>NW_026652283.1:98821893-99353269 GCF_009828535.3 Hylobates moloch
TCACACCATTCTCCTACCTCAGCCTCCTGAGTAGCTGGCACTACAGGCGTCTGCCACCATGCCCGGCTAATTTTTGTGTATTTTTTTTTTGGTAGAGACGGGGTTTCACCATGTTAGCCAGGATGGTCTCGATCTCCTGACCTCGTGATCCATCCACCTCGGCCTCCCAAAGTGCTGGGATTACAAGCATGAGCCACCGCGCCCGGCCGAACCTTGCAATTTTACTTGAAATATAGAGACTTGGGCCCTACCAAAAATCTAGGCATCAGAATACCTAATTTATGGGCCTGGTACAGGATCTAGGAAACTGAATTTTAGATTTTAGGAGATTCTGATGCAAATGACACTTTGGGAAACCCTACACTACAGCTATAACAAATTACTCATGTTTACTAGATATTTCACTAGTAACTACATGCTTTTTAAAACTCAGGATGGAAAGAAAACAGAGCTGTTCTGACAAAGACAGATTGTCAGTCTCAAGACTGGCCTACTTGGCCTGCCCTTCAACCTCAAGAGGTAATCCATCCCTGTGGACTATTGACAACCAGTACTCCTCTGTCCTCAAAACTTGATTAAACAATAGCTTTTGTATCTCCTCTTGGGAAGAACTAAAAAGTTAACATGAACATTCTTGTGAGAATTTCACTAACATTTTGGGGGGATGTGGTTTCTAATCAAAACTAACATATAACAGGCCAGCCCCAAGACAGTCTAACCAGATGTTCAAGGTTACCTTGATTCTGATTAGTTATTTCCCTGGCAAACCCATTTTTAACTGTTTTATATCACCTGTGTTTTTGATTGAATTATTGTGTAAGAAAGCAATATTTGGCTGCCTAACAACCATTTCCATCCTCATTTTGGCTTTTTTTGTTCTCCACTAAAGGATGGAAAAAAGATGAGAAAGCCAGTGCTGACCTTCTTGGCTTCCCTTGTAGCCAAGAGCGGCCATGCAACCCAATTTTGAACAAACATAAGTAAGAGGCAGTCTTCTGGAGCCAATATAAAAATGATTTTTTGGTGATAAAAGCAGCAGGGCACCTGAAGAGAGCTTTCTTGACATTTTGGCTGCCCTCTGCTTTTTGCCCTTGGAAACAGTCACACGAAGTTATGTCAGAAATGGTGGCAGCTGCCTCGTCATCCCAAGGAAGGGCCAGGAGAATGACAGAGACACGTGATTTCTGCCCTACCATGGTGCAGCTGATGACTGAGTGCCAGAAGGGTCTACCTCCAACTTTCTTGTTATATAAAAATTAATATCCTTGAATTGTAGGCCTCCTTAGTTTTATTTTTGTTTCTTTTACCTAAGAGCATTCTAACTAATGTTGTTTAAAACAAACATTTTTCTTCTTCACTGGGTCATCTTCTCTTAGTGGAATACTTTCCCAGGAACTTTTTGAAGTGATATAATATTAAAACTTGAAAGCATTTCTAACTGGGTGACTAATGGTGTCATGTATACACACACACACACACACACACACACACACACACATTTCTAGTTCAGATTCAAGATCAGAATACCCAGAGGTAAATTCTGTAACTTGCACAAGCACTGAAAACTATCTTGTTAGTCATCATTTAAAACATTAATAGATATACCTTGCTTTCCTCCAAAATGTGTTGAGAAAAACTTATAACTATTCACAAATTACAGACACATTACATAGAAAGACTTAGAGCAAAAGCAAAAGGGAAGCAAGAGCTGAGTCATGATACAGAGACTAGGTAAAGAGAAATCGAAAAAAAAAAGCGTAATCTGAGATGCTATATGGTGGGGCCGTATATTTATTTTTAAACCAAATACCAGTAGTTATTTGAAGCAAACCAATTGTTTGGAACAATTGTAACTATTCCTGATCCAAATGTCAGGAAGGAATTTTTCCCTGAGAATTCTTATAAGTAGAGTATTGTGTAGTGTAGTCAGGCTCTGTAGTATGGTATCCTGGAACCTTTGCCTCCATCATCACACCAGCGTGCCTGGTCCTTTGTGAAGCTGTTTTTTTTTTTTTTCTTTTTTCTTTTTTTTTGAGACAGGGTCTCACTCTGTCACCCAGGCTGGAGTGCAGTAGTACAATTATAGCTCACTGCAGCCTGGAATTCCTAAGCTCAAGTGATCCTCCCACCTTAGCCTCCTGAGTCGCTGGTATCACAGGTGCACGCCATTATGCCCGGCTAATATTTTTTTGCAGGAATGGTGTCTCGCTATGTTGCCCCGGCTGGTTTCAAACTACTGGCCTCAAGCGATCCTTCTGCCTCAGCCTCCAAAGCACTGGGATTATAGGCATGAGCCACCACAGCTGGCCCATGAAGCTTATTGCACAGTCCAAAGTAAAGCAAAGAAAAACAAAGAGTCAACCTAAACAGACTTCTTAGAAAGGATTCGTGGGGCACACTAGGGCAACTTTGCTTGGGTTGAGTAAATGGAAATGAACTTCTTAAAAGAGTGTGTTGTAATTACAATATAAGTGTTAAGAACACAGATTCTGAAGCCAGGTTGCCTGGCTTTGAATCTCACCCTTGCTGCCTATTATCTGAGTGACTGTGGCCATGTTACATAATCCTCTGTACCTCAGTTTCCTCATATGAATTATAATACTATTTAGTTATGAAGTTTTGTGAGGAGCAAATGTGGCTACTTAAAACAGTGCCAGGGACATAATAAGTATTATGTTAGTGATTGCCGTTATCCTTTTTAGAGGTAGCTCTACCATGAGCTTTGAACTAAACCATGTTATAAATCATTCTGGGTTCTAGTCACTAATTCCCCATACAAGTTTGTCTAATATTTAGTGGCTTTGAAAAGCAAGCATTTTATCTCATGATTGTGTAGGTAAAAAATTTGGCAGGCCTCCTATGGACAATTTTTCTGCTGCTCAGAGCACTGACTAGGGTCACTCAGTGGTACTTATCTGGTGGCTGGTCTGGTCTGAAGTCTGGGCTCAGCTACGACTGTAAAAGAAAGTGCCTACACATGGCCTACCCAGCCTGGCAGCCTCAGTGCAATTAGACTCTTCATATAGTGGCTCAAGTTTCTTAGAGTTGATATTCCAAGAGACCCAGGTGGAAGTAGCAAAGTGTCTTCAGACCTGGTCTTAGAAGTTCCAGAATGTAGCTTCTATTGCATTCTGTTGTTCAAGCAAGACATAAAGGTCAATGCAGATTCAAAGGGGAAAGAATTAAACTCCACATCCCAATGGAAAAAGAATAAAGAACTTGCAACCATCTTTAATCTACCATATCAAGAATATACCTTCCTCGTCCAATCTGAGACACAGGTCACTACATCATTGCATGCAACCATATTCCTTCTTCAGTGACATAGTGCTGCTAAATGAAGCTCTTCAATATAAGAATGCAAACAATTTAAATTCTTTTAGAAGAAAATTGTATTTGAAGACTTTTGATCACAAAAAACACTGTACTACTAATCATTTAATATTTTCTTAGTATCAATAAAACCTGTTTTGTTCCATGAAACATAGGATTTATTTTTAAGATCGGTGATCTCTATTTTCTCTTCTGAGAATTGGGCCACAAGAAAATTCAAGCCCTCCGAACTTGACAATTCTGTGCTTAGGCAGAATTACTTACTTATCAGAAGCTGTTTGATTATTCCAGTCATCACAGTACAATATCCAAACTGTAAGATTAATTAGCATGTTGACTTTCAGGCTTTGTATATCAACTGAAATGTGAATAACCTGTATTAGAGACCAATAATAAAATATTAACATTGAAACCTACTGCAAAAATGCTTATGACTGGAAGGAACTATGAGAAAGGCAGAAAATTGGATTTAAGCTATTCCATAAAGAAAAAGTGAGAAATTTTGGGAGAAAGCAATAGGTCTCATATTTGCCTTATACCTGGTAGAAGTCTCATAGTGGAGGATCCCAGATTGAATTTGTCCCTCAGAATATCCAGCAAACACATTGTTGTGGTTTGTTGATGTTTTCTGTACTATGTTTTTATTGAAAGTTTTAAGTCTTTGTGTACAGCATTCATGATACTCAGGCACAGTCTTTACCACCCCTTATTGTGATACACTGATCTGCTTTGATTTTGTATGTTGCTTGCTTAGCCACCTTAGCCATTCTCTGTAAGTACCTTCATATTCATTTCTCCTCATTATTATCACTTTAAGAACTTTCTTGTTCAAGAACAACATGGAATGTTCCTCAGGTCCCACTGAAGGCCTCATTAGCTCTATGGCCTTCTCTGATCTTTAGCATCTTTGAGCTCAGAAGCTAACCTCCAACATAAAAGAAAATGAGTGCATTAAAAAAATGTATCACTCTTAGCCATCGGGGTAGGTCCTAGAACTAGGGCCATGGTGAATTGAAGGAAGAGAGAAGTGATGTATGCATCACTCAATGGTGGGAGAGCTGGAATATAACAATGGGTGTCACCATCTGGTTACTTTTGCTGGCTGTCTTGATGTCTGACCACTAGGATATCAATCCAGACTCTTATTTTATTTTATTTTTGGGACGGAATCTTGCTCTGTCACCCAGGCTGGAGTGCAGTGGCACAATTTCAGCTCACTGCGGGCTCTGCCTCTTGGATTCAAGTGATTTTCCTACCTTAGCCTCCCAAGTAGCTGAGATTACAGGTGCCCCGCCACCATGCCCGGCTAATTTTTGTATTTTTAGTAGAGACAGGATTTCACCATGTTGGCCAGGCTGGTCTCGAAGTCCTGACCTCAGGTGATCCACCTGCCTCAGCCTCCCAAAGTGCTGAGATTACAGGCGTGAGCCACTGGGCCTGGCCCAGATTCATATTTTTACACTGCTTACTCTGGTGTCTTATGTCATTCATTTTAAGCATCACAATCCTGAAGACTACCTCAAATGTTGTGAAAAATGCAGTGTTTTAAAGATGTACTCGAAAAGGCAAACTGCTTTCCCTGTAGTTATTTAATTACTTGAGCTGGGGCCATTTTTCCCAGAGTCGGATGGGCCTATTGCTGATTATATTAGCAGGGCTTGCAGTAGACTCACTAATAGCTAACAATTGTAGGGAAAAAAAGTCTTGTATAAAGTATTAGAATATCATGAGATTGCCTTTATTAGTCACCAGTCAAATAAATCAAATCAGATCAAGCTTGCCCTTGTTTTGATAGAACATTTTTTCTGTCCAACATTTAAGCAAAGACCACTTAGTAAATGACGTTATTTTCTTACATATGTTTGTACTTTTTAGAAAGTATATTTATCCCACTACGAATACGGACATTCTCTATAAGTACCTTCAAATTCATTTCTCCTCATTATTGTCACTTTAAGAACTTTCTTGTTCAAGAACAACATGGAATGTTCCTCAGGTCCCATTGCAAGCAAACTGCTGGATCTTATTCAGGCAATTCTGGAATTGGACTGCAAATAACGGTTGGACCTCTGTTTAAGAGGTCATTCTTACCCCCAACCCACTGCCCAAACATGATGTAATTTGAGACACTCTGGGTTTTCCATTTCCCTCCACTTGTTGATTTCTGGTCCTGTGTCAAGGAATTATTCTTATTAGAACAATAACAACAAAAACCCTTTGTTCTTTCATTGGTCTCTTGGGTGTTTTTAGTGGTATTGAACTCAGACATATATTTGCTGTTTCTTGAAATCTTGAATTCCACATCTCATTGGAGTCATTACAGCCTTACAGCATTGAGATAAGTTAAATTGTATGGCATTTGTTTGAGAGGTTTCTAAAGAACAAAAGGAGTGTATGTGTCAGGAGGAAGGATGGGGGTGGATGGACTCTGTTTATACATCCAAGATCATGGAAAACTCCTTCTATTAAAAATAGCTGTCCTTTGTGGCAGGTACTGCTTGTTGCCTATTTCAAATCCATTTCTTCTTCTTCCTTCCTAGCGGGATCTCTGATTATGTTCAGGACTGCAATGTAGTAGTTAAAGACCCATCGCCTGGAGTTCCTTTGTGATAATATAACTGTTTTGTATCTTTACTGTGACCACAGTTATAGAAATCTGTAAGGGTGATAAAACATCACAGAACTATATACATGAACATATAAGAACCTGAAAACTGAATGTACATAAGAACTGGTGGTATCTTAGGAGGGTCTGTCATCCAGACTAATTGTGATCTGTTGATGGAAATTTAATTTTGATAATGTACTCTAGTTATGTAAGATGTTACCATTGAGGCATGCAACATCATGGCTACATAGGATCTTTGGTTTAATTTTTGCAACTTCTTGTGAGTCTGTAATTATTTCAACATAGAAACAAACAAAATAAAGATATTGACCTCAGAATTCCTTGGAAATGAGGATTCCCTAGTGAACTAATTTTGACTAATGAGATATAAGCATGTGGTGATCCTGGGTGAGCCACTTTATCTTACTTAAAAAGGGCAGACTATTGCATTACCCTCCATTCTTTTACCTTTCTTCCTGTGTACAACATAGACATGGGGCCAGAGATGCAGTTTATTTCATACAAGTATGAAGCAGAATATTGCCTAAGTGGGTGATATAGAAAATTAGAAGGAACTTGGGTTCTTGACTGTACTAGTCCAGGACAGTCTACACTGGGGTTTTTAATCATGTGAGGAAAATGGACCCCTTGGATGTTTAAGGCCATGAGATAGCGTTTATACTCTTTGTTTTGCATAAAACCCTAAACAATACTTTTTTTAGTTCGAAATGTAACCTTGGTCACCAAAGGTCTGGGAGCTGGTCGATTTTTATTTCTCCATTCTGAGGAAAACCACGGACAGTACACTAGATAACACTTTGGGAGACCTGTGTTCTTATAATAAGAATGGACAAGAAGTTCGATTTTCTCTAAGATGAGAGGGTTGAACTTAAGAACACTGAAGGCGTGTATTTGTATGATTCAAGGAAAACCTTAAACTAGGGAATGGAGAATGATAGACTGTAGAGGCATGTTAAATCATATCTAATGATCAAAGAGTATTGGTGGAGTAAATAATGTGAGAAATAGATGGATATTAAAGACAGGGTGATAGACTAAATCGTTTTTCACAATTTTTGTTATCTTTTTGTTATCAGAGAGCAATTACTCCTCCCTATTCCCATATGTCTTGCTTTGCTTCCTGGGAGAAGAGTAAACATTCTATTTCATCAACTTTGAGCTTGACTGTGTAATATGCTTTGGCCAACGGAATGTGAATTTCACATAGAAACCTTATGAAGCATCATACATTTTCAGCAGAGCCCTTGCTCTTCTCCTGTGCCATCAAGCTTCCTCTCTCATCTATTTCACTGAATGAGAAGACATGTGAAACAGACCTATAGCTTGGCTGCAGTCAATCCACAGGTGAAGTATAACATGAACAAGGAATAAGCCTTTGTTGTAAGCCAATAAGAATTTAGAGTTTTTTGTTACTGCAGCAAACTCATACAAAGAGGATCCAACAACTCATTGACAAGAAGCAGTCCAAGAAGAAAGTTGCAAAAGTGCAAAAATGATAATCTAAGGAAAAAATTGTGACTAGAAGCTGGGAAGCGGGTCAGGCACTAAAGAATGGGAACATGAATTTGGTTGGGTAAATTCTTTAAATTTTGCCAAATGTCATCTTTTACATTATACAGAAAAGTGGTTATAAGTAGGGGCTCTGAGACCAGACGCATAGGTTCTAATTCTCAATGCTCCATTGGCAAATTGTTTGTCCTTGGTCAAGTTACATAAAGTCTTCTCTAAAACAGGGTAATAAATAGGATTATGTATTCACTAGCTGGTGTACAAGGAGGATAAAGTGTATCAACACCTAGCACTTTGGTGCTTGGTCTATATCATGCACTGAATAAATGCTAGTTAATATTAATGTAAGAATTCTTTTCTTCACTCCCGTTATCCCAAAATAATATGCTTTGGGATTTTCCTAGACAATGAGAAAATTACCAGAGCTATAAACATAAATCCTGACCAATGAATGGTCTAGAAAAAAATTGAGGCAAGACAAATAAAGTTAGAAAAAGGGTAGAAATGAAAAATGTTTGCCTGGGCGTGGGGGCTCAGGCCTGTAATCCCAGTACTTTGGGAGGCTTGGGTGGGCAGATCACTTTAAGGTCAGGAGTTCGAGACCAGCCTGGCCAATGTGGTGAAACCCTGTCTCTACTAAAAAAACTACAAAAATTAGCTGGGCTTGGTGATGTGCACCTGTAATCCCAATTACTCGGGAGGCTGAGGCAGGAAAATCACTTGAACCCAGGAGGCGGAGGTCGCAGTGAGCCAAGATTGCATGACTGCACTCCAGCTTGGGCGACAGAGGAGACTCCTTCTCCAAAAACCAAAAAAAAAAAAAAGAAGAAAAATGTTTTACCTAGCTATCCAATCTTCTATTTTCCTGTGGATTGGCCTGTTTAATATTTGTACATATAAAATAATTATATATAATTTTAATAAATGTGATATATAATTATATTACATATAAATACAATTATATATAGAATTATTCCTTTGCCTTTAGTGTGTGTGTGTATATGTATGTGTGGGTGTTTATATATAGTGTGTGTCTATATAAACCTATATACACACATACTAAAGACAAAGGCAAAGGCCTTTAGTGTATGTGTGTGTATGTGTGTATACACGCTAAAGGCAAAGGAAGAATTCAAAATATTCTACTTTTTAGTTTATTGTTATTATTAATTTTTATTGGAAAATTTTGAACATACACAAACTGGTGGGAATTCCAAAATGAGCCCCAGTGTACTCAGCACCTAAGTATAGCAATAATCGGCTCATGACTATTCTCATTCCATTTATGCTCCTTCTTCCCCTGCCCCACTAGCTTATTATTAAGAAAATTCCAGACATCATAGCATTTGGTTTAATAACTTTGAAAAATAGTTTGCAATGAATCTTTTTCTAATAAAGGATAGCATGTTTGGACTCTTAGAGTTTCTTATTATGAATTACATAGCATCAGAAAATTAGAGTGTAATTATTAACTGGTGGGTGGTATATCAGCTTGTTAAAACACAAAGTATGAGCTGTGATCATGGTCTAGAGCCAAGAGTCTGCCACACATGCTTCCCACATGGCTTCAGGGCACTTCTTTTTCAAGCATAGTGGTGTGAGCAAGATACTTAAGAGTGGCACCTTATAAAGCCTAAAGAACAAATCATTGCCAAAAAAAGTCAATTCATTTTATTTCAATACATATTTAAAGACCATCAAGAATCCAATATACTTTATTATTTGCGAAAAAATAGGTGAGTGCAAGATAGCCCTGCCCTTATAGTCCCATAAGGAGAGAGACACATGTATAGTTAATCATAACCCAAGACAATTTGAAGGCTTTTAGTACAGAATTCCAAACCAAAGGCTGTATCATCACAGAGGGAGTGTGAGTCATTTTGTGTTTGGGGAGATGAGGCAAAGAGAGACAGTTTTCTAGAGAGAGCAATTTTTTTTTTTTTTTTTTTTGAGACAGAGTCCTTCTCTGTCACCCAGGCTGGAGTACAGTGGCGCCATCTCGGCTCACTGCAACCTCAGGTTCAGGTTCAAGCAATTCTCCTGCCTTGGCCTCCCGAGTAGCTGAGACTACTGCAGCGCACCACCATGCCTGGGTAATTTTTGTATTTTTAGTAGAGAGGGGGGTTTCACAACGTTGGCCAGGCTGGTCTCAAACTCCTGACCTCAGGTGATTCACCTGCCTCAGCCTCTGAAAGTGCTGAGATTACCGGCATGAGCCACTGTGAGAATGAGTAGCATTTTTGACTGGTGAATTAGAAAGTAGGTGGGTGAGAAACGAAAACATTTTTTAAAAGGTGTGAACATATACATGCATGAGTATGAAAGGAATCAGTGACATTTTGGATCCCAAATCTGGAACCTTCTTTCTAGTGTTATATAAGTTCAAGTAGAGTTCTAGAAGCTTTTTTAAAAAAATAACAACATCACTTGGTGGCATCACTAAACACTTTCTACATACTGATGAAATTTTATGTCCAAATTAAATAATAAAACATTTATATTTATTTTACATATTGCCATAAAACGAGGGTTAGCAAACTACGACCCTCAGGCCAAATCTGGCCCTTTGCCTATTGTTGTAAATAAAGTTTTGTTAGAACATAGCCACACCCATTCAGTTAGTATAATGTCTAGCTACTTTAGTGCTACAAAGGCGGAGTTGAGTAGTTGTAAGAAACCAACTATATTGCAAAGCCTAAAGTATTTACTTAGGGTCAGGATTAGTGAGAGCTTCCTTAAATTTTGTGACTGAGATACCTCACTTGCCTCACTTTAGTCCTGATCCTGTGTTTACTATCTGGCTCTTAATAGAAAACTTTTTCCAAGCCCTGTTATACAGTAAAAGGCTTTGTAGCAGATAATACTCTTAAATTTGGCATTTTCCCTGAGACAAAATGATGTCTGTTCATTCTCTAATGAACCAGAAGACTAGGAAGTGGTGGGTTGTGAACATTCACTAGTATACAGTAATACATTACCAAGTGGAAAATGTACTCTGCCTTTTCTGCAAAGCATCCTGAAAAGTGATGTGGACCAGGGCTTTTCACTGATTGCAGTATGGATGAATCAAATAGGATTCATTTGTTGATCTTTCCCTTTTCTTATTTATCCCATGTAATACACTTATCTTTTCCTTTCCAGATATTTCTCCCATTAGGTTGCATTGTTATAAACTTCGGGTTATATGGGCAGATTGCTTTGTATTTTATGCTTTTTGAATCAGTGCATGCATTGAGTTCAATAAAATTACTTTCATACAACATAAATAACTAGACAACAAAAGATTAGCCCGAATAAATGAAAACTCAAATGGAATGTCAATGCCTCTAGCCCCTTCATCTTCTCCTGTGTTTTCATCCACTCCCTCAGGTTACTCTAAAGTGTACTCTACGCCCTGGGCTTCTTGTGTTTCTAATGAAGTATTCTTCCACATGAGTTCCACTGTCACTTTAGTCAGGGTGTTCTGTTCAGAGAAGATTGCTTTGGACAATGTTTTATGTAAATTTTTATCTATCTTCTTATAGCTCTTACCATATAAAAAATTTCATATTGTACAGTTTGAGGGCATCACATCACCAATGTGACAAACAATAGACAGAACCAGGGATGCAGATATAACGTGAATATGCCAAGAGATTTGTAAATTTCTTTTTAAGAGAATATACAGTGTAGGGGAAGAAAAATAATTTTCTCTCTATCCTTCATAGTTCTTAACTGGGACTCCTTCTAATAAAAGACAGATTAAAAAGTGGAAAAAAAATAGAAGTTAGTTAACATGTATTCCCCATGTATGCATTGGAGAAAAATCAGTGAAATGAGAAGTCTCCAGAATGTATCTCAAAGAAGTCATTTAAACTTCAGACTTAAATGTCACCATATTCTGAAACAACGAAGGGTGTGGGAAAAGGCCCAGCTAAGGTGAGATGAGCGAGAGAAGTGAAAGGTAAGGTTTGTTATGCAGATGCCTTCTCCATTGATGCTGGAGTCTCTAGTGATTGAATCTTCCTTCTCTTCTTGGTGTAGAGAGGAAGATACCCTTACAAATGGACACTTACTTTATAGACATAAATTTCACTTACAAAGAGGTAACTCTTAAGAGCTATGCCTGTGTCTGCCTACTTTCTGAATGTAACCGGCTCAAAATAATCTTTATGTGAAAAAGGCATATTTGGAGTGCCCTATTCAGATCTACAGTCATATTTTGGGGTGGTGTTGTGTTCTGAGCCCCATCAGCAGCTACTCATTAGTATATTAAAATTGGTGTATTTTGAAACTTCAATGATATAAACATTATGTAATACAAAAGCTAATAATTGATTGGGTAAACATTAGATATCTAACAAAATAATGCAAATAGTAGGAAATACAAGGATGCATTTGAGGTTTCTAAAGCATTCCAAAGAAAAAGTATTTTTTTCTTGTTTGTTTACAGCTGTGTGAAAATGTTACACGTAGTTAAGCATGAGTAGGGCAGGAAAGGGCTCTCCCCCACTCACTAGAAATATCAGGTGATGGTTCAGCAATTAACACATTGCTTCTCTAAAAATGATAGTTCGGCAGTGTCAGGGAGAGGCCATTTCCTGATGGTCCACACTTGTTAACATAAAAATGTTAATTGAATGCAGACCCCAGGGGGAAGCAACTTCCTGGGCATGCGTGTTAAGATACAATCTTCTGGGTCACACTCCACTGGAAAAGGGAAGAAAGCCTCAGATGGGCAGGTGTCTAACTACCTAAACATACTGAGCATGTTCAATTCCCAAAGGTAAGGAGAGCACCGAGCATGAGGAAAACCCACCCTAAGGGAAGAATCATAGGAAAGAGGTGAGCCTATAAAGTCCTAGGATCAAGGTTAAAGGTCATTTTTGCTGTCTTCTTTTGCTCTCTTTTCTCTCCTGGACCTTCAAGTGCCTGATTGGACCTCTTTCAAGTGAATTTTCCTATCTTTCCTATTCTAAAGCCTTTTTAAACAAACTTCCACTTCTGCTCTGAAACTTGCCTTGGTCTCCTTTTCCTGCTTTATGCCCCTCAGTCAAATTCTTTCTTCTGAGGAGGCAAGGACTGAAGTTGCTGTGAACCCACATAGATTTGCCACTGGTAACTCGGGGTAACTCAGATCTCTTCCACCGCTAACAAAAATAGACATCAAATAGAGATAAATAAAATATTGTTCTGATGCCCAGCTAAAGTTAAGGATCTTAAATTTTTCATGGATCTATTACCAACCATGGGTTCTTGCTCTTTCAGTGCAATAGAAATTGACATGAGGCCAAAAGAGTTCTGCCAGACAAGGCTTCATTGGAGCTTATGCCCGGGCATAAGGGAGACAACATGAGAGAGAATTCCCTGACTCACTCTCTGAAAAAAGCCAGTTGTGATATTAGGCAAAGCACAAGAATTTATATCAGGGGTAGGGTATGCAGGTCAGCATTATCTGGTTGTGATGGCTGTCTTGAGTAATGGTTCACCTGGTGGTCTGGCCTGTGGCAACAAGGCTGCAAATCAATTGTTCAGCACTTCTTCCTGAGGTGAGACACCCTGCAACCTGGGTTTGATATTTTGGATTTCCTAAGGCCATTTCCTGGAATTCTTGAAATAAAAGGCATGGTGAAACATGATGAAAGCACAGAAAGACAATATAGAATGGCTATTTTCTTTCTATGACTAAAGGCTTGAGTTAATGGTACAGTGTCGGGTAGTGGTATGGGTTTTGCAATCAGTGGGAATGCGTGGAAGAATGCTCTAGTGGGGATGAAACAAAGCCCTGTTCCTATTTTGTCTCAGATCTAGATTAAAATTTGATCAGTATGGATAACTGGAAACTATTAGTATTCTGTATGCAGGCATGGGAAATTGAATACATGAAATTTACTGAAGGTCGAAATAAAAAGTTTTTAAAAGGTGGTAGTATGATCACCTTAGAGAGCAAAGAAGGCAAGGTACAGAAACCAAATGGTAGTTGAAAATAATAAAACACATAGTGACGTGTGTGAATACTATATTCTATACTCTTTGCAGCTCAGAAACCCTGCTAACCGAAGTCTCTAGAAATTCAAGTTATGGGGACAAATGACTGGATAATTTTTATACATCCCACGTGTTTCAGGAAGAAAAACACCCGTCCCACACTCTCCAAAGTCTTCCAACTCCATATGCAATCAAGTGGCCCACAATAGGGTGCTTATGTGGTGTTTAGCCCTTCCTCAAAAGAACCTGGCATAAGTCTCAGTAGGAGACAGGATATCAGAATAAATAGGTCATTGTTCCATTCCATTAGGGCACTTCTGGTGTTCCTGTTGCTTGACAAAGACACAAGTGCCGGGAAGTGAGGTCGATTGTTTCCTAGGACTGACATTTTACAGTTCTCCTCAGCTGCTTCTTTTCAGAGTGGTTCCTTTGGTACAAGCCCAGCTGGAAAAAACGTCTGGAGAACAATGCCATGGAGAGATAGTCTTTTTCTTTTATTCTATTTCTCCTGTTAACCATATGTTATCAATTACTTAGCAGCTCCATTTGCAAAGCATTTTTAAAATAGAAAAGTGAACAGGCAGCATCCTATCCGGCTTGGGGAAAATCTTGTGTTTAAAAGTGGAGTGAGAAAGTCTTGCCATCAGCATGATAGATCTGTAGAAGTCAGACCGGGGTTGGTGATACTCTTTTCATAGTCATGAGGGCACATTTTAACCACTCTTCCATGTGCCATTTAATCTAAGAAACAACTGGATTTAGAAACTTGGGAAAGGTGTCTGTAATTAGTTTGCCAGGGCTGCCATAACAAAGAACCATAGACTGGAGGGCTTAAACAGCTGTACGTTATTTTCTTAATCATTCTGAAGGCTAGAAGTCCAAAATCAAGGTGCCAGGAGGATTGCTTTCTTCTAAGACTTCTCTCTTTGGCTTGCAGAGGTCCACCTTATTGTGTCTTCATGTAGTCTTCCCTTTCTGTGTGTCTCTGACCTTCTCTTCTTATAAGGACACCTGTCATATTACATTAGGGCCCACCCTTATTGGTGCAGAATTTTGCTCCTTAATTTAGCTACAACCGGGTTCTTGTCACACAACCAGAAAAATTTAGGCACGTGGAAAACATTGAAGTACGTAAGTAGAGCAGGATTTCACTGGGCATAAAGGGGGGAAAAAAACAGCAAAGCAAGATGGAATCCTGCTAACAGGTCTCCCACCTCACAGAGTGAATCTCAGGCTACCACACAGGAACTGAGGAAGCCACTCCTCCCCCTGACTGTGCTCCACCCCCCGACTGTGGCTCCACCCCCCAACTCTGGCTCCACCCCCAACAGTGGCTCCACCCCCAACAGTGGCTCCACCCTGTTCCCCCAGTTCACATATAGGCATGCTCAGACAAGGCCCTGGCAGGTTTCCTCATCTGCACAAAAACATCTGATGTAAACACTTGTGGGGTGGATCCGTGATTCTCCAGGGACCCCTTTGTATCTGCCTAGGCATTTGGCTGTCTCCTATGACTTCATTTTACCTTAATTACTCTTTAAAGGCCCTATCTCCAAATATATTCCTCTTCAAAGGTTCTAGGGGTTAGAGCTTCAACACAGGAATTTTAAGGGAACACAGCTCAGCTCATAATTTTTCACTTCTTACTTGCCGAAACTCCTGTTTTAGCTCATGATTGGACAACTATGCCACAAAAATATATCTGGTTTATAAACGTCACTTCTGCTGCTGATGGCCCACTTCACATAACAGAAATGGGTTTTGACTGCCCAGGTTAATGTGGAAGTCACAAGTTTTTCTTTTCCTGAGCTCCGGGCTCAAAAATGGAGCTTTTCCTAGTCTCCTCAGAATTGAGTGGCAGACTAAAGTGGGGAAATCTGTGTCAAGTGCTGGTGAGGATTGACAGTTTTAATATTGGATGTGGATACCGTTGTCACTATCAATTGGAAAATGATGAGATTCATACATTTGGAAAGGAGAGCTTTATTTCTCATAAAGGGTTGCTAGTCAGCAGGCTGGTCATCCTGCAGAGAAGTATAGCCTCTGGCAGAAGCCAAGAGCAAGCACTTGGAGGGAGTGATAAAGGGAACAGAAATGTATGCTGAGTGGGTTGGGTAAGTATACATACTCAATAGACCATAGGAGGAGCCATGAATATTTTATGAAAGGAGGAACACGAACATGAGCAGTTGCGCTTCATGCCTCTACATGGGTTGCATGTTTAATAAATGGCACCGTCAGCATGATACATTGGTGGAGTTTTTGGCCTTCTGATATCAAAAAGTGAAGCAGAGGATATGAAAACCCCCACTGTCCCTTTTCCATGAGCCTGCCAAAACTAGTCTGGGGATGGTGGTCAGTTTTTAGTAAGAGGTTCATTGTGAAACAGGTGAGCCGTCAAGCTGAAACTGTAAAGAGGGAGGTCTGGTCATGGCCTCAAATGATTGTCTAAAGGCAATAAAAGAATAAGTGATTTGTGGCCAAGCATGGTGGCTCACACCTGTAATCCCAGCACTTTGGGAGGCCAGGCAGGTGGATCACCTGAGGTCAGGAGTTTGAGGCCAACCTAATGTACATGGCGAAACCCTGTCTCTACTAAAAATACAAAAACTAGCAGGGCCTGGTGGCGGGCCCTATAATCCCAGCTACTTGGGAGACTGAGACATGAGAATAGCTTGAACCCGGGAGGCGGAGGTTGCAGTGAGCCGAGATCACACCATTGCGTTACAGCCTGGGCAATAGAGTGAGACTCCAGCTCAAAAAAAAAAAAAAAAAAAAAAAGAATAAGTGATTTGTTTATTGTCTTCTAGAGCTGGTTTCTGTCTACTTCTTAGGAAAGAATTCTGGTTAAAGGTTAATAAGGAAGGGGCATACTGAGGTGTGTCTAATCTCCCATCCCATCATGGCAAGGAATCAGAACATTTCTCTGCAGTGCCTTGGCCAAGAGGGAGTCTGTTTAGTCAGGCGAAGGGCTTAGGATCTTAATTTTATTTCTCAGCACATAATTTGTGGACTAAAGTATTATGTGGACTTTACTTTTTTGACAATTGTTTTCCACTTCCCTCGTCCTATGTAACTTTTCCCTTTTCATCTTTCCGTCATTGGTAATTAAAAAAGAAAGTTGTAGTACACTTTTGTCTTTTATTGTGTCACCTCAAAGAGTTTGTAAAAGTGTGTGAGCTCTAAATAAGGCACTAGCTTTTATCGATATTTATTTCTCTGTTGATATTAAGTTCATCAAAACAGACCTTTATGTCAATTATTGTTATTGGTGTCCCCCCAAAACTAAAATATCTTTTTTCTATGTAAATGTCAAATGTTAATTTAATTTTTCATTTATCTTAAGAATTTTATTGAAAAAAATTTTAATTATATAAATTTGAAAAGTATTCAGAATATAGTCAACTGAAAATAGAACATGACAGCAAATAAGTAGCAACAAGGTAGCTGAGGTAAAATACCTTTGGGATTTGAGGTGGATCTTGGGTGGGTTAAGTGGAACTCATGTAAACTAAAGAGGAGTGAACCTTTTTCTTTTATAAAAATATGCAGCTTTCTCTCTCCCAAGGTTCAGCTTAGTGGCTGGAGAAGTCACTTTTTATTATCAGAATGAGAATGAGTAACGCAAGCACTACCTGGAAGCAAAACAGTAAAGTAGCTAAGCCCTGAGTAGAGAAATATGGACCAGTTCTTTCCAATTACTTGTTGAAATGTGGCAATTGCTCTAAAATAAAAATGTGCGAACTGGGTAAAAATTATGCCATGTGGGGGAAAGCACATTCTACTCTTTAAAACCCTTTAAAGATGCAATCATTTTCCACTCAAAACTGCTTGGTGAGAATTTGCAGGATGTCCCCACACAATTCTCAGTCATAGGGAGGTCACTCAAGTGTTTGATTTCCATTCGAGATGGGAAAACTGAAACAGAGAAAAAGAATATAATTTCCTCATCTATGAGTCAGCAAGCTCATTGAAAAGATTATGGTAGATTTGTGGACAATACTTACTTCAGTCATAGATGGGGTTGACACAGTTTTTTATTGCATTACCACAGTAGACAGATTAAATAATAACTAAATCTAGGGTTATGTCAGTCTTCCTTCCATTTTACATATTTTCCAGAAAGTTCTCCTATGAAAGAGTCAGCTTTGTCCTTCTACTCTTGTGTCCCCTTTTATAAAGTCATAACATTTTTGTTTTATCCAATAACCTGGACATCTAAGGATTGTACACCTAAATAAACAAAATTGGAATTATATTTTATATAATTTGATCTTACTAATATTATATTGTAAGGATTTTCCACAATTTCTAAATGAATTTTTCCTATCCTATCCTAACCTGATTGCTTAATTAATTGATTGATTTTACAAAACTTAATTTTTTAGAGCAGGTTTAGGTTCTCAGCAAAATTGGGAGGAAGGTACATAGATTTTCCATATACCCTCTGCTCCTGCCCCACATGCATAAATTTATTTTTTCTTATAACCTTGCAATGTTTATCTTTAGATTTAAAAATGTCTTTAGAAGAGGGCACTGTTTCTTGACATTTTGTGCTTTTTTTGGCTATCTTTTACTGTGTTAATGTATTAGGTAAGTGATTGGAAGAAAAGAGTTTCAGAAATGAGACATCGGGTAAGTATATTTGGAAGGATGGGAGAATAGTGAAAGGTACAGAGTGTAGCAGGTTGGATCTGGTGGGTCTTCTACCTAGTTAAGGACACCTTTGAACAATAATTAATGTCATTTGTGAAAAAAGAAAATCCCCAACACTTTTCTTTGTTCTGAAGATAATCAGAAACCTATTCAATTTAAAACTTGTGATGTCCCATATGGTAGTTGCTACTACATGTGTCTGTTCAAATACACACTTAAATTTCAATCAATGAAAACTGAATCAGATTAAAAATCTAGTTCCTCAGTTGCACTAGCCACATTTCAAGTGCTCAGTAGCCACATGTGGGTAGGGATTACCATATTGCATAGTGCAGATAGGGAACATTTTCATCATAAGCACTGGCACTGTGAAGAACAGGAAAAACTTCATAAACGTGTAAGTAAGTGCTAAGAGGAGCTGGCCAGGCACTGAAAACAACCTATGACTATTTCAAATATGATCTTGGCCAAGGCCTGAGACTTTATGAGACATAAACTCTTCTGGCCCTCCAGGATGCTAAGGATTGAACACAACACAAACAGACTTTCCCAAATTAGTCATTTCCTTTTCCATCAATATCTGAGCTCAACGCTGAAGCCTCCTTGCACTGGGATTGTGCTGTGACTACCTTTTATTTAACAAGATACTCTTTGGTACTTTTTTATGAGGTGTTAACTCTATCTGCCTATTCTCAAATTACATTCTCTAGCAAATTTCTGCCAAATTTTACCAAATATATTAAATAGGTATATTTCCTATATTCTCCAGGAGAAATTTCTTTCCACCAAACTCTAAACATCATTTGGATTAACATTTAGTGTGTTACCATATCACGGGATTTTAATTTTAATGCTGAAGTCTTTCAACTATGGGCTTAAGGTCGGTAGAGAATAGGTTGTAGGATCCATGAGTCTTGTTTTGTTTTCTTTTGCTATTTTAGCATATTTTTAATTTTCATAATGTGACAACCTTTAATATTATATCTTAAATTGAATCTCACTTTTACTTCCATTTTTATGCTCAGTATTAGTGATTAAAAACACCCTTTAAATTCATTTGTCCTGGCATCTGAAAGTAGCACATTTTGACTCTTATTACAATTGCATATATAAGAGATGAGATCATCAGTTGGTTTTTAATGCCTTTAAGTTAAAATAATCTCCATATGGTTGAATTAGCCATGATCTCCACACACATAAAATCCATATGGCTGAAATTATATATACAGTGCTTTAGATAAAATGGAGAGTTGTGTAAATTTTACCACCAACAACATGTAAATTAGCAAGAATGAATGGTTTCCCCAGAGTGTCTAAAATCAAATTGCCAATAGCAAAGATGTTGGTAATCAAGGTTTGACTTAAAAAATAAAAACAAAAACGAGTGTAATTTGTTAGCACTTACTATGTGCTAGATATTGTATTCTGTGTTTTATATAGTCTACCCAAATTAGAAGTTGGCAAACTTTTTCTCTCAAAAGCCGGATACGAAATACTCTATTTGAGACTTTGTGGGCCATACGGTCTTTGTACAGTTATTCAGCTCTGCCGCTGTGGCACTGAAGCAGCCAGAGATGATATTGAATGAATGGTTGTGATTCTATTTCAACGAAACTTTGTTTACAAAAATGAGCAGTGAATCTGATTTGGTCATTGGGCTGCAGGTCCTTTGATCTAAGTTAACTGTCATAAATAACCGAGGGCTATATACTGAGGACATGCCTCCGCCATTGAAGACTGCTGCTAACAGAAAGGAGATAATTTTAAAAATCTCTCTAACACCTGGACAGAGGGTCTGCCCCTGCAAAGGACCACAGTCCCAGAGCTGTTCCTTGTCCTGGTTCCATTTCAAGCTCTGAATGTAGGCCAAAGACTATAGTACAGGACCACAGACTGTGGGGTCATCAGGCCTCTGCTTCTGCTTGGATTTAGAACCCTGTACTACCGAAGTAAAAAACCATGTCTCAATCAAATTATTTATAATTTGACATGACACTCCTATGTCCGTTTTAGCCACCCATAATAATGTGGGCCTCTTTGGCCAGCTCTTTTCTCAGATACCTTCCCAGGGCTTCTTCCCTGCCCTCCTGATCTCCTCCTCAGGCTTTTTGTTGTAACCTGTGGGATCTCATTCCATTATAAATAAACCCTTCTGTCTTCACAGACTCTCCACGGAATTCTTTTTCTGCTTGATCTGTCTGTGCTATGCTTCCTCTTTCCATCTCAACTTGTGTAAAGATACAGAGAGTAACCCCTGCCTTCAGACCCTGGAGTGGCCATGCAAGTCCATTATCCTAGATCCTGTGGGGTAGTGCACTTACCAGCTGCATGCTCTCATCCATTTAGGCCACAATAAGAAAGGGGAACGTAGATCCATGCTACCTCATTCGCTTTCTTGTTTTTAACCACCTGCTCTAGAGGTGACGCTTAAGTCTGTATCTCTAGCGGGAATTTATCTCCTGAGTTCCTCAAATTCAAATACAACTGTTTTAGATACATTTTCCATTGGGTTGTCCCACAGCATCTTTTTTTTTTTTTTTTTGAGATGGAGTCTGGCTCCGTCGCCCAGGCTGGAGTGCAGTGGCAGGATCTCGGCTCACTGCAAGCTCCGCCTCCCGAGTTCATGCCATTCTCCTGCCTCAGCCTCCTGAGTAGCTGAGACTACAGGCACCACCCACCACGCCCAGCTAATTTTTTTGTATGTTTTAGTAGAGACAGGGTTTCACCGTGTTAGCCAGGATGGTCTCGATATCCTGACCTAGTGATCAGCCCACCTTGGCCTCTCAAAGTGCTGGGATTACAGGCGTGAGCCACCGCAGCCGGCCCAGTATCTTAAGCTTAATATGCTTAAAGGTGAATTTATTCATGATCTTCCTTACAAAGTAGCTTTTTCTTATGTTGGTGAATGAAACCTCCTCTATCCTTTCACCAAAAACAGAAACCTGCGATACTCCTTGACTGGTCCTTTTGCATGAAGCTGGCTGGTGACCCAGTCTTAGAAGATACAGCTTTCTGACACCTTCACTAGCTATTTGCAGATGGTGAAGACTCCTACCTGTCCCCTAGAATTGCCTTTCCTCCTTTCACTTAATAGTTGAGTATTTTTAATTACATGGCCATACGGAATAAGCAACACATTTTCCAGATTCACTTGCATCTAAAGTAACCGTCTAACTAAGCTCCAACAAGGACAAGTAAGCTGAAGTCTCATGCATAACTTCTAGGAGGTGTTCTTAAGGGAAGGCTGTATAGCCTTCTTTTCTTTTTCCTTTTCTAATCCTGGAATGGAAATATAATTACTACAATTTGAGTAGCCACCCTGGAATTTGAAGTGAATCTACATTTTTGAGGATAAAGAAGCAAGCAGAATAGAGGATTCGTGGATCAATGTGAGAATTTGCCTTACTAGCCATGTAAATGGATCTCATCTACATGGGAAACAGAAAAATCCCCCAAAACCTATGCGTGCACACACAGACACAAACACACATGCACCACACAACACACACTTCTCTTGTTTAAGCCTCTGTTTGTATGTGTTTCTCTCTCATTCATCTCAACAGTGCTTTATCCACAGAATAATCCTTGCAAAAGCCAAATCTGAACAATTAACACTTCTTACTACATTATAACCTTCCAGTGACTCTTGTTTGTCTCAAGGATAAAGTTCCACTTCCTCAGCAAAGCATACAAGGCTTGCTCATTCTGAACTTGGCTACTATGCAATGGGATCTTCCAGTGTGTCCGGAATTGGTGGGTTCTTGGTCTCACTGACTTCAAGAATGAAGCCGCGAACCCTTGCGGTGAGTGTTACAGCTCTTAAGGTGGCGCGTCTGGAGTTTGTTCCTTCTGATGTTCGGATGTGTTCGGAGTTTCTTCCTTCTGGTGAGTTCGTGGCCTTGCTGGCTCAGGAGTGAAGCTACAGACCTTTGCAGTAAGTGTTACAGCTCATAAAAGCAGCATGGACCCAAAGAGTGAGCAGTAGCAAGATTTTTTGCAAAGAGCGAAAGAACAAAGCTTCCACGGTGTGGAAGGGGACCCGAGCGGGTTGCCACTGCTGGCAAGGGCAGCCTGCTTTCATTCTCTTATCTGGCCCCACCCACGTCCTGCTGATTGGTAGAGCTGAGTGGTCTGTGTTGACAGGGTGCTGATTGGTGCGTTTACAATACCTGAGCTAGACACAAAGGTTCTCCACGTCCCCACCAGAGTAGCTAGATACAGAGTGTGGACACAAATGTTTTCCAACGCCCCACCACAGTAGCTAGATACAGAGTGTTGATTGGTGCATTCACAAACCCTGAGCTAGACACAGGGTGCTGATGTATTTACAATCCCTGAGCTAGACATAAAGGTTCTCCACCTCCCCACTAGATTAACTAGATACAGAGTATCAACACAAAGGTTTTCCAAGGCCCCACCAGAGTAGCCATATACAGAGTGTCGATTGGTGCATTCACAAACCCTGAGCTAGACACAGGGTGCTGACTGGTGTATTTACAAACCTTGAGCTAGATACAGAGTGCCGATTGGTGTATTTACAATCCCTGAGCTAGACATAAAGGTTCTCCAAGGCCCCACCAGAGTAGCTAGATACAGAGTGTCCATTGGTGCATTCACAGACCCTGAGCTAGATACAGGGTGCTGACTGGTGTATTTACAATCCCTGAGCTAGACATAAAGGGTCTCCACCTCTCCACCAGACTCAGGAGCCCAGCTGGCTTCACCCAGTGGATCCCGCACCGGGGCTGCCGGTGGAGCTGCCTGCCAGTACTGCGCCGTGCGCTCACACTCCTCAGCCCTTGGGTGGTCGATGGGACTGGGCGCCGTGGAGCAGGGGGTGGCGCTCGTCAGGGAGGCTCTGGCGGCACAGGAGCCCACAGGGGGGTGGGAGGCTCAGGCATGGCGGGCTGCAGGTCCCGAGCCCTGCCCCGCGGGAAGGCAGCTAAGGCCGGGTGAGAAATCTAGCGCAGCGCCAGTGGGCTGGCACTGCTGGGGGACCCAGTACACTCTCCGCAGCCGCTGGCCCGGGTGCTAAGCCCCTCATTGCCCCGGCCGGCAGGGCCGGCCGGCTGCTCCGAGTGCGGGCCGGCCAAGCCCACGCCCACCGGAACTACAGCTGGCCCGCAAGCGCCGCGCAGCCCCGGTTTCCGCTCGTGCCTCTCCCTCCACACCTCCCTGCAAGCTGAGGGAGGCGGCTCTGGCCTTGGCCAGCTCAGAAAGGCGCTCCCACAGTGCAGCGGTGGGCCGAAGGGCTCCTCAAGTGCCGCCAAAGTGGGAGCCCAGGCAGAGGAGGCGCCGAGAGCGAGGGCTGTGAGGACTGCCAGCAAGCTGTCACCTCTCACATTATGGATGGAGCTAGTAGCAATTATGGTAATAATGGCTCTTCTTGGCCTGAACTTCATGTCAAATCTCCTAATAAGGAATACAGGTAAATCTGTGTCTCAGGACATCATCCAGAGAGGGGTTTAACATTTAATATTTATTAAAATTTTATTATTTTCTAGGTCCAAGAGCTCTTTATAGATCAACCTATTTAATCCTTAAAACAATTCTGTGAGATAGGTAGTATTATTATTCTTACTTTATAGAGAGACTGAGGCACAGAAAGACTAAGTCAAATATCCCAGTACTGACCACTTAATAAACATTAGGGCTAGAGTTTAACTCCTAACAATCTAATGCCAGAGCCTGCTTAACTAATATGCTATGTATTACCAGCTGTCTCTATAGAAAGCTAATTCTAACTGGTGTGAAATGGTATCTCATCGTGGTTTTGATTTGCATTTCTCTGATGGCCAGTGATGAGGAGCATTTTTTCATGTGTCTATTGGCTGCATAAATGTCTTCTTTTGAGAAGTGTTTGTTCATATCCTTCACCCACCTTTTGATGATGGGGTTGTTTGATTTTTTCTTGTAAATTTGTTTAAGGTCTTTGTAGATTCTGGATATTAGCCCTTTGTCAGATGGGTAGATTGCAAAAATTTTCTCCCATTCTGTAGGTTGCCTGTTCACTCTGATGGTAGTTTCTTTTGCTGTGCAGAAGCTCTTTAGTTTAATTAGATCCCATTTGTCAATTTTGGCTTTTGTTGCCATTGCTTTTGGTGTTTTAGTCATGAAGTCCTTGCCCATGCCTATGTCCTGAATGGTATTGCCTAGGTTTTCTTCTAGGGTTTTTATGGTTTTAGGTCTAACATTTAAGTCTTTAATCCATCTTGAATTAATTTTTGTATAAGGTGTAAGGAAGGGATCCAGTTTCAGCTTCCTACCTATGGCTAGCCATTTTTCCCAGCACCATTTATTAAATAGGGAATCCTTTCCCCATTTCTTGTTTTTGTCCAGTTTGTCAAAGATCAGTTGGTTGCAGATGTGTGGTATTATTTCTGAGGGCTCTGTTCTGTTCCATTGGTCTATACCCAAAGGATTATAAATCATGCTGCTATAAAGACACATGCACACGTATGTTTATTGTGGCACTATTCACGATAGCAAAGACTTGGAACCAACCCAAATGTCCATCAATGATAGACTGGATTAAGAAAATGTGGCACATATACACCATGGAATACTATGCAGCCATAAAAAAGGATGAGTTCACATCCTTTGTAGGGACATGGATGAAGCTGGAAACCATCATTCTCAGCAAACTATTGCAAGGACAGAAAACCAAACACCGCATGTTCTCACTCCTAGGTGGGAATTGAACAATGAGAACAGCTGGACACAGGGCAGGGAACATCACACAGTGGGGCCTGTCATGGAATGAGGGGAGGGAGGAGGGATAGCATTAGGAGATAAAACTAATGTAAATGACAAGTTAATGGGTGAAGCACACCAACATGGCACATGTATACATATGTAACAAACCTGCACGTTGTGCACATGTACCCTAGAACTTGAAGTATAATGATAATAATGATAATAATAATTAAGTTTTTTTAAAAAAAGAAAGAAAGCTAATTCTAACAGCCCAAAGATTTTCCAGGGCTGTTCCATGTTTCCTTCCCATATCTGTTATCAGAAGCAGAGGCCTGTGCTGTTTCCACTTTCCCAGGATTATTTCGGTAAAAGGAATGGGGGGCTCTTTTATGATTCACTCATTCATACCTAAGTTATTAGAAATGTGAGCTCATTTCTGGTTGACTCAGATACTTTATATAGTCATAGGCAACATCTAACACTTATTCTAGTATACTCTTACAGTTGATAAATAGTAAGAAATACAAACTCATCTGTAATGTAATAACTTCAAACTTCTAAATATTTTAAATTTAACCTTACTTTCCCAAAGTGAACTAAATCATGATGACATTTATTAAGAATTTCCTTATCCTATAGCAAAGTATAATGCATGACTGGATGAAAAGAGGGAATTTGCACTGTGTAAATGTCTGAAGGGCCAGAAAGATTTAAATGAAATCCGGGGGTTCTATAATTTTTATATAATTTGTATGCTTATGCATGCATAAGCGAGGAAGATTAAGTGAAAAGAAAGGAGAATTAAAATTGTGGGACATTTTCTGAATTGCTTCCTCAATAGTTCTTTGGAAATGCACAAGCCCTATTATTTTCTCCTGTGTTCACTGATATGCCAAGTCACAGAATGTTGTTAGACCGGTTATTGGTGTGAAAAGTTGAAATCCTATCCAATTAATTGCCTACAACATTGCTAGAATTTCTTCACAAAGTTCTGTGCAAAAGCATATATAATACACTGGCGGGGGCTACGTCTTTGCTTTTAAGGTATTTCACTGATGGACTGAACTTGTTGGATGTCTGGTATGTGTTAATAATTGGAATACAGTTGACTATTTATACCCAGGTTTGTTCCAGAAGGGATTTAAAAAACCATTTAACAAAATACATATGAAATAGCAAATAAATGATAAAAAAAAGACTCAGGAAATTTCAGTGAAAGTAAAAGTGAGTCAGGACACAAAAATCACACAATGAAGTCACGCATATTTTGTAGAGGTGTGCCAAAAACTTGTAAGTTTCTGTTGGCCAATGAGAAGAAGGAATCACTAGAGGTGAGTGAGTCACACTACTTATAGTGTTAAATCTATCTAGTTGCTGAAGAGATGAGCAATTCTATCTGATTATGAGATCAGAATTTTCTCCCAGGTCTTTACAGACAGGATACCATATATTGTCATACACATAATCTCAACAGTAAACGCAGACACAAGTTGTTCAGTGAAGTTTATATAATACACCTCAGTATTGGCTGCTGGCATCTCACCAAAGTGCAATTAAATAAAAAAAGAGCTACTAAGGCTAATGTGAAGAGCTGTGAGTCCATGACTCCCAGATGGTTTGACTCAAACTAGGGAAGATTAGAGAACTTGTAATAGTAGTTCTTGAACATTTATATCCATAAAAAATCCCAAAACATAAAGAATGGGTTGCTGTACTTCTTCCTCAGTGATTCAGGTTTAGTCCATCTGGAAAGAGACCCACAAATATCTCTTTTCAATTATTAGCCCTCTTTCCTTGAAGTTATTCCGATGTACAAGGTAAGCAGACCATCATGGAAAAACCAGAGATTAAAAGCAACAAGTGGCATTATTTGATATCCATTAATGAACTACCAGAGGCTACCAGCAAGAAATGATCATTTTAATTTGAGATCAATTGATCTGTAACAAGTTTTGGGGGTAGTGTTAATATAAACTTGTTGAGCTACCCTACTAGAGAGGATGCTGTACTAGAAAGTATTTTTTCCTTTTCTCCACAAAGTGAAAATACCCACTGCATCAAAGAATGGATGGGGATAGGAAATCACTCAGAATTGTTGAGTGGAGACTTCCTGAAGGTGCCATTTCTTAGATGTGTGGTTGTGGGAAGAGGTCTTATTAGAATTATGTTTTTGGGATGTTGGACACTTTTCAGAAAACTGTGGCCCTGTGTAATGAATGTTATGATGTGTTCTCCACATTCCCACTTCAGTACTTAGGCATTTGACCACCCAGCTGCCAGGGGTCTTTTCTTCTGATGGTTCTTCACAGGAATTGTCCTCCTTACCAAGGTTATACGCTTAACGCAGCTAGCATCCCATGACCCACTGGTGCAGAGAGACAAGACCTGGATGGATATCTCTGAAGGACCATCTTGTATTACAGCTTCTCTTGAGATTAGCTGAAGTCTTTGTAGGACCTGCATCACAGTTTGACTTCTTCCTCCTTTCAATCCTTTGTTCCTTACCCCTTACAGATGTAGATCCCTGGAGGATTCTCCCCAAACTTCCTGCTCACAACCATCTCAGAGTCCACTTCCTAGAGGATCTGACCTAAGATGTGGATACAAATCTCCTGATCTTCACCTCACTGATGCTACTATCTATGTTCCTTTGCAATTTGATTTTAATTATTCGCCCACCTTTCCTTTCTGTATCTGTCTTTTATTTTTCTTCAGCTCTGTTCTTGATATTTAAGGGCTTCTTAGTGTGGACATCTTTTTACTTCCTCACTGATTTTTTTTTTTTTTTTTTGAGACAGAGTCTCACTGTGTTGCCTAGGCTGGAGTGCAGTGGAGCGATCTCAACTCGCTGCAACCTTCAACTGCCAGGTTCAAGCAATTCTCCTACCTCAGCTTCCCGAGTAGCTGGGATTACAGACATGTGCCACCATGCCTGGCTAATTTTTTTGTATTTTTGATAGAAAATACAATTCTTTTTTGTGTGTGTATTTTTGGTAGAGACGGGGTTTCGCCATGTTGGTCAGGCTGGTCTCAAACTTCTGACCTCAGGTGATCCACCTGCCTTGGCCTCCCAAAGTGCTGGGATTACAGGTGTGAGCCGCCACTGCGCCTGGCCTCTTCCTCACTGATCTTAAAGGATTTATTTGTTCTGTACTTTGTTATTTCTCTTTGTGAGTCTGACCCAAAACAGGTCTGCTAAGCCTTAAAGATGAGGCATATGAGGTACTAGTTAAGCAAACACATGTGCAAATGTGTGCAGGAGTGTGTGTAGGCGTATGTGCACACATACATATATACAGAACAAGGAGGTTTTTGTAATCCAATGCATTTGAGAAATATGACTTAAATAGGTAAGTTACTGCAGGAGTTCTCAGAGTCTGTAAAGTGCTAGTGTGAATTGCAAATCTCCACATACATTATAGAACCCTCCTCTTTTCCTTTTTTATTGATGTAAAAATTTTTTTTTGAGATGGAGTCTTGCTCCGTCGCCCAGCCTGGAGTGCAGTGGCGCGATCTCTACTCACTGCAAGCTCCGCCTCCCGGATTCACACCATTCTCCTGCCTCAGACTCCTGAGTAGCTGGGACTTCAGACACCCACCACCATGCCCGGCTAATTTTTTGTATTATTTTAGTAGAGACGGGGTTTCACCGTGTTAGCCAGGATGGTCTCGATCTCCTGACTTCGTGATCCACCCACCTCGGCCTCCCAAAGTTCTGGAATTACAGGCGTGAACCAGTGCGCCCGACCGTATTGATGTAAAATTTACACAACATAGTTAACCATTTTAAGGTATACAATTCAGTGGCATTTATTACATTTACAGTGTTGTATAACCACCCCCTCCATCTAGTTCCACAACATTTTCGTCACCTCAAGAGGGAACTCTGTATCCATTAAGTCCTTACTTCCCACTGCACCTCCCTCAAGCCTGTGCAACCATTAATCTGCTGTCTCTACAGATTTACCTAATCTCAATATTTTATACAAAGGGACTTATCTAACATAACATGTGACCTTTTGTGTTTGAATTCTTTCACTTAGCATAATTTTTTTGAGGTTCAGTCATGTTGTAGCATGTATCGGTAGTTCATTCCTTTTTATGGCTGAATGATATTCTATTATATGATATACTGCATTTGATATACACTCATTAGTTCTTAGATTTAGGCAGTTAATGGATACCTTTTGGCTATTTTGAATAATGGCGTTATGAACACTTGTGTATATGTTTTGTTTGAATACCAATTTTCATTTATTTTTGCTGTGTACCTAGGAGTAGAATTACTGGATTAGATGATATTTCCATGTTTAATTTTTTGAGGAAGTGAAACACTTTTTAAGTATATTGATACTAGCATACTGAGGAATAATATATTTTGAAAAGTGTTCTGTACGAATTCACTTTACAATATTAACGTTAATTATGGGTTAATAATGTTTAAACCTTTAGAACTGATGGTTTCAGAAAGCTTTCACCAACAGCCTTGAATTTGGAATAATAAAACTTTAAAGTTGAGATCTAAAAAGGAGAGATATTTTTGAGAAGAAATATCTTTTAGCATTCTTGCTCATATCATGCCATGCCAAGAACTTTTTTCTATGTTTCATAACACTTTTCCATTAAGGAATAAAAGCAAGTTTGATGGTCACTTGAGGACAATGTGAATAACATGTGTATCATAAATACTTGTTGTTCTCTACTGAAAATCAAGTGACTGTTCTGATGTGAATGATTCGGCCTGGAAGTAAAGTTATAAAAACAAAATAGAAATAAAAAAACAAAAAAATTAATTTAAATTACCAGTTTATAAACTATTTTTTAAAAATCTAATTCTTATTCCAGAAAGAATTTATTGAAGAGGAAAAACAATTTTGGCTTTATATTTTTTCTGCAGTGTTTACACATTGATAGAAGAATGTACCCCTTCAGTCTCTGGGGGTATTTTAGGGGAACAAAAATAGAAACATTGCTATGATGCACAAAAATCAACTCTGATAATATTTGTGCTTATTTGAAAAATTTTATCTTGTAGATAGTAACAGATTACATATGTATAAGTAATATATTGTATATCACATACACTATTTTCAATTTTCATATATATTTGGATATAATATATTTTATATTGAATATATATTTCAAATCTTAAAAAAATTTTTTGCTCATTTATAGGCCAATTGTAAGAATACTTTTTTAAAAAATTTAAAATGCCACAACAAAACTGTTTAATTACATTTTGATAGCAGCGTTATATACTGTATAAAACCTGGTTTCTGGAAAGATCACGTCAGATATCTCATAATTACAGCATACTGTTTTTTCTTTGAATATTAGAATGTGGCAGGCTCATCATGTCACGCTTTGGGAGGCTGAGGTGGGCAGTATACCTGAGTTTGGAGAGGATTGAGACCACCTGACCAAATGGAGAAACTACTCTCAAATAAAATTACCGGGCTAGTGGGATGTAAACCAGTACGGAGAATCGCTTGAACCTGGGAGGCGGAGGTTGCTGCGAGCTGAGATCCTGCTATTGCACTTCAGCCTGGGCAACAAGACAACAAGAGCAAAACTCTGTCAAAAAAAGAAAAAGAAAAGAAATGCTAAACAAATATTTTTTCCTGTGTGTGTGTGTGTGTGTGTTTGTGTGTAGTATTTCAACTACATAATCAAAACAAAGAGTGGGAAATCTCCAGATACTGAAACTGAAGAGAGAACTTCAAGGTAGAGTGTGAGAGACTGAATTGAAGAATTGCAGCCCATATGCATATAGAGGATGCTTTTCCAATACCTTCATAGGACAGGAGTGAATGCACTGTAATCCGGAAGTAACTTTGAAAGTACCAATGAACTGAGATTAGAAAAATCTACCCATAAGCCAAGGACATAGTCTGAAAATGGTTCAACTTCCATGGCCTGTGGATGAAAAAGCAGGTACTTATAAGTAACTGGGACTCAAGAATGTTACAAGGCACTCGTTTGTGACTCCTTCACTTGTATAACCCTTGCTTTACAGATATTTCTTATAGAGTAACCTAACATTTATAGATACGTTTTATTGGGAGATTTATTCCAAAATAGTCTAGTCTATTACTGCACCTTAGAATCAGTGAAAATAGCAAATATAAGTGAATTCAACTTTCCTGTTAAAAGACAATGATTCTCACATTGCAGTAAACACAGGTAATTTGCTATGAATTAACTCTATACATCAACATGGATAGTTTATCCCATCACATTTATTAGAAATCAGTGAATTATAGCTGTATGTATCAATGTTAATCAATGTCTAAAATAAAATGTTGAAAAGAAAAAGCAGAAGTGATGAAAAATGTGTTCTGCATGATTTCACTTATATAAAGTGCAAATGCAAGCAGAAGTAATTAATGTATTTGTAGAAATTCAGTCATATGTGATACAAGTTTTAAGAAAATTGGGAGAATTTTTTTTTTTTTTGAGACAGAGTCTCGCTCTGTCGCCTAGGCTGGAGTGCAGTGGCACGATCTCTACTCACTGCAAACTCCGCCTCCTGGGTTCACGCCATTCTCCTGCCTCAGCTTCCCAAGTAGCTGGGACTACAGGCGCCCGCCACCACGCCAGGCTAATTTTTTGTATTTTTAGTAGAGACTGGGTTTCACCGTGTTAGCCAGGATGGTCTCGATCTCCTGACCTCATGATCAGCCCGCCTCGGCCTCCCAAAGTCTGGGATTACAGGCGTGAGCCCTGTAATCACTGCACCTGGCCGGGAGAATTTTTAATATAAAATTCAGGATCATAGTTACATCCAGGGAAAGGAGAGGAATGAGATAGCTAAGGGCACATATAAGGCTTCTTTATAAAGGATTATCGAATTGTGGGCACATGGGTGGCCACATCATTGATTTTCTTTAACTTTACTAATATATTCTTTTATAGCAAACACAAACTATTTTTCTCTATACTTACACTCACTCTTCAATACTTCACTCTGACGATAGATGTGTGGGATTTTTTTTCCTATACATCAATTCTCCAGCCAACACCAACTGGCTGTCCTACAATTCCATTCAATTTTCACACTAACGGTTGTTAGCCCAGACCCCCACAGGCTAAGGACTCAGTCCTACAAGATTGCTCTCCACTTCAGATGCCAGTTGCAAGTAGTAGGTTTTCAGTTTACCCATACTTCTGTTCTCACTTAGCTACAAATTGGAGGTTCTCATGACCTCCTTGGGGTCTATCATTTGCTAGAACAGCTCATGAAATTCAGGGAAATACTTACTTATGCTTGCGGTTTATCATAAGCGCTATTACACAGGATGCAGATGAACAGTCAGATGAAGTACACTGTGGAAAGCATGCGGGAAGGGAGCGGGAGCTTCCATGCCCTCTCCGGGCACAGCTCCTTCCCAGTGCCTCCATGTGTTCAGCAACCCAGAAGCTCTCCAAACTCTGTCCTTTGGGTTTTTATGGAGGCTTCATTATGTAGACACAGTTAATTACATCATTGGCTGTTGGTTCTCACCTTAACTTTCAGTCCCTCTCATCTCCCCAGAGGTTGGGGAGTGGGTAGAGCTATAATTCCAATGTGCATTCACAGGGTTGATCCCCAACTCTCCCAACCAGCCCCTGTGCTGAGGCTGTCCAGGAGCCCCCAGCCACCAGTCACCTCATTAGAAATCATTGCCTCTGAGAATCAAAGGTTACTAGGAGCTGTGTGCTAGAAAACAGGAATGAAGCCCAAAATATGTTTCTTATTGTATATCACAATATCAGAAGTATATATAATATACAATCTGAGTTTTAAAAGGTGAATACAAAAAATTTTAGATTGATACATATAATCTGATGTCATTCATGTAAATTTTAATAGCACAGCAATTTACTTCATATTGCGATTGGGTAAATAGATATGTAAGAAAAATATTTAAAAATACACTGCAAAGAGCAATGCCAAATTCATGACAGTGGTTGCTTCAAAAATGGAAGTTTGGAAATGAAATTTGAAAGGGGGTCGGAAAAGGACTTTAATGGTATCAGTAATGTTTTAAATTCCTTTAAGTTGAAAGAAATGGAAAAAACAATATTATCAAAAGTTCTTGTATGGTGAAATAGTGACAACCACTCAAAATTGTTCATTACCATGAAGTTATTTCTTTTCATGACAATATAGAAAGCAGCTGAACCATCAAGCTACATATCAAGGTTAAATTTTCAGTGATATATCAGATTTCATATTGTCGATGTAGTCCACATCTAAAGAAAGACAATAGGAAAAGAAATGTATGTGGGGGGAAAAGACTGCATGTCTAGTGGACACCAAATCCATACTGTGAAACTTCATGGTGTGATCAAAACTATTTCATGATTTTCAAATGAAATTTATTTTCACTTTCAATTGGATTTAGTGGCTTAAATATATCCATACATATGCAAAGTGTACATATATGTAAAATATATGTTTACATAGGCTATATATGATATAACCAGGGCAGATAAATTATAATCAATATTTATATAGAAGCTGGACATGATGGTACGTATCTGTAATTCCAGCTGCTCAGGAATAAGGAGGATGCCTTGAGCCCAGGAATTTGAGACCAGCCTGGGCAGCATAGCAAGACCCTGTTCCTTTAAAAAATATTACATATCTATATAAATCTATATCTGCCTACATATACATGTACATATATATATATATACATATATATATATATACATATATATATTTGATATTTATATGTATAAAGTCAGAGCAGGCACTTAGCCAGCATCCATTCCAATAAGCAGATGAGTAGTCCATGGACGGACACTGTGCATTATCTGGGTAATAAGCCAGCTGTGTCTACCCATACCCTGAGCTGGCCACCTGAGGGAGGGCCTGAGCTAAGCCCATGCTCACATTCCTGTGGGACCAGGGACTTTTTCCTCTGCCAGCGTGGAATGCAATGTCCCATTGACCCTAAGGGCTCCAGGTGCAGGGCAGCCAACATTCCCAGACAGCAGCTGCCATCCGAAATCCAGAATAGATGGCTCTAAGCAGCCTATGTATTCTCTGTGGACCAAACTATGTACAGGTCTCCACATGCAAGTGGAAGAGACCTTTGTACTGAAATGCAGTCCTGCCCTTCAAGACCAACAGTGCCCTAGTCTAGGCAAGCCTCCTATAGGATGATGTGAAGATTAAGTGGACCCAAGCAGACCCTGACCTGTGTAAATTTTCCCAATAAAGGCTGTTCCTTAACCTATGCTGTGGGTAAGGTGGCATGTGTCCTGAACTCTGGAATAAAATATATAGACGCCTGAATGGGACCCAATATGCATAACATAGACATTGAAAGAGAGGGTACACATGTACTATAAATATGACCATGTGTTTCTTGCTTGTAAGAAACAGGGAAATAAGGAAAGCAAGAAAAACATTAGTAATTGAGCAGCAAGTTTCAAAGGGTAATAAAATCTTATTCTTTGATGATCGTGATAGAGCAGTCTTAGTGACCCAGCCATTTTGCCCCTTAGAAGTGTTTCCATGTGCAGTCTGTACTTTATTGCCCCTGCCATTCTCATCACTTCCTCTGCCTGTTTTTACTGTGATTGCTTCTGCTTCTCTAGGTGGACCTCAAGCTCAGAACTCCTGAATAAAGGATCAATTAATCCCCACCCAATTGAAATCTGATCGCACAGTATTCTTTCACCTCATCAGTGATGTGGTCTCTAGCTTAAATAACTATTATTAGAATAAAATAAGGCCAATTATGGCAATTTTCATAAAAGAGTAAAAGACTAGTTTTCTAGTCAAACCAATGGGTGTGCAAGCCCTTTGATTTTTACGAGTTCTGATCTAGTAGAGCCAATATGAGTTAGGGTGCCATATTATCTGAACCAGGATTCATTTGAGAGTGAAAAAGGGGATATTTTAATAATTAGGACAAGTACTAAGCCAGTACTGTCCTAGGCAAATCAGGATGTATATCATCTTAATTAGAGCAAAAAATTGATGACTAAGATATTAAAGTTCTAGCCCTAATACTACCATGAACCAGTGGTGTTCTAGGAGTTAGCCATGTTTTCTCTATAAGTTGCGTTTTCCTGTCTATAAATGTGGATGTAATGGTTTCCTCTAATATTCCATGGTTCTAGCATTTTTCTGCCTCTTGAGAATTATTTGTTCAATATCTGGCCTCCCTGCAGGTAGCATGAGAGCAAGATTCTGCTTGTCTTTTCCCCCACATGTCTTTGTATCTATCACAGTGTTTGGCATCTAGTGGTCACTCAATTGCCCTTTATTGAGTGAGAAGACAGAGGGATTCACCTAAGAGACTCAGGTAATGACAACACAGTATCTGTCTTATCAGAATATTCTGGAGAAAGTTGTTCCACTCTTGTCTTGCTAATATTGACAGCAGTAACGTATTTGATATTTATGCCACCCAGCCAATGTTTGGAAGAGTTATTTTCTCTAGATGTATGTTAGTTCTCAGGTTGCTGTAAATGTTGAGATTATATATTTTAGCTTCAGGGAATACACATGCACACATACACATTGTTTATTTTATGCAAGTTGGAAGTGAAAAAAAATGTTTACCAGGGATATTGAATCTTACAGATACATTTATTTAACTTATTCATCAAATCATCACGTGCTTATATAGTGCCTACTATGTGTCAGGTACTCTTTTAGGCATTGAGGATACATAGGTAATACAAAAAGGAACATGGGCCCTACTAACTTAGATTTATGGTAGCTGAGGTGAAAAATAGTAAACTAAGAGGAATTGATACATGTAATTTTTGTAGTAATAATTAATGTTTTCAATAAAAGTGTAGCAGATAGACAGCAAAAAGGCTGGGGAAGTGAGGAAAGGGGCCTTTCTTGAAGAAGTAACATTTAAGCCAAAACTTGAGAGATGTTAAAAATTAAGCTATGTAAAGAATTGCAGGAAGAGCGTTCCAGGGAGAGGAATAACATGTGCAAAGGCACTGAAGTGGGAAGTGCTTGGATGTTCAGGGGATCCAAAGAAAATAAATGTATTTATAGCAGAGCAAGCAAAGCACAGAGTATTAGGAGGTAAGAGCAGAGAAGAAGACAGGAACCAGATCATGTAGCACTTTCGAGGCCCTGATACGGTATTTAAATTTTATTCTAAGAGGAATCACATAATCTGATTTAAAGTCTAAAAAGATAGCTTTGTCAGGTGGGAAGAGAGGAGAGATAAGAGAAGAAGCAGGGAAACAAGTTAGCAGGTGATTGCAACAATCCGTGTGAGAAATAATAAAGATTATGAGAGACAATTGGCTTTGAAATGTATTGGGAAGGTGGAGCAGAGAGTTTGCTAATGGATTGGATGTGGGATATTAAAGAAATAGATTAATCAAGGATGATTGTTAGGATTTTGTCTACAACTGGAAGAATGATGATGCCACTTGCTGAGATGGGAGGGATGTGGGTAGAGTAAGTCTGAGGATAGCAGTAAGTCAAGGGTCCGGCCTGGACATGCCTATTAGATATTTAAGTGGAGATGTTGTTAGCTGTTGGTTGTACCAGTATAGATTTTACAGCAAAGATTAGGACTAGTGCTATAATTTTGGGAGCAGTCAGGCTAGAGAGGATAGTTAAAGAATGGATTGGATAAAATTGTTGGGGGTATGAGTAAGACAGAGAGGAGATAAAGACTGAGTTCTGAGATTTGAGACTGATATCACAAAGAGAAGGACCCAATGAAGAATTCTGAGAAGGAGATAGGAAGAATCACAGCAGAGCATGGTGTCCTGGTCACTGGGGGCGGGGGGAAATGCGTTTTAATAAGGAAGAATGGGGATGAGCCATGTCTAATCCTGTTGATAATTTTACTGAACTCCATCACTTCTAACTTTAGTTCAAAATTGAAGAGATAGCAAATGGCAACAGCTACTTCTAAGGGTAAACTTAACTGCAAATAAGTCTGAGAGTAATTCTCATGTCTGAGATGATAGAAGAAGCATGATACATTTTTCTCCATCAGCTTTAATATTTGAGGAGACATTTCTTTCAGTTATAACAAATGAGCAAATGGTAGGAAGATGTAGATTGTTTGGTAGAGTTTACAAAGGCTAAGCTAACACTTAAACAGATTTTTCAATTGCATGCCATCATCTGAGTACCTGCAAAGCATATTACATTCCAAATTCTTTAATTTATAATTGATTTTTAATTTATAATTTTAATTCATCATTGTTTTCCCTTCCAATGTCCTACTCAGAGTAATAGGAAAAGCCGTTCTTCTCTAGGCGAGAGGAAGTGTGATGCCCCTAATTTGGCTTCTTTTCTTCAGGCTTACGTGATTCTGTGTTTACTTTGGAGCTCTCTGAATGGAAAATTCAAGGGTCAGTGTCTGTCACTTGACCTGAGGGAAACGGCAGGTTTACTGTGTTTTTCTTTCTGTTTTTCACAGAAAGGAAAAGATGACAGTATATTTTTGCCTCACCCTCTTCCGTTTCAGGTTTTAGGATGACCAGTAAGATGATCAGAACTTCAGAACCCTCCAAAGTGATGGGTCATTCAAGCTCCAGGAACGTCAAGGCCTCAACAGTTTGGACATAATTTTAGGCAACACATATAAGACCCACAGGTCTCCACTGATATGACTGGGGATCTCACGAAGAAACTACTCGACAAAGCCAGATACTGGAGGTGTCGTACCCAGTGCCAAAGGCAGAAATAGTCCCAGAGGGAAGGAAAATCAAGCTCTAAAGGGGTTCAGTCTGTCCTCCCATTATTGTTATGAGTATTGCACCTAGGACTGAGCAAACATATTTCTCTTTGTCCTATTTCTATGCAGTTGTGGGATTTTGAGAATGCCTTGCAGTCCCTCCGAGTTCTAATCACTGAGTGAACATATTTCTCTTTGTCCTTTTTCTGCGCACTTGTGGGATTTTGAGCATGCCTCACAATCCCTCTGAGTTCCAATCACTACATTTTGTAACTCTGGATTTCTGGTGCCTGCCCTGCCTTTCTTACCATAGTACATATAAGGGTCAAAGAGTCAAGTGAGATAATGTATGTAAGTGTTTTTGTAAATTAAAAGTTACTGCAAAAATACACGATGTTATTTTTTATCATACCTTTAATCCTGGATATCTCAAAGTATTTTATAAAACAATCCCTGTTGTTTTGTTACATTTTGTTCCTTAAGCTTCCCAGGGTTTAGTTATCTTTTCTCCAATGTTGATCTTTTGCTTGTATCCCCTTTTTCATCACCATTCAGTAAGACCCCTCTGTACCCCTCACCCCCAACAAGATACCTTGGAGGCAACTTAAACCATTCCTTCACCCTATCTGAAATGATGACAAAGGCCAGGCGCGGTAGCTCACGCCCAGCACTTTGGGAGGCCGAGGCGGGCAGATCACAAGGTCAGGAGATCGAGACCATCCTGGCGAACACGGTGAAACCCCATCTCTACTAAAAATACAAAAAAAAAAAAAAAAGAAACAAAAAGAAATAATGACAAAGTCCCGACAATTCTAACTTTATAAAATCCCCAAGTTCTTTCCTCTGCATAGTCCACTTTATTGGTACTCCCCTCAGGTCAACAGCCTCCTCCATGCCCACTGATACATTCTAACTGTCGTTATTGCCATAGCTTCTTATTCTCCCATCCATTCTTCATGCAGCTGCTTTGTACTGATCCTTAAAAACAACACAGAGCAACAACCCTGGAAATGTTCATATCATTAAAATGTTCATATTATTAAAATGTTCACATCATTAAAAATGCAGAAATGGTTCCTCAATAGTAGCACTATAAAATAAACCTCGATGTGATTTTAAGGTTTTCCATCATCAGGCTTCTCCTGGAATCTTCATGCACAGACTGCACTTTCCAGTTCTTGTCCCCCTATTTCCAGACGGGTTAAACTTCTTGCACTGCCTTGACCAGTCAGTGAGCTTCCACCCACTGCTTCTCACACTGCCTACATGTCCCACACCCTTGATTATCAGGCTTCTCACCTTTTAAATTACTCTGTTATGACTTTACAAATTCAGCCTTGATCTCTACCTTGGCCCTTCACACAGCCAAAATTAACAGTCCTGCTTTCATGCTTTTGCTTGCTACCCAGCTTAGCCTCTTATCTCAACTCCTGAAACATTCTTCAGGTAGGTGTTTACGCAACTGTCTCCTTCTTCCTATGAGCTCCTTCACTGTACAACTTTTGTCTTATTAATTGCTTTACTAGATAAGTTTACATTAAGTTACATGCCTAGAACCTTATAACTACTCAACAGGAAGGAAGGAAGAAAGGAAGGAAGGAAGGAGGGAAAGGAGGGAAGGAGGGAAAGAGGGAGCGAGTGGGGGGAGAGGGAAGGATTGTGTATATCAATTTATTTAAAATATTTTTGCTACAAGTTACATGTGCTGTTAATATATAAATAGATGATACATACCCACCAAACTTTTGTTGAAAACATTTCTTTACCCACATTCTTTCAAAAATAGACTCCATTTTTAAGTAGCCCTTGATAAAAGGTGTCACAGTTTTTGTAATTTCTGTGTTTTTCCCTAACCTTGAGCCTCTACCAGTCTTCTGAAGGTGGCAGGTGTTAATACAGAACTTGATGAGGAAGATGCCAGCATCTCACCTGGAATTCACAAAACCCAAGCCAGCCCTAACTCACAAGGGCCTGCACACCCTTTAATCCAGCAAAATTAACTCAAGAGCATGTGGCACCTGAAATCCAGTCTCTGCATATTATTGCAAGTGCTTCAAGCAAAGAAAAGAACCTGATTTCACATTTGAGATGCATTTTAAACCAAAGGTCTGTTCTGGTACCTCCACAAGGAAGCATCAATCAGAACACAGAAAGTTTACATCCAGGGATTTGTCTTCTGGAGTGGATCTCACTGACCTACAAGAATTGAATTTGCCCATGTCTTCGCAACACCTTGTTAGTGGTATCAAATCAGGAGATTGAAGTGAGCCATAGTGAGAGTATGGACACCACAGAAATTGACATACATATCAAGGCTTTTTCTTTATTTCAGGAGAGCCAGTTCAATAGTACAACACTTTTATGATCTTCCCTCTTGCTGCCACCTCCCTCCCATTCCTGTTCCCAGTCCATACTTGAATAACTGTGTTGCAGATAAAATCAGTTCAGAAAACTTGTGTCTCTGCAGGAAGATTTATTTGTTCATTTACCTTATTAGAGGAAGTTCCTCTGCAGCATTTTTTAGCTGGAGGTGCTGAAAGACCACGTCCTCTTTGGCTATATTCACTTCAGGTTTATGTGAACATCAAAAGGTGTTGAAATCTTCCTAGAACACAGAGTCTATTATAAATAACCATGAAAAAAATCTCCCTTAGTAGACTACAGTTATAAGTAAACACACACACAACCGCCCCTCCATAAAAACAAATCTTAACTGCTTTCCTCTTCTCCCTTTTTCTTCTCCAAATTACCACAGAGACTCATGTGTGAGTGCAAGCACTTTCAGCCTTTGGTTTGAGGGATTTTATCAGTGTTGATGGCACTCTCTCTGAAACAGTGACTTGGAGGGCTGTTTGCCATGATGCTAATGAGGCTTAAGCATCAAGATTCTTCACTTTGATAAGATCTCTCCAAAATCACAATGTGTTCTCATAGTCATATATTTGAAAAATTTACAAAAGTAAGTTTTCTTTTTGTATTCTCTTGGTTTCTTTCTTTTTTTTTTTTTTTTCCAGGGTGTCGTTCTGTCACCCAGGCTGGAGTGCAGTGGTACAATCTCGGCTCACTGCAGCCTCTGCCTACTGGGTTCATACGATTCTCCTGCCTCAGCCTCTTGAGTAGCTGGGACTACAGGCATCTGCCACCAGCCCAACTAATTTCTGTATTTTTAGTAGAAACGGGGTTTCGCCACATTGGCCAGGCTGGTCTTGAACTCCTGACCTCAAGTGGTCCGCCTGCCTCAGCCTCCGAAAGTGCTGGGATTATGGGCATGAGCCACTGTGTCCAGCTACATTATTTTTTTCAAAGAGAGCCCTGCAACACCATATAAATTTCAGGCTCCATGAAACCTCGATACACTCCTGAGGGGTTATTTTACATTGGTTTAGCCTAGCGTATTTAAAGTCAGAATCTTGCTTCTGGCCCTACCCTTCTCATGAACTAAACTCCTGTCCTCTTTCCCTCATTCTAATAAATTCACAAAGAAACTTCTATGCAATGAAATTGCTGTTTTTAAACTTCCCTATTATTATCAAGAAAAAGAAAATGGATGGTTATTTAGCTTCTGAAGTAATTTAGAGGAACTCAGGTGCCTGACCAGGGAAAATATAGACTTACTGGCAAGAAAGCTTGGAGCTCAGCTGCCTTCTTGACTAACTGAATCAGAAATGCCTACCATCCCCAAGCCCCACTTTCCACTGACCACAAACCAGCTTTCTTCCTCAGCCTCATTAACTTCTTGTCCTGCAGGCTCAGCTTAAAGATTGTGTCATCTCGGAAGCCTTTCCTAGGTTAGATATCTCTCCTATTAACTCCCATTGTATCTTGAGTTTAACCCTACAATGGACTTATCACACCAGTAGATTATGAGCGCTAAAGGGCTAGCATGTGTCATATACATTACTTCTTACAGTGGCTGGCACAAAACCAGCCTTCAACACATATTTGTTGAATGAATATATGAATGATGGAAATAATACCTTTCTGAATTAGGAGTTAGAATACCCAAATACTTATTGTATCTCTGCCAGTAATAAGCTTGTTAAAACTGAACAAACCTGTACATTCCCTTGACCTCATTTCCACATACATATATATGTATATAGTAAAGAGTCCAGGTGGAACCAAATCTGAGATTATTCTTAGGTTTTTATATAGCTGTAGCCAGTCTTTACAAGAAAGAATGAGCAGCCTCTTGAGAAAGATCACATGGTAAGTGAAGACAAACAGCTATAACCTGGTTCAAGAACAGTGGGCTGGTGTTGAACAGAGCTGGGACTCTGACCTCGGGCCTGTCACTCTGATGGTCTCTGGCCCAGGCCCAATGGACATAGAATATGAATAAGCAAACAAAGTTTGTTTTCCTTTTTTTTTTTTTCCTACTAATTGCTTCACTGGGCTTTGGGACCTCAATAAGTCAGCAGCATTAGCATTGGCAACTTGGGCAGAGACAGAAGATAGCACTGGAGTCTTGGGAGATGATGTTGGCAGTTTCAGGAGCAATAGCAGTGAAGGCCTATGTACTGGGCACTACAGATATGTTAGCAGCCTCTCTTGGTATTACAAAGAGCCAAAAACACCATTGCAGTGAGGTAGAGTGAAAGAGGAGGAAAATGACAGACATCCAGTGTCGTAAGAAGATAATTCTCAGCATGCTTATCACAACTTAGACGCGTGCCAAACTCCACGGAAGGAATGTAAAGAGGGCTCTATGTCTTACAAAAGCAGAGAGAAACATAGTTTAACTGTTACTGCATAAACCTCTTTTTACTCTGATGTATAGTCTGGAATAAGGTTTGGGGGTTTAACTGGAATTCGAAATTATAAATGATCACCCTTACCCAAAGAATATGACACCTCAAATATTAGCAAACTGAACAGAGTTAAAAGTAAATCTCACTATGGCTGTGAAATTGGGGAAGAGAAGTTCAGAACCTATTTCTTATTTTCTCAGTGCAGTAGAAAGGTTTTGGATTTGGGCTGGAATCCTAACTCTGATACTCAATAAATTAGTCAAATTAGTAAAATTATTTAGCTTATTAAGCCTTAGCTTCTCTAACTGGATGATGAGAATAATACTATCTACAGTACTGTTGGAAGGGATTAAATATGTAAAGCATAAGCACATAGCACATATGTGAGTGCCTGACCTTTAGTAGTTGCTTAATAAACATGAGTTCTCCCTCTTTGCCTTCATCTCCATTTATTAATAAAGCTTCTCCTCACACTCCAAGCTATTAGAAGTTCAGCTGACACAGGACATAGGGCAAGAGGAAATAAACTTTACATGGTTCTAGAAATTCCTTTTTGATATTCATTACATTATTTTTCAGGGATAGAAGAGTCTATGAAGTACAGAAAAGAGGAAAGATTTGCAAACAATTCGGTGTCTTCTTTTAACTTGAAACTCATCCTACCCGCTGCTACAGCTAGGTACCGTGCTCTTGCTCAGATTGCTGGAGGTTTTTGTTGTGATCATCTCCTTCAATACATCAATACTATAAGTTCTATAAGAATCATCTCAGAGCTTGTTTAGAACTCATTTTTTTCTTTTTCTGGGTTATGCAATTATAATATTCATTTACATGTGAAAGCCCTGGACCATCAATGGATTTTATCAATGTATTAAAATTGCTAACTGTGCCATGCAGATACTAGCGATGTTCCTGATGGAATTACAAGTCTAGGGCCATGGTGTTCTATTCCAAATAAATCCCATGCAAAGCCTATTCTTACATTTAAACATTTCTATAATTATGCACATCTTCCTTTATTAGCAGTTTCTCCAATTGTGTTTGGATGAGTGGTATGGAGTGTGTATAGGCTTGAGTATGTACATACACAATAAGGCATAATGTGCTGTGGTCAATAGGGGATGCTTTTTGGACTGTGGTGGATCTCCATGTGCTTAAGCTCCAGTTTGACACTCCCTATGTGATCTTGGGCAATTTACTTAATACCTCTAAGCTCTTCAGTTTTGTTATCTTTAAAATGGAGTTTGGAGAACTTATGCATAAACAGAACACTCAAAAAATTTTAGCTATGCTGTTAATATTCCAAATATGATGAAGCAATATGTTAGATATTACATTAAAACATTACTATCAAATAGATTTTAGGGGTAAATTTTCAAAAATAATTGTTCAGACCTTTTGGTAATAGAGACCACAGAAAGAGCCAAAAAGCTTTTACAAATTATCCTAATGAAGGGAAAAGGGAGGCAACTTTTGAAAAATAAAGCTATTGCTTTCTCAGTCCTTTCCAATTCAGTCACTGGGAACTAACAATAAAAACAATATTGATTCCTCATTTTTACTGAGACCTACCCAATAGAAATCCTTCAGTGTTTGCTATATTTCTGAGAGAAACCCTGCCTTAGCACTATTGCCTTTTCCAGAAAGGATCTGGCGGAAAACAATATTCTGCCTGGAATTCACAACATTTCTTCCTTTGTGAAAACAAACAAACAATAAGTTCGTTTCCTCCCAAATCTTCTCAGGATTCTTTCTCCTGGTTTACCTTCTAGAAATCAATTTCTTATGACTTTCTTCACTCACTTTCATAAAAGAGATCAGACAGATACTCTAAAAGGTGAAAATTAAACATTTCAGGGACAATCTGATGTCATTTTGATTTTTTATGATTAAGTCTGATAGGATTTAATCGAATTCTCAATAATTATTTCTGGCAAGAGATTCTACAAGTGATTAAATAATTCTCATTATTTTTGCTTCTCTATATTTTCTAATTTCCCTACAATAGATATTTATTACTTGTGAAAGAAAACACATAAAAGTTAAAAAGTATGGTGATCTTAAAGTTGCAGTCAAATATTTGTGGCTATTCTAATCAAATTGCCTTTATGGGCTCTGCTCTTGACTATACTACTTCATTTAATTCTTCCAATCATATCTACTCATCTTGCCTATTTTATCACTGAGGAACCAAAGCCCAGAGATCTTAATAAATGAATCTAATTATCACAGCTAGGAGAGGCAACACCATTATTGAACTGACAACCTTATTTTTTAAAACACCCTACAAGTAGGTGAAAAGCAGGAATTTAAACTCAGGTCTGTCTGATCAAATGTTATATTATTAATCACTGTTATTTCCTCAGATGTCTTCCTAAAGTAAAAAAGTCAGAATCTGACCAATGTGATTTCTTTTTGTAGCCACAGTTCTACAGTTAAACTGAAGAAAAAAATTAGTTTTCTCTCTGACAATTGAATGGCTTTTTTTTTTTTTTTTCTTTTTCTGATAGAGTCTTGCTCTATTGCCCAGGCTGGATTGCAGTAGAGTGATCTCGGCTCACTGCAACCTCCACCTTCCAGGTTCAAACGATTCTCCCTCCTTAGTCTTTCAAGTAGCTGGGACTACTAATTTTTGTATTTTTAGTATTTTTTGTAAATACAAATTTTTCGCTAATTTTTGTATTTTTAGTGGAGATGGGGTTTCACCATGTTGGCCAGGCTGGTCTTGAACTCCTGACCTCAAGTGATCTGCCCACCTCAGCCTTCCAAAATGCTGGGATTACAGGCGTGAGCCACTGCACCTGGGCTTTTTTTTTTTTTTTTTTTTCCCCAAAACAGATGAATTTTCTGAGAGAAGGTCCTCAGCTCCATCTAGACTCTACTGAAATGGCCCATCCTGAACCCAGAACATCTATAAGAGTGTCTTTGCTTGGAAACTTATAAGGAAGTTCTCAAAATACTAAAGACAAGACACTATGAGGGAAATAAAGGAAAGTTATAATACAGAGGCATTAATTGAACCCCAAGATGAGGCCAGTTAATACAAAAACAAAAGAACTTAAATTCAATACGCATTTTCCATTAGCACGTAACTAAAAACAAAGACTTACAATAACTTTTAGTACTGCCTGGTATTCTACATTTTTGTACGCGGAACTTAAAACTTTTAATTTTCACTGAGTTACAATTTAATGACCATTAAGTAACTTCTAAGCCAGAAACATTTTGACTTCCTCTAAGTTTTAAAAACTTCTCCCCAAGAGCTTTCCCTACTTTGCTTACGTTTCCCCTCCTCAGACTTTAGTCTTGCTTTTCTTATTATTTTTAATCTTCTATTTAGTTTTTGCAGTTCAGGGTAAGAGACAAGGTATTATTTCTCTCTTGTGGGGTTCCAGCACCAAAGTTGATCTTAATTGAATGGCTCAGAGAATGAATCTGAGGGAAACAACTATGAACCAATCCAACTGCAAAGGAATAGATTATGAAATTAGTCATGTGCTTTTAAAGCAGTCCCAGGTTTCAGTTTTGGAAAGCTGGAGTTAAAACCGTAACTAAAATCAATGACTAGGAATGAATGGGGGAAGAATAATGTCTTACCTGTTCTGTATTCATCATATTAAGTTTCAAACATACCATCTCCAGCCACAATTTCAAGCAAAATTAGTTTGAGAATGAGACATTCAGGAGACAGGGGAATTGACAAAGAAGGGAGAACCAAACTCACTGGGTCAAACTATATGGAGATGGCCAGAGAGGACCTGTTGCCAGTTTGATAAGTGATCTCATTCCACTCTGAAGCCCATCAGAGTTCTGAGCAGAAAGATGCTGGATCTCATTATTATTTATTCTTGACCTGCAGCCAAAAAAAACCTCTGAACTGAATATCCAGATTTGCATCTAAGGTATTTCAGTGTCTCCACTGTGGTAAAGGAAAACACTTTTTTTCCTGTTGCTATGTATATTGGCAAATATCCTATCCAAAGAATTGTGCTCCAAGAACTCTGGAAACACCTGCCAGCAGAAAACTTGGGAGCTTTGTTTAAACAAATATACCTGCCAACTTTCCAGTGCTGTTGATTTTGCAGGACTGAAAAACGTGGACTATTTTAAAACTACTTATGGATAACAGGAACTGGGCCATGGAGATGAGGCACGGAATGTGCCTAGAATCATGTTTATCTTTTTATTTTTTAGCATTGTGTAGTCTGAGCCTTGTGCAAGAAAACTGCAGTGTTAATCTCCCTTCAGTACTGGATCCACCATGTGGCTGTGAACAGGAAGAATGCTTGGGCCTGAATTCAAGGTATTTGGCAAAATAGCGTTTCCAAGAAACCCTGTGGAAATATAAAGCTCCAGGCTCTGTGACATGTACTGGCATTAACAAATGTCCCTTAGGTTCTCAAGGGCATTTAGATTCCTTTTGTAATTTCTTCATAGCATTGTAATCAATCACCCAGCTCAAACGCTCTTGAGTCTTAGTGAGCAATTCCAAATCTGATTCCTAATTGGACATCATTATAATAAACAGTTCTACTCCAATTTCCTTCTGTCAAATTAACTACTGTAGGTAATTGTCCAATAGGCAAGATGTTCTCTTGAGGTGTTAAATAAAGGCATTTGGATATATAAATCTTAATGGTTGGCATAAAAGATGCCATGCCTAAGGCAACAAGGCTTAGTGTTATTTGTTTTTAACCCAACAGCTAGTATGTGGTTGTTTGAAAGTAACTGAGCTGAGGTCATTGGAGGAGGTGGAAGGACACCAAGCTCCCATCTTACGGACCATAAGGTCATCCCACTGAACTTCAGCTGTTTCCTTGGCTGAGCAGCATGGTGATGTTTTGTGGATGGGAAAGATGCTGCTACTCCAAAGGTGTATCAATCTGAAGACGCTAGCCTACTTTATGTGGTTAGAAGGAAGGATGTTGAAAACCTCTTTATCAGCTGGGCATGGTGGCCCATGCATGTAATCCCAGCACTTCGGATGGCCCAGACAGGTGGATCACCAGATGTCAGGAGTTTAAGACCAGCCTGTCCAACATAGTGAAACCCTGCCTGTACTAAAAATACAAAAAAAATTAGCCAGTTATGGTTTAGCACTTGCCTGTAATCCCAGCTACTTGGGAGGCTGAGGCAGGAGAATCACTTGAACCCGGGAGGCAGAGGTTGCACTAGGCCCGGATCACGCCACTATACTCCATCCTGGGTGACAGAGTGAGACCCTGTCTCAGAAAAAGAGAAGAAAACCTCTTTATCAATGCGTTCTTCTGGCCTGCCATGAAAGTCCTACCATTTTGAGTTTTTCCTTTGGATTAAGGCTCCATAGGAGTCACTTTGCTTCTTAGTTCCTCAGTTGCCTCCTCTGTACTATTAGGGAATTAGTTTATGTATCATTTAGTGATCACTGCAATAACACTATGTAATAAACCACCTCTGAAACTCAGGAACTTAAAATAATAATCATTTGTCCTCATAGAGCTGTGTGTTGTTTGGGGAGGCTCAGCTTCAGGCCATTGTGGCTGGGGTGGCTTTGTTTTACATTGAGGGTCCACTGGTCAATTTTGGCCAACCTGCCATTGGCTAAGGCAAGTCACATAACCAATCCCTAATCCAAGGAGTGTGGAAATATGCTTCATTCATGAGTATTTAGTACCAAGCAGTGTGAAAATATACTTCATTTATGAAGTTTCTATGGCAAGGGTATGATACAGGGAGGAGTAAAAAATTGGGGTCACTAAATCAACCTACCACAGACTAGTTAAGTGGATTCTAAATATTGGGGTCCTTGTAGCTATAACAGAGATTCTCAAACACAGTGTGTTACAGAATCCTAAAATTTTAAAAATGTAAAGACAGAACAATTTTGCAGGTCCACTAGGGAACTCCTAAAGCATTATAAGTATCATGTGGGAAGCTTGTAAAAATCTGGGTCTTGTGTAGTAGAACTGAGATGGATGGTCTAGGAAACACCATTTTAAATAACATTTCAAGTTATTCTGATGAGAGCTTGGTGGAGCTTGAATTCTCCAGGATCCTAGGATTCTAAGCTGCACCTCTATTTTGACAGCACATGTGGTTATCAAGTACCAGCACCGTTTTACTGAGTCAGGTTATATATGCTAGCTGAAATAAATTGCTCTTCCTATGCCAGTTGACACATTTTGGCAGGGACCTCATGTCCACAAGCCAATACAAATAAAGTGGGTAAAAGTAGGAAAGGGGAGCAAGGGCATCTTTTCAAGGTTTGGATACTAATATCTCACTTTTATTTACAACAATAATAGTTGACAATAAAGTCAAGTTCTGATTCTAAGCATTATTTCCAGAAAGTTAGAGTTAATATGCAGTTACTGTAGGCCAGGAAAACCTTAAGCAAGACTTTAGTCATTGGATATGTCATTCAGGGTTATACCAGAGAAAAAGGACTGGTAGGATATCTGTCTACCTATCTGTCTATCTATCTATCTTATCTATCTGTGCAAAGAATTGGCTTTTATGATTGTGGAGGCTGGTGACAAGTTTGAAATCCACAGAGTAGACCACTGGGAAGGGCAGGCTTGAAGTTAAGCAGAAGTCGATGCTACAGTCCACAGGAAGAATTTCTTCCTTGTCAAGGAAACCTCACCTGTGCTTTCAAGGACTTTCAGTGGACAGAGTCAGGGTCAACCACATTAGAGATGATAGTCTCCTCTACTTAAAATAACTAATTATATATGCTATTCATATTTATAAAACACGTTCACATTAACACCTAGATTAGTGTTTGTTTGAATCGCTGGTGCAACAGCCTTGACAAATTGGCACATAGAACTGACCATCATCATATCTGAGGATTTCTCTTCTTGTTTTGGGTGTTACATTTGTGTGTTACCTGTATCCTTATTTAACATTTTTTTAAACTAACTTAGTTTTTGAGTTTCAGCCTTCTCATAAGCAATAATAACTATTAAACTATTCATTTCATGTGTTAGTTATATACATCATAAAAATAATAGAATTAATTATATCTATTAAAATAGTTTGTCCATATACTACATTAAATATCCTTTACCACACCCTCTTGGAAATACTAGACTAATTTATTAAATTAATCGCTAGATAGTTGGGTTGAAGAACTTGCTAGAAAGAAGCAATTTTAATAAGGAAAGAGAAAGTTTTAAGCCAGGAACTCAACCTGGGCAGGGTAAAATCTGAAAATATGCTTTCTGTTAGAGAAAGCCCAGGGGAAACTGGGATTGGGAGTGGTACACACCTATGGTGAAAATGACACATGGAGGAGTGTTGAAAGCTTTCTGAAAGCTTCACAGAATTTTGAGAAATGACTTTAGCCACTTACATTACAACTTTCAGGAAGGCTATACTACAAAGAACTTAAAATAGTTGAGTTCATCAAGCCAAAGACAAAGAAGGTGAGAAAGAAATTATCTTTGCCCTTAAGACCCTTACAGTCTAATAGAAAAGAGCAATATCAAAATATGATCACAGACCAGTATGGAATACACTGTTAGAGGCCTGCAGAGGTGCCAAGTAAAATATGAAATGCTCAGGAAAGGTTGCTTGGTCTGGGGGATGTCCGAGTTGAGGCTCAAAGAATAACAGATATTAGCCTTGTGAAGATGGCCTGGGTGCATGTGTGGGAGGAGGTGGAGCATTCCACATAATGTGAAAGCATGAACAAAATCAGGGACTTGAACTTGGATTGTATGTGTATGTGTGTATGGGTATGTGTGGAGTATCGGGTTCGGGTGGAGACAATAGAGCAAAGTACAGAAAAATGGCTGAAACAGAGTCACTGCATTGCACAACTCCATGGGTCACCATTCAAAAAGACTTTGAGGCCCTGTTCATCAATGGCTCACACCTGTAATCCCAGCACTTTGGAAGGCTGATGTGAAAGGATTGCTTGAGCCCAGGAGTTCCAGACCAGCCACGGCAACACAGAGAGACCCCATCTCGACAAAAATAAAATAAAATAATTAGCCTGGTGTGGTGGCACACACCTGTAGTCCCAAGTACTTCTCGCAAGGCTGAGGTGGGAAGACTGCTTGAGCCCTGGAGCTCCAGGCTACAATGAGCTGTGATCGTGCTACTGTACTCCAGCCCGGGTGACAAAGCAAAACTCTGTCCCAAAAAGAAACAAAAAACAAAAAAAGAAAACAAACAAACAAACAATACTTAGATTTAATAACCTTTACAAACTGCATGACTATAGGGTTTAAAGTGCAAACATAGAGGGTGGAATGTTGGGGACCTAGTTTGGAAAGCTAGGCTTAAAGCAGGTCATCATGAATCCTTAATTCCATGATGAGGAAGTTGGCCTTCATATCACACAGCAGTTCTGAATTTTCCAATAAGAAAAATCGAGTACATTCTTAAGACATCAATGAATCAGAAGGGCAATTATTTTATTTTGAAATTGTTTGTAAATTTTCAAAGTATCAAAATAGTTATTTTGGAAAAATACCCTAAACAATGAGTTGCTTTTACCCTTGTTTAATGTCTTAGCATTGCTTTTGTTTTTGAGTTACATATGGCAGGATGAAGGTAGGTAGAAAACAGCATGAGCTCATGTGTTTTGGGTAAATAAAAGCTTTCAGGTCCTGCTGTTGAATATATGTGGCCTTTGAAGAATGTTAATATGAGCAAATACAGAAGAGAAAACCTGGTGCCCAGGGTTAAGTGCCTTATTTTAGTGTCGGACAGAATAAAGTAGTGCATTTTTACATTCACTGACCTCTCTGAAATGCATACGATAGATAGCATTTTAGTATTATAAAATTGATATTACAAAATATTTAAAATTGCTCAAGGAAAAATATACTGGATCTGTCAAGGTTCCTGGCAGGAAACAGATGGCACATTCAAGTAGAATAATTCAAAACAATTTACTAAAAGGAACTCTTTAGTAAAGTGGGAATAGGAATCACTTTGATTTAAGGGAAATCAACAAGGAATATTCAGGGCCTAGTACATCAGGAAGCTCTAAGCACAACGCATAAGCCTGAAGGGAGCAGGGGTGGGAGCAGTAAACAGAATCCCGAGAGCCCAGCTGTAGCTGTAGAGAAGGTCATCAGACTAGAGCTGTGACCTTTTATAGAGGGACATACGCAACCTGTGTTAACCTAGCATGAAGGAAGCTAGACTATATCTTGTCCCCATTTTCCTTTGGCCTTCGGAGTTTCTAACAATGTCTCCTCTTGGCTGAGCTTAAACAGAAGCCAGGGAATTAGATTATCAAATGATGGGTCCATATGAGCCAACTTTCCCTGCAGAAAGCAGGATGGAGAAGGATGGTAAGTGCATGTGCAGAGTCAAACAGAAAATATCCAGCATAGGTGTATATATGTTGCAAACAAACATCATTTAAATGATCATTTAGCAGCTGGGTGCAATGACAAAATTCTGTCTCTGCAAAAATACAAATATTAGCTGGGCATGGTGGCACGTGCCTGTAGTCCCAGCTATTTGAGAGAATGAGGTGGGAGGATGGCTTTAGGCCAAAGCAGAGGTTGCAGTGAGTTGAGATCTGGTTATTGCATCCGATCTCAGAGCAAGACCCTGTCCCTGCCCCCCACTTAAAAAAATTACTTACCTTCTACATCAGGGGCCAGTAAACTATGACCCATAGGCTAAATCCAGCTTGCAACCTGTTTCATGAAATGATGTTTTATTGAAACACTGCCATACCCATTTATTTACATATCATCTATGGTTGTTTTTGGCAGAGTCTTTAAATCTGAAAATATTTACTATCTGGCCCTTTACCAAAAGCCTTTACTGACCACTGCTCTACACAGTAAAAAAGTAGGCTTTCTCCTTTTAAAAAAGTTTCTTAGTGATAACAACATACTCCAGAGGTATCCTAGTTTTTGACCTCTGCCATCACCAAATATGTGTTACTTTCATGATACATATTTCATTTCAGCCTTAGTTTTTCCACAGATGAACTATATTTGTGTATATATGTATATGTGTGTGTGTGTGTGTGTGTATATATTTGTGTGTGTGTGTGTGTGTCTGTATGAGGAAACTAGCTTTAATCAGAAACACATCTACAAACTAGGAAAGAATAAAAGTGATCAGCAAATACTTTAGGGTGACATATTTAGGTAGCCTTCCCAATTTACCTGGTTTCTCAGATTTTTTAAAAAATCTAGAATACTGTTTTTAAAATGACCAGACATTTCAAAAATATATCATTTCTCACTCCCCACATTCACCCAGCACATAATTATCTATGCACTTTGTCCATGGCAAGTATGACTTTTGACTTCATAGCCTCCCCTTCTTGATTTTCATTTGATGTTATTTTAATCTTCATATACTCAAAAGTGCATTATGAAGTTTTGCCTCAGGTTGAAGAGGAAGATTTAAAAGTTGAAAATCAATTATGTCTTGTTCTTCAAGTCAGATTTGAAACAATGCAAGGAGGGAAGGAGACAGAGAGAGGGAGCAGGAGCAAGAAGGAAAGAGAGGGAGAGAGAGACACACACAGAGGCAGAGAGAAACAGAGAAAGAGAGGGAGAAGAATTGTTTGTAAATGAAGAAAGATGGAAATAAATGTTTGAAGATTTTTACTTTATGAATCACATTACTGCCTCCTGTGACTTTGGTTTCCAATGATTTTACCTATTATTTTGTAGTGCAATTATGCTGAAGCTCTCAGATGCTGCTCTTGCAGACCTTGGCCTGGATCTTTCTTGGTGCTGTCTCATTCCACATTCCCAAAATGTTGCAGTAGGATGTATTACGCAATCTGAGATAGCAAAGAAGAGACTAGACTTGAAGTGAGGAAGCTTGTCAGTCGTTCTTCAATATTTGTTGGTGGAAAGAATGAAGAAAGAGGTGGGCGGAAGGAAATAGGAGGGAAGGACGTATTTAACCACAGTAATGTACTGTATGCAATAAATGTGTATAAGAATGGCATTCTCGGTCGGGTGTAGTGGCTCACACCTGTAATCCCAGCAATTGGGAAGGCCGAGGCGGGCAGATAACCTGAGGTCAGGAGTTGGAGACCAGCCTGACCAACATGGAGAAATCCCGTCTCTACTAAAAATACAAAAAAAATGAGCCGGGCGTGGTGGCACATTCCTATAATCCCAGCTACTAGGGAGGCTGAGGCAGGAGAATAGCTTGAACCTGGGAGGTGGAGGTTGCCGTGAGCCGAGATTGTGCCATTGCTCTCCAGCCTGGGCAACAAGAGCGAAAGCCCGTCTCAAAAAAAAAAAAAAAAAAAAAAAAAAATGGCATTCTCTTAAACTACATGTAAAACATTACAGGTCACAAAACACTATTTTCAAAGCACAAATAAAAACTTAATATATGTGTTTGTGTAAATGTGTGTGTTTTTGCAGCACATAACCGAATTTCTATGAATGAATAGAAAAAGGACAACCCAACAGACAAAAACTGATAGTTTAGAGATGAATGAAATACAAGTGATTCTTAAATAATAATAAAATGTTCATTTTTATTTGTAATAAGATAAATTAAAATTAAAATCATTGAAGTAACAATTTTTATCTTTCTTACTAATATAGTTTGACTCTACACACCTCTTTTACATTGCTGTATAGGAGGGTAAATGGTTAGATCTTTTTGTGGAGAAAAATCAGAAGCTTGTTTTTTGTATTAAAAATGACATACAGTTTGACCCCATGATGACTCAATTTCTAGAAATAGTATACTTCTCTATGTAAGAAATGACATCGATACAATAGTGAACAATATGAACATTGTTGTATTATTTGTCATAGCAGAAGGTTAGTATTATATAATGCAATCTAGAAGATTGCTCAACAAATTAGGAATGCAAAGAACAATATATTAGCATACAGATCTACGTTCCACTTCTGTAATGCCTCCCCGCTGCAAAAACCTCAGGGGGAAGGGGTCTTCAGTATGTCATTCTTCTTTTGAAGATTACTAACCCTTAAGTTACAAAAAATGCACAGAGTGCAAAATTGGGGAGCTATTATAAAGAATGCAGCAGCTCTATATTTTCTGGAATGCAATAAAACTTTTTTTCTTACAGCATTGGTTTTAATGATGAAATTTGAAAACATTACAAAATCCAATAATAAATAATTAAATTAAAGATAATATATCTGCCTGAACTCAAAAATATCAGCAAGAAAAATACCAAATAATCCTATTAAAAATTGGGCAAAGGACATGAATAGATAATTCTCAAAAGAAGATATACAAAGCCAGGTGCAGTGGCTCACACTGTAATCCTAGCACTTTGGGAGGCTGAGGCGGGCAGGTCACAAGGTCATGAGATCGAGGCCATCCTGGCTAATACGGTGAAACCCCATCTCTACTAAAAATACAAAAAATTAGCCAGGTACGGTGGCATGCACCTGTAGTCCCAGCTACTCGGGAGGCTGAGGCAGGAGAATCGCTTGAACCCAGGAGGTGGAGGTTGCAGTGAGCCGAGATCACTCCACTGCACTCCAGCCTGGGCGACAGAGCAAGATTCTGTCTTAAAAAAGAGATATACAAATGGCCAACAAACAAATGAAAAAATGCTCAACATCACTAATCATCAGGGAAATGCAAATTAAAACCACAGTGAGATACCACCTTATACTGGTAAGAATAGCCATTATTAAAACGTCAAAACACATAGATGTTGGTGTGAATTTGGGGAAAAGGAAACATCTATACACTGCTGGTGGGAAAGTGTATTAGCATACCCTATTTGGAAAACAGTATGGAGATTACTTAAAGAGTTAAAAGTAGATCTACCATTGGATTCAGCAATCCCACTACTGGCTATCTACCCAAAGGGAAATAAATCATTTTATGAAATAGACACCTGCACATGTATGTTTATGGCAGGACAATTCACAATCACAAAGATGTGGAACCAATCTAAGTGCCCACCCACTAATGAGTGGATAAGAAAATGTAATATTAGGCCGGGCACGGTGGCTCACGCTTGTAATCCCAGCACTTTTGGAGGCCGAGGCAGGCAGATCACGAGGTCAGGAGATCGAGACCACAGTGAAACCCTGTCTCTACTAAAAATACAAAAAAATTAGCCGGGCGTGGTGGCGGGCGCCTGTAGTCCCAGCTACTCAGAGAGGCTGAGGCAGGAGAATGGCGTGAACCCGGAAGGCAGAGCTTGCAGTGAGCCGAGATTGCGCCACTGCACTCCAGCCTGGGCGACAGGGCAAGACTCTGTCTCAAAAAAAAAAAAAAAAAAAAAAAAGAAAATGTAATATTATATATATCATATATATGTATAAATGTATCTCATATATGTATATATGTATATCATATATATGTATATAGATAGATATCATATATACGTATATAGATAGATAGACACCATGAAATACTACTTGGCCATTAAAAGGAACAAAATAATGTCTTTTGCCATAAATTAGATGGAGCTGGAGGCCATTATTCTATGTGAAGTAACACAGAAGTGGAAAACCAAAAACTGTATGTTCTCACTTATAAGCAGAAGCTAAGCTATGAGTAATCAAAGACATACAGAGTGATATAATAAACTTTAGAGACTCAGAATGAGGAGAGTGGGAGAGAGGAGAGGGATAAAAAACACTGCGTTAGGTACAATGTATTCTACTTCATGGTCAAGTGCAATGAAATATCAGAATTCACCTCTATATGTAGGTGAAAAAAAGTTTGTACCCCAAAAGCTATTGAAATAAAAATTAAAGAATTTAAAAAACTTTAAAAAAAGATAATACGTCTAGTCAGTGAATTTTCCTTTTCTCTTAACCTCTCTTCCAGGCCTCTGGTAACCACCAATCTACTCTCTATTTTCATGAGATCTAGTTGTTTAGTATCCATGTATGAGTGTGATGTTTGTCTTTCTGTGCTTGTCTTATTTCACTTAACATAATGGCCCCAGTTCTGTCCAGGTTGTTGCAAATGACAGGATTTCATTATTTTTTATGGCTGAAAAATATTCCATTGTGTATATATACCACTTGTTTTTTTATCAATTCATTTGTTGATGGGTGCTTAGATTGATTCTATATTTTGGCTATTGTGAATAGTGCTGTAATAAACATGGAAGTGTAGATAGCTCCTTGGGATACATTAATTTCCTTTTTTTTTTTTTTTTTTGGTTATATACACAGAAATGGGATGCTGGACCATATGGTAGTTCTATTTTTAGTTTTTTGAGGAGACTTCATACCGTTCCCCATAGTGGCCGTACTAATTTACATTCCCAGCGACACCATATGATGGTTCCTATTTCTCCACATCCTTGCCAGCATCTGTTATTCTCTGTCTTTTTCACACAAGCCATTTTAACTTGAGTGAAATGATACCTTATTGTGGCTTTGATTTGCATTTCGCTGATGATTAGTGATGCTGAGTATTTTTTATATACCTATTGACCATTTGTATTTTTCTTTTGAGAAATATCTGTTCAGATCTTTTGCCCATTTTAAATTGGATTATTTGTGTTTTTTTTTTGCTTGAGGTCCTTATATATTCTTGTTATTAATATTTTGCCAGATAGACGGTTTTCAAATATTTCCCCCCATTCTGTGGGTAGTGTCTTCACTTTGTTGATTGTTTCCTTTGCTGTGCAGAGGCTTTTTATATGGATATAATCCCAATTGTCTATTTTTGGTTTGGTTGCCTGTGCTTTTGAATTCTTACACAAAAGAAAACTTTGCCTACGTCAATGTCCTGAAGCATTTCCCCAATGTTTTTTTTTTTTTTTTTTTTCCTAGTAGTTTCATAGTTTCAGGTCTTAGTTTCTGTAATCCATTTTTATTTTATTTTTGTGTATGGTAAGAGATAGGGATCTAGTTTCATTTTTCTGCATATAGTTATACAGTTTTCACAGCATCATTTATTGAACAGACTGTTGTTTCTCCATTGTAGAAGATGAGTTGGTTGTAAATGCACGGATTTATAACTGGGTTTTCTATTGTGTTCCATTGCTCTGTGTCTGTTTTTATTGCCACTACCATGCTGTTTTGGTTACAATTGCTTTGTAGTATACTAATTTTGAAGTCAGGTAGTGTGATGCCTCCAGCTTTTTTTTTTTCCCCCTCAGGATAGCTTTCAATATTTGTGGTCTTTTGTGGTTCTATGTAAATTTTAAGATTCTTTTCTATTTTTGTGAAGATTATCATTGGTATTTTGATAGAGATTGCATTGAATCTATAAATTGCTTTGGGTAGTATTGCCATTTTAACTGTATTTATTCTTTAAATCCATTAACGTATAATATCTTTTCATTTTTTCATGTGTCCTCTTCTATTCTTTCATTAGTGTTAGTTTTCCTTGTATGAATCTTTCACTTCTTTGGTTACATTGCTTCCTAGGTATTTTATATGAATATTCTTGTAGCTATTTTAAATGGAATTGTTTTCTTGATGTGCTTCTCAAATTGTTTGCTCTTGGTGTGTATAAAATCTACTGATTTTTGTATGTTGATTTTGTGTCCTGTTCAGTTCTTACAGTGTTGTTTTGTTTTGTTTTGTTTTGTTTTGTTGGTGGAGTCATGAGGTTTTTCTAAGGATAAAATCATGTTGTCTGAGAGCAAGGCTAATTTTACTTCTTCCTTTCCAACATGGATATCTTCTTTTTATTTCTCTTGCCTGACTGCTCTCACCAGGACTTCTAGTATTATGTTGAACAATAGCAGCAAAAATGGGCATCTTTGTCTTTTTCCAGAATTGTTCCAGAGGAAAGGTCTTCAATTTTTGCCCACTCAGTATGATGTTAGCCATAGGTTTGTCACATACGGCCTTTATTATTTGGAGGCATATTCCTTCTATATCCATTTTGATGAGCATTTTTTTCAAAAAGGAATATTGAATTTTATCAAATGTTTTCTTGGCATCTCTTAAAACAATCATTGGTTTTGTTCTTGATTCTGTTAATGTGATGTATTGTGTTTATTGATTTGCATGTGTTGAACCATCCTTGCATCCCCAGGATGAATCTCACTGACCATGGTGAATGATCTTTTTAACGTATTGCTGAATTTGGTTTGCTAGTATTTTGTTGAGGATTTTTGGATCTATGTTCATCAGTAATATTGGCTTGTGATTTACTTTTTTTGTTGTGTTCTTGTCTGGTTTTGGTATCAGGGTAGTGCTGGCCTCATAGAATGAGTTTGGAAGTATTCTCTTTTTTTCAATATTTTTGAAGCATTTAAGTAGAATTGGTATTGGTTCTTCTTTAAATGCTTGGTAGAATGTGTCAATGAATCCTTCAGATCCTGGGCTTTTCTTTGATGGAAAACTTTATATTATAGCTTCAATCTCTTTACTTGTTATTGATTTGGTGAGATTTTGGATTTCTTCATGGTTCATTCATGGTAGGTTGTACGCGTCTAGGAGTTTATCTATGAAATGGAGTAATCTTGAAGAGAGATGCTACAAAACCCAGCAGGAAGCCGTTGCACAAGAGCACCTGGGTGATGCAGGCCTTAGTACTGAATCACAGAGGAATGAAGCAGGACAGAAAAGGCTGGAGAATTGATCTGATAAGGCAAGTAGTGCAAAAAAAAAAATCATCACATTATTATTAAACATTTCTTTCACAGTGTCATTGTTATGAGAATCAAATATGGCAAAATACTTTGAAAAGCACAATGTGTGATATGACTGAAAGGCCTATTTATTAACTTTTTTGACCTGTTCGTGACTCAAGTTCCTCCCTGGTTCTAGGTGAGATTTATTTCCCTCTATCAGTTAAATGACTGGTGGCACAACTTGGAATGCTTGGAGAGGGGTGAAATGGGATGAGAGATTTAAGTAAGAATCCATTCACTGTAGTCACCTAAGTTCTAACAACTATCTTCCCCCATCTTACCATGTTTCCTTTAAAACTCTGAGCTCCAATAACAGACCTCCAATCAGAAGAGGTGAGGGAATGGTTACAGAAAGACAAAAAAGGGAACAAAAGACATGAATAAACAATGTAATATCCAATTGTTTCTTTGAAATTTAGACTATCATGGACAAAAATTATCTATGTTTGCCTTTTTTACCTCAGATCAAATCCTGTGTAGAAACTTTCTCAAATGCTATATTTACCATGAAGCATGTTTTGACTTACTCTCCAAACAGAAAGTCACCTCTCATTTTCCTGAATACCTGCTGAACTTTATTCTGTATTTCTTAAGTGCCAAATCTCACCTTACGCCCCATAACATTGTTATGTAGAAACTTGTAGATCCCTTGCAGAGAGGAAGTAAGCCTGATTCATTCACCTTTGTAAGTTATTTTCCAAAATGTTTGGAGTGCCAAGTATTTAGTAGGTATTATGGGCTAAATTGTAGATCCCAAATATTAATATGTTGAAATCCTAATCCCTAGTACCTCGGAATGTGATTGTATTTGGAGACAGGGTCTTTAGAAAGGTAACCAATTAAAATAGGATAATTAGCGTAGGCCTTAATTTAATGTGACTTGTATTCTTATAAGAAAAGGAGATTGGGACACAGACATGTACATGCACAGAGAGCCATCATGCAAATGCACAGCAAGAAGGAGGAGATCTGTAAGCCAAGGAGAAAGGCCTCAGGAAAAATGCATTCTGCCAGCACCTGATCTCAGACTTCTAGCCTCCAGAACCACAAGAAAGCAAATTTCTGTTGTTTAAGCCACCCAGTCGATATTTTGTTATGGCAGCGCTAACAGACTAATACAGTAGGTATTCAAAGAAATGTAACTCACAATACTCTATTTACACACCTCAGCTGCCCCATTATACCACATGTCTAAACTTGATTGGAATTTAATTCATTTAACTTTTAGAAAGTGTATGTCTGGGGAAAGGAGTTTGAAATCAGCCTGGCCAACATGGCCGCCTCTACTAAAAAAATACAAAAATTAACCAGGCATGGTGGCGTGTGCCTGTAATCCCAGCTACTCGGGAGGCTGAGGTGACAGAATTGCTTGAACCCAGGAGGCGGAGATTGCAGTGAGCCAAGATCACACCACTGCACTCCAGACTGGGTGACAAAGCAAGACTCCACCTCAAAAAAAAAAAAAAAAAAGTATATGTCTCAAACATTTAGAGCTGGAGAGTGTTCTTGCCTTTGAAGAGAAAGTTAATAGAATTCACTCACAATTGACACTCTGTAAGATACAAGTGCTAAGAATGTATGTGCCAGAATCAGTTGGCCCCATGATCAAATATCAGCTCCCCTTTTTACTGTTTGACTTTGGGCAAGTGATTTAATCCTCTACACTGTAGCTTTGTCAGCTGTAAAACAGGTATAATAGCAGTTTTCTACTTCATGGTTTTGTTGTGAGGACCTAACGAGGTAAGTCAATGAAAATTGCTGAGAATAGTTCTGAGACCACAGTAAACAATCTTTTTTTTCTAAGCTCTTATATAATAAAGCTATCGTAAACTAGAGTAATTATGGCAACCATTACAAAAAAAGCAAATGAATCAGCATCTGTATCAGAAGATCCTATAGTTGACAAACACTGTCTCGTATTCTAATTTACATTTTTAGAATCAGAGAGGTATAACATAGTTTATATTCACAGAATCAGGGACTCAAGAGCTCAGAAAATGGGGAGGCCGAGGTGGGCGGATCACGAGGTCAGGAGATCAAGACCATCCTGGCTAACATGGCTAACATGGTGAAACCCTGTTTCTACTAAAAATACAAAAAAAAATTAGCTGGGAGTGGTGGCGGGTGCCTGTAGTCTCAGCTACCTCGGAGGCTGAAGTAGGAGAATGGCGTGAACCCGGGAAGCGGAGCTTGCAGTGAGTAGAGATCCCACCACTGCACTCCAGCCTGGTGACAGACCAAGACTCCATCAAAAAAAAGAAAAGAAAATGGGGTGAATGAAAGCAGAGTTCTCATGGGCCATTTTACCTAAGAACAGGTATTCCTTTTTTCATTAACTCCCAAGAGTGTCAGCAAATATATACTCAATGCAGGCAAGCAGAGAAATTTTGGTGTGACATATGGTACAAATACCAGTTTTCAAATAACACACACAAAAAGTCACTTAGGAAGTAGAATCTGTCTACTGAAAGAATGAGGAAGATTCTGGGTCATTTGTAGAGAAACATTGACTGGATGTCTGTCAGTCTTATGATGAATCATAACTGAAGGGCAGACAGCTAGATGTCTTGGCATTTGGGGGTTTATGTAGAGACCCAAGACCTGAGTCCGTTCCCCAGAATCTAGAGGATGCAGGACTGATTCTGCTCTGTAAGGAGCTGATATTTTCATCTGTTTTCCATGTTGGAATAGCCTTTTCTGGAAAGAGCTAGGTGGATGGGAAATGGGATCAACAAGAACCTCAGATACCGCCTCAACCTAGAATTTGCATTAGTGAGTTTCCCTGTAGCTTTGCAAGTATGCAGGAGAGTAAAGAGTGTCATTAATATTCATCAACTGATCTCTACAGAGAAGAAAACAACAAACTATTTCCTGGTCTCTGGTTCTTTAAAGTATAAATAATCATAACATTTCATGGAAAAATTGTTGCATTTCATAAAGTAATAGGTGTTTAAACAGAACAACAATAATTGAGCACTAGCACACATATTCTTCCCCAACCCTGTCTCTCTGCCACTCCAACTTCAATACCCACTTGAACACTCACCCCCTCTAGTTTTTATTTCTGTAGAAGGTAATAATCTCAGAATGATGACTTTCATTTATTGAGTTCCTACTATGTGCCAGGTGGTGTTTAATTTCATAACAACTTTGCAATGTATGTACTCTCTCTGTTTTATAAATGAGTCTCCAAAAAGTGAGTAACTTGTCCAAGCTATAACAGCTGATGAGCTACGAAACTAGAATGTAAAACAAAATTTGTCTGGCGATAGCCCCACCCATTTACCACACTATCACATGAATAGTATGCATGAAAGGTTACACAAAGTTCATCTCATTTACCTATTGAGCCATGAGGAACTAGTCACCTGGTTTAAGCAGGTGCTCCGAGGCCACTGTTCTCCATTCCATAAGGATACACAATCACTCTTCCCATAGTTAAGACTCTTATGAAGGGCATAACCAAGTTTCTCCCTCCCATTAATAAAAACGTACTATTTTACTGCTGTCAGGCATAGCTCTTTGTGCAATACAAATAATTAGCAATGTCTCTGCTTTGTGGTTCTAGTTGGGAGTGGTAATGGCAACATCTTAATTTGTTTCTCCCAGCTTGCTTCTGACAAGGAACATGGTTGGGTCATGAATCATGATTTTAGCATTCACAGAGAACTATAATATCAGGAAATATGGAAGGTTGGGGTGGAGTGTGAAGGAGAAGAGGCTGCTGGACTGACCAGAGGTTTCCAGAAACAACACACTTGTCCAGGACTTGCAGCTGAAGAAGGTCATAATGAGTTGCCAACAGAAAACAAAGGACCTGTAGTCTCAGCCAAATCTCTGCTCACCTTTTACCAGCAGCTGTGGGTGCTTTTGCTAACATCTCACATCTGCAGTCTCCTCCAGGGAAGTGTCCTTGGGCAACAGGAGCTGCCTAGCCCAGTAGTGTCAGGAGTTGATGTCCTGACTCCTTTGTTCCCACCTGGGGCAGCCCTGATCCAATGACTCACCAGCACAGGATTCATTTCTCATCTTAAGATAGGGCAGGCTCTGTGGTACAGTTTACCCTTCAGAGGGTAAGGAAGAAGAATAAAGATAGATTTCATCTGAAACCACATCTTTGCCTAGATTTTTTCCCCTTCTCTGTCCTATTTCTTTCAGTTTCTTATAGGTTTCTCTTGGAAGTACTCCCTCAATAGATCATGTGCATGAGAATTCCCATCTTGAACCCTGCTTCTAGGGAGTTTTTGGCCTAAAGAATTGTCAGAAGCTGGGTGACAAAACCAGAAGAACAAAGATGCAAAGACTTAGAGCAGGGACCCAAGGGGAGGAGTGGAAGTGCTCTCTTGGTGAGTTTCTATGACAGGACTTCTCCAGTATGCTTACTGGTGGGCCATAGCCACATATATGGCTGAGGGTATGAAGGCAGGGAAGAGTTGACAAGGAAGAGGAAGAACAGAAAACTCAAGAATCTCTTTCAGAATTCTCAAATTTCCTAGAAAACTACTCATTTCCTCAACTCTGTAAGTTTTATGACATCTCTATTCTTTCCACAAAACATTCCACATTGACCTTGACCCCTCTAGTATCTGAATTGGTGGCTTACAGGGCATAGTTCGATGTCATTTAAGTCTGGCTTTAAGCTCTAGTAGATTTTTCAGTCTTTTGGGAGGGGAGAAGGAGGCGTTGCTAGAGTAGACTGTTCCAAAAGTGTGGGGCCTCCTGCCTCAGCACAGTTCTTTTCTTCTCTTTTTCACTTGGGCAGAAAGGGAAGCACTTGACTATGGCAGCCACACAACACTGGGACACTCAGACTCTATAAAGAAGAGATGGACCTCAAAGTCTTTGGAAACAACTAGAAAAATTTTCCATCTTTATTCAACTTCCATATACTTAATGAGCATCAGGCAGAGCGACTCAAAGACAGACAAGACAGACTTGAGTTCTGCCTTCATGGAGTAGGTGGTCTGGTACAGAGACAAAGAAGTAAACAGACAGACGTAATCCAAAGGGGTGTGTGTACCATCAGTGGCCATGTGTACCATGGAAACTCAGAGGAGTGGCGGTTCTACCAGATTTGAGGGACGGGGAAGCTGTCCCAAAATGTGGCACTGAAGCCAAGACCTGAGGATAAGTAGGAGCTACTTGGTGCAAAACACAAAACCAAACCAAAACAAACGATGACAACAAAAAGAAAACAAAAAAGACGGAAACTTTTGCATCAAAAGGAGGGAACAGCCTGCCTGGAGATTGGGAAGCAAGAGAGCAGCTGGGGATTTCTCATAGCCAAAGGAAGTTGAAAATGATTAGAGTGCAGAGGCAGAGGTCAGGCTGTGGAGGTGCACAAATCATTTCGAAAGCCAAGTTAAGGAACTGGGGTTTTACCCTATGAGCAAGGGGTGGTAATTAATAAGTTATTAGAATGAGCAATACATATCACTATAAGAATTTTAGCCAGATTACTGTTGCTTTTACATGGAGGATAAGATTAGAGGTACAAAAATAAGTTAGGAGTTTCTTACAGCAATTTAGAAAAGAGAGAGAGATAGTAGTGGCCTGGACTGGACTAGAAATAAAGAGTTCTTTAGAAGGTCAAATGAACAGGACTTGATTTAGTGTTGGGGTAGAGGAAAAAAGTGAGGGAAACTGAGAATTCAAGTGTGACTCTAAGGTCCTGGGTTTGATGGTGAGGACATTTACCAGAATAGGAAACGACAAAGAAGAGATGATTCAGGCCAGGCGCGGTGATTCATGCCTGTAATCCCAGAACTTTGGGAGGCCAAGGCAGGCGGATCACCTGAGGTCAGAAGTTTGAGACCAGCCTAACCAACATGGCGAAACCCTGTCTCTACTAAAAACACAAAATTAGCCGGGTGTGGTGGCACACACCTATAATCCCAGCTACTCTGGAGGCTGAGGCAGGAGAATTGCTTGAACCTGGGAGGCGGAGGTTGTGGTGAGCCAAGATTGCGCCATTGCACTCTATCCTGGGCAACAAGAGCGAACTCTGTCTCAAAAAAAGAAAAAAAAAAAAAAAAAAGAGATGATTCAAGGAGAAAATGAATGCAGTTTTAGAACACTATGATTTTGAGTGGTCTGTAGAACATCCCAGAGAACAGCTGCATATATAGCTCTGAAACCTAAGAGAGAATTCTAGGCTGGACATCCAAATGTGGGACTCCCTGGGATAGAGACTATAGCTGGTGAATATTTAGGTGAGAGTTATAGAACAAGAAGACACAAGGGCCTGGTACAAAAGCCTGAGCTATTACCGGATCTCCATAGAAATGTCTGAACTAGGACTCTGCAGGGACTGCATTGGTGGTAGATAAAATGATTGCAGTAATGATAATGATAATGATATTAACAGTTTATAGTTACTGAATACTTCCTATGTGTCATGTGCTATATGCTGTCTATTTTTCTCTCATTTAAACCTACAGCATTACTATGAGGTATGGATTGTTGTGAGTCCCACTTTACCGATGAGGTATACAGCCTCAGAGAGGTGAAGTGACTTGCTGGAGTTCACGTGGTGAGGAAGGAGCAGAGCTGGGGTTTCCATGAAAACCTTTTTCCTCATTCATGGCTCTCAACTCTCATGTGTCCAAAAGTAAAATCTGAAATACTCTGAAATACTTCCTTAAGACCTGCCAAACTTCATCAAATGTGTTAAATTAAGTTCACTATCCTTTAGGGTGGATGTAAGGTAAATCTAATTATTTAAAAATTATTAATGAGCTATTTATGCAACTGATATTAACTGTTAATTAGGACATTTGCTCATCCATAAGATATCATTTCCTCATTAGTATAAGGGACACAGAGATTTGGCATCGTGGAATTCCAGAAAAGAAGAGCAAGAGGGGATCTCACAATATCTCATTAAAACATTTTGATCTACAATGGAGAAAGTTCAGAGCCCTCAAATTACTCAAGAGCACAAAATAAATGCCAGGGTATCTTGGGGCTCTTTTACTTCTATTCCATTTTTTTTCATTTCTCAGGGCAGGAACATGTCCCTTGTGCCCTAATACAGCCCCCTTGGGAAATACAGAGCCCCGACTCCTCCAATTCTGGATTTTACCTTTCTCCACCCTGCTGCGATACTCCTGAGTACAAAGCACACACGGCTGGAAGCAGCACACACTCTGGCTTCCTCTCCCATGTGCCCTGGAGGTCATTTTATTTCATTTCTATTCCTCTTGTGAGCCACTTGCACTTCTGTGTAAGACAGATTTATTTGAAACCAATTGCAGCTGCCAGTTAGAGGAACCCTCTATGACACATCTCTATGAGACAGCCATCTGAGACTGACCTCCGGGACACCACTGTGCTGTCTCCTGCTAACTGTCAACAGACATATCCAGGAGCAAAGTACATTGTGTAGCCTGGAAAGCCTGCCCTTGTGGTCTCTTCCTTCGTCCCCTCTGACTGTGGTGAGGGGCAGCCTCTATTGACAGTGTGGGAACATGGGAACACAAGACAGAATGCCCTTTGGGCACCCGTTCTTCCTGAATTTAAGTTCCAGGTAATTTCACAAAGTTGGGAGGAAAAGGCTGGAAAAGAAGAAAGAAAATGAATATTTCCTACATCTTCTATGGGTTAGCCCTGGAACACTCACTTTGTATAAATAATCTCTGATTCCTCACAAGATGCAAGGTGACACAGCTGGCAGGGGTAGAGCTGGGCTTTGAACCCAGGCAGAATTGTTCCACGTGCACCATATTGCCTGTGCCCCATATAACTTATTAGTGTCTCAAGGATGCTAACATTTCCCTAATTAGCTACATTTGTCTTCTTTAGGAAACTCTGGAACCCCAAAGTGCTTCAAGAACTGCAAAGAGGGTTCTTGTAGTAATAGTAAGATATCTGTGAAGTGAATGAAGGATGGAATGGAGAGGAGCTGGAGTTCATGTAGGAAACATGGATGAGTCTAATAAGCTTTGTCTCCTACAACTGCTATCTAGGCCTCACTGGGTCTACAAACACAGTGAACCTTATTGGACAAGAGAAATGTTTACTTACTTGCACACCTTCATGTGTTTTAAAGCCGAGGAAGGGAGAACTATGCCCCTTCTCAAACACGTCCTCTCTTTTGGTGATCTAATAAATTACTGGGTGAGTGTAATAGAGAAAGGTCAGGCCGGGAGCAGTGGCTCACACCTGTAATCCCAGCACTTTGGGAGGCCAAGGTGGGTGGATCTCCTGGGGTCAGGAGTTCGAGACCAGCCTGGCCAACATGGTGAAATCCCATCTCTACTAAAAATACAAAAATTAGCTGGGCACGCTGTCATGTACAACTGTAATCCCAGCTACTTGGAGGCTGAGGCAGGAGAATCACTTGAACCCAGGAGGCAGAGGTTGCAGTGAGCCGAGATCAGGCCACTGCACTCCAGCCTGGGGGACAGAGCAAGATTCCATCTCAAAAAAATAAATAAATAAAAAATAAAGGTCAGCAAAATACCCCCATAGCAGTGGTGATTCTCACTGATAGCCTCTCTGTGGCTACAATGCAAACTGTTTCACCCTTCCTTCTCATTTCCATCCCTAAAAATATTTGCTGTTATTTCCAAACCTAAAGAGAATAAAGAAATGGGCATAGACCAATGGAAGTCTCCTTAGAGTTACCTTCACTGTGCATACTTTAGAGAAAGTAGAAAAGTTTTCCAAGAAGGGAAAAAGGGGCCACAAATTATAAAATATGTTTGACACACAACTCCAAATCCTGCCCACTATGTCTCCTCTCATCATTTCTGATACAATTTTAGTTCTTTCTTTTGTTCTCTCAAATATTAACAAGAGTTCAAATCCCTCAGTATTGCATCAAGTTTATTCTGGAAATACTAAACTCTCCACAGAGACTTTGGACAAAGAAACATAATTAAAGGCTCTTATCAAGTGTTATGTCCTAGTTTTGTCCTAGTTTTACACAATGCTTTTGATGAATGAAGAAAATGGCAATAAGTAATTTGTTTTTTTCTGCTGGAGAACAATATGGGAATAGGAACTTGCACAGCAACAAGCTTGGAAAGTAATCTGTCCTATAGTCTCTGAGTCTTAAAAGCTCAGTCTACCTCCAAGAAAGGAGAGGCAACTCTACTTTTATGGGACGTCTATATGTGTGGAGAGGAGTATGAATGAGGCTAGTTATGCTGTAAAATAGCCATATCGTTTCTTGCTACATTTTTGTGCTTCCAGCCCATATACACTTCGTGTGTTTCTTGGCTTCCTTATTCGGATGAGGCACCAGCATTCAAGTGAACTGAGGGTGCAGTTTTAAAAGCTGCTTTTTGCGACAGGGGTGGTGGCCTAGCCCACAGGAAATGAAGAAAACTGATAGGCCCAAACTTTGAGTTCCTGCAGAGGCCTGAAATCAGGACACTTGCTCTTGAGGACAAGAACTACTTTGTAAAGAATAACCAATGTACCCGCAGCTCAGAATGCTCTGTGCCTAAGCAAAGCCAAGCCCCGAAACTCATTTTTCCATAAACAAGCCTCAGCCGCAGAGACATAACTCTCTTTAGACTCTCTGGATGATTTCATTTACTAGGCATGCCAAAGCGCCCAGATGTATGATTCGCTCAGCCTCATTCACTGGGGAAACTGATCTTTTCTTTTGATTTGGTATTAGCAGAAATGTCATTTATCAAAGCTTTTCGGGGAGGTTGCCTATCTGGAATTTGTCTCCTAAGACCCTGAAGTCATTTTCAGGCTGACTGTCCCTCCCCACCTCCACCCTGCCATAGTCACATGTACTCTCTTCCTAAAGAATTTAGACCTCCAGTTCTTTCTCATGTAGTGTTTTTCTTTCCTGGGTTTTTTTTTTTTTTTTTTTTTTTTTTTGATACATCCCTTTTGGTCTCTTGGATATTTCCATGCATAAATGGCTTGACGTTTTTATGACTTGTTATTTAAAAAAAGAAAAAGACTTGCTGTCTTCACTGTAATCTTTTTAATGTAAGATAATTCCAATGACAAACAGCGGTAAAACAAGCTTATTTCTCCACCAAACATGATTCAAACTTGATGGGCATTTCTCCTTTCTCTTCGCCGTTTGAGAGAAAATGGGAGGGTCAGGAGGAAAGCCAGATTTGAGAAGAAAGTGCTTCATTAAATTCCAGGCATGTGTCTGAAGCAAAACAGACAAGGAAAAACAAAGCACTTCTCTAAATTTTTATATGGCTTGGTTTTTTTTTTTGTTTTTTTTTTGAGGTGGTTTCAGACAGATGGCAGAGGTTAGTTCCATCTTCCTGTCAGCTGTCAGCCACTGAGACACTTGGGAACTCCAATCTAGACAGTCTGCCAGGTTTTCCATAAATACAGCCACACATCTCCTGAATTTCCCAGACCATCCTAATTTCAACGGCTCTATCCCATTGTTTTACAAATACCTTGACTTGTTAAGTTTCAACTTTTTGTTCAATTTTGATTCTCTATTAAAGTAGAATATATTCACAGTAAAGTAGACAAATCTAAGTGTCCGTCTTTAGATTTTTACCTGTTTACACAGGCATGTGTGTAAACATTAAGACAGAATATTTCCAGTGCCAATGAGGTTCCCTGTGTCTCTTTCCTGACTCAGAAATAGCCAAACTTCTGACTTTCATCATCATATTTTACTTCGTGTATTGTTGATTCACTCAGTGCGGAGTCTTTTAGATCTGGTTTCTTTCACTTAACATAACACCTGTGAGAGTCATCTATTTTGTTATGTGTAGCAGTAGCTTGTTCCTCTTTACTTCTATGTAGCATTTCAATTTATAAATACACATACCATCTATCTATTCTCCTGTTCATGGGCTTTTGGAAACACCCTTACTTCTGATGATGGATGATTTGGTTACCATACCCACAAGATATCAGACATCATCAAAGAGTGGGGCAAAAAACACAAGGGCTTTCAAACCTAATACATGGGATCTCACAGATATTAGCTTAGTGCCCTCAGGCAAGTTACTTAATTTATCTGAATTTGCCTTACGCATCATTATGAGAAAGACATCGGGTATCATATATACATGTCTATACTAATTCTTTACACAAGCTAGAAATATAATAAAAGATTGCTATCGTGATTTTTTTATCTTTGGGGCAAATTAGTTGTTAATATGACACAGGAAGACAAAACACCAATATAATTAGTGCCTTATTATACCATGAGAAAATGACAAGAATGTTTCAAGGAAAATTTTTAAACTTTATCTTGGCAGAAAGTATTTAATTTCTAGTATTACAGAGAATAATTCCAGAATGGGATTTTGGGTGTGGGCTCTAAGGATAAGGGTTCCAAAGATTTGTCATTTTCAGAGAAACGTACTAATTCTTCAAAGTTCATCCAACAAATGATTTTGGAGCAATTACAAAATTCCAGTCACTGTTGCAGCAATGAATCAGATAGTTTATCCTCTTGACTGTTAGTGGAGATGGATCATAAATAAGTAAGCAATTAAATTAATAAGATATGTTTGGGAGGCCGAGGCAGGTGGATCCCGTGAGGTCAGGAGTATGAGACCAGCCTGACCAACATGGCGAAACCCCGTCTCTACTAAAAATACAAAATTAGCTGGGCATGGTAGCACATGCCTGTAATCCCAGCTATTCGGGAGGCTGAGGCAGGAGAATCGCTTGAACCCAGAGGTGGAGGTTGCAGTGAGCCAAGATTGTGCCATTGCACTCCAGCCTGCGCAACAAGAGTGAATCTCTGTCTCAGGAAAAAAAAAAAAAAGATATGTTTTGATCAGTAAATGTTGAGGTAAAACACAGAACAGGGTAAGGAGAGACAGTGGTGGGTGTCAGGTGCTGCTTTAGATCAGGAAGCCAGGAAAGGCCACATTGAGGAGGGCATATGTAAGCAGAGAACCCTGTGCAGGAGTCATTTTTCAAAGTCCCTGGGGAAAGAGACTTCCAGGCAGAGGGAAAAGCAAGTACAAAGGCACTGAGTCAGAAATGAATTTGGTAAATTTGAGTAACAGCAAGGAACCCAAAGCTCCTAAAGGGTAGGAATCTGGGGATTTGGGGAGGAGGAGTGATATTGGTGGAGGTTACAGAGACAGGCAGGGGCCAGACCCTCTGTATTTCATGCATTCACTGTTAGTGTTAGAAGCCTCGGAATGTGCCTTATGGGCTGCTGGAGGGTTAAATTACTTCTCCAAGATTACTCAGAACTAGAGTTAAGCACGAATCCAAGTTTTCTGTTTCTGTTTTCCATGCTGCCTAACTTTAAATAATATATCTCAAGTCCATTACCAAGTCTGGGTATGATTTAATACTAATGATTATAATTCAGCCAAAGAGGGTAAGAAAATAGGCAATAAAGAGGTGTTACTATGATGAACAAATTCTCAAACTTCACAACTAGAACAATTTTGGAAAGAACTGAATTTTTTGAAACAGATGCCAAACAGTTTGAAGATACTTTTGATAGTTATTTAGCTATAAACCTCCTGATAAAAAAAACACACGGCGTGGCCACTTTCCTGCACTCTGATTTTCCCTGGCGCCCAGGCAGCAGCTCACTCCTGTAAGCTCAGCACTTTGCGAGACCAAGGTGGGCAGATTACTTAAGCCCAGGAGTTTGAGGCCAGCCTGGGCAACATAGTGAGACCCTGCCTCTATTAAAAATAAATAAATAAATCCAAAACATATGGTGAGACAATGCAGTGAGATTGAGCAGTGCTGAGGATGTGGATATGATTATATAGTGACAAAGTGTTGTAATAGATGGGGGCCAAGGGGCTGGGGTTAGCAGCATTCAGGTAAAGATGTTTCATCATTACATATCCATTAAGGGTACAGTATCACAGGAGAATAAGAGCACACAGAGTCTGCAGTCGCCCCCAACTTTGTCACTTATGCTAGAGAAGTGACCCGAGCAAGTTACTTTACATTTGTGTACCTCAGTTTCCTTACCTGTAAAATGAGGATAATACTAGCCATGTGTTTGTTCTCATCACTGCCACAACTCCCCTCCCCCTTAACCTCTCAATCACAGCCGCTTCTAATACCATACATTCCCCAAATGAGAGGAATAGGAACACAAGTGAAAAGGGACATGTGGGTTGTAGATAATGCAAACAAGGCAGGTTGAAATAGACTTTAAGTTTGTACATTCCCAATGAGATGACTGTCACTGTGGTGCAACAATTACATCTCAATCACGAACTCTGACACATTCCATTAAACACCCTGGTTTTATTTTAATACTCACTAAGCTAATATGTGACCCTCAATTGACCTGACTATAGGGAAAGATGTACAGACTCAATAGAGCTTTGTTCCTGATTTCTGTGAAGGTACATTCTCATGGTCCGTGTCTGCATTGGCTGTCTGACCTTGAGTAGTATTGTCACGTAGTTTGAGTAAAGGGAGAGAGAGTGTTTTACACGCTTATGTGAATATTTCTAGTCTGTGTGACAGACGGTTTATTGTTCTTGGATAAACTGGCTTTCATGAATGAATGAATGCAATTTACAAATAGGCAGAATGACCCTAACTACAGCATAAAAATGTCACTTCATTCCAATCTTTCTAAATCAAGATTTCCCGGTGTGAACTACTTAGACTGGGGGAATTTCTTCTCAGCTGACAGTCAGTCACATTTGCTGTTAGTTACCTCCAAAGAAAGCCTGAAATTTTGGTAGGAAGTGAAAGCTCTGAAAATTGAACTGAGTCAGTTTGGTGTCTACCACATATGGCCAGCCTTCATTCTCAGGTTTGAGTGTCACTAACTTGAGTAGAAGAAAAGAACACATGCACTTAGGGTTCTTCCTATAGTTTTCCATGGAAATGTCCCTTTTTGCTTAAAGGCACCAAAAAAAAAAAAAAAAAAAAAAGAAAAATCATAAGCTATACCTCCTAGTAACACTTATTAAAAGAAGGCTTTATTGTGGGGACAACCTTCATTATATATTTTTGCTCCAATATTTTTTATTATTAGTTCATTCAATTATAAATTATTGAGATTTTACTGTATCGTACATCCTAGGCACTGGTTATCTTTAGGGATTTAAAGAGGAATAAGAGAATGTTTGTACCAAAAGCTTTTAGAGCTTATAGGGAAGAATACAAAGAAAAACTTAAGATTTCATTTATGTCCCATCATTCCAATAAGATCATTGGCAAAGATAAATAAAATGGGACTTTGTACAAAGAAGTAACTACCTATAAATTAAAGTGAACGAATTGTTTAGGGGAAGCAGATTGATCTTGATTCTAAAACCTGACAACATTCTATTTAGAGAAAGAATAGAGTAATCCCATCAATTCGGAAGGCCGAGATGGGTGGATCACTTGAGGTCAGGAGTTCAAGACCAGCCTGACTAACCTGGTGAAACTCCATCTCTACTAAAAATACAAAAAATTAGCCGGGCATGGTGGTGCTCGTATGTAATTCCAGCTACTCGGGAGGCTGAGGCAGGAGAATTGCTTGAACCTGGGAGGTGGAGGCTGCAGTGAGCTGAGATCACACCACTGTACTCCAGCTTGGGCAACAGAGAGATACTCCATCTCAAAAAAAAAAAAAAAAATAGAGTATTATTATTAATATCCTCAATAAGATCCTTAGAGTAAACATAACCATAGTTTTCAAAGGACTGCCTCTCAGTATGTGATGAAGCACAGCTCTCTATAAACCATTTGCATGCGCAGGAGGGAGACAAATAGTGAGCTCTGCATTACTGGCTGTTTAATAGTCTGTCATGATAGAAAGAGCAGGATTTTCAAATTGCTGCATGGAGACAGATAGAGTTTGAGATCTCTAAACCTACTCCCAGGTCCCCATCACGGCTTGTGAGTGAGCGGTGGAAAGGACCAGACAGTGATGTTCCAGTTTCCATCAGAGAAGTGTAGCTTTTATCTGTTTTATAACATGGACTTCCTTGTCAGGTTTTATTGAACAAATGATTCTTATGGCTTAAAACAACTTTAAAATTATTTATCTAAGGGAATGTCTGTGGTAAAATCAAATTTCCACTTTAAAATATATATAATATTGATAATCCAAGTTTGATAAATATCAGTAGATATTTCAAGATTATACCCTTCAACACATATTTGGGATGCAGTTAATCTGTGATTCCAGAAAAATTTAGATTCTTGACTTAGAAATTAACAGAGTTGGAAGAGTAAATGATATTGGCTCATAAACGTTAGGGAGGCCAAGGCAAACATATGCCTAAACAGAAGACTGACACAGTTCTGCACAGGAGGGTTTCATGAAAGAATCAGTGGGAAACATCTAAATGTTCCTTTTCTTTAATTTTAATTTTTAATTTTATTCAAATTTATATTTGTGTATGATTTTTAAAGAGTTAAACAATTGACAAGGCTTTTTATGAAAAACCAATTGTTTACCGTCACCCTCCCTCTACCTTAACATTTCCTTTTCTTCAGAAACCATCTTTCCCCATTCTTTCAGGTAATTTTTTTGGTATTTATCCCCATGTCTAAATGACCGGGTTGAATCATTATCTGTGATTTTTTACTTTTAGACACTATCTCTTGACTCCCCAATATGGATAAAGGGAATTTAGCTTTTTTACACTCTTACATTCCCTACCAAAAACATGAACAATTCCTATTATCCTTAACCCCAAATTTAATTATCTCATAGGTTTTGTTGGATAAATCTTTGGTGTTTATTAGTGATTGGAAAAATTCTATTCACAACTAGTCATATGGCTTAATCTGATTACTTTTCTCACTCTAATTTTCTCTGAAGTTACTAGTTTCCTCACACATTTGCTTATTATTCTTTGTACTAATTCAATCCAAACTTCCCCCAACTCAGTTGTGTGAATTTTCTCTCACATTAAAACACATCAAGTATTTTTATAAATGCCATCTCCTTAAATACTTTTCTCTGGAGTTCTCTGCCCTGCTGCAGCCTAGACTGAAGATTTCTCTCTGGGCCAGCTGCACAGCTGTACCTTGGCATCTGACCATGACCCTTTGGATTCTATGTAGCTCTTTCTTATACTGGATCACCTATTTCCTGTGTCCCATTCTCCTGTTGTTTACTATATTGCATTGGAGAGTATACATTCTAGTAGCTTCCTAGAAATTGTGTATGGGCAGAATAATGTTTGATTCCTTGAATATCTGAAAATGTCTTTATTCTATACTCATTACTTGAAAAATTATCTGAACATAGAATTCAGGGTTGAAATAACTTTTGTCTATAGCTTTGAAGGCATTGCTACATAGTCATTTGTAAGTTGTGAGGTTGTGATGCCATTATGATTGCTGATCTTATGTAATTAAATTTATATCTCCTTCATTTGGAAGCTTATAGAATTTTCTTTTGTTCTTAGAGTTTTGAAATTTCTCAATAATTACCCTTCATGTGGATCTGTTTCAGTCAATCCATTTTTCTAGAAACTCAGTGGACTTTTTAAATCCAAAAATATCTGTCATTCAGTTTCAGAAAATTTTCCCCAACTCTATTATTTTTATAATTTCTCCTTGCCAAATTTTTGGTTATGTTTTTTTGAAAATTCCTTCTATTTCATATATCAGATCTGTTAGATTTATCCTCGAATGTTCTCATAGTTTTTCTTCCTCCTCAATCCCTCCAATTCCTTGACTGAAGTCTACTTTCTGGTATTTTTATTTTCCAAGAATTCCTTCACATTCCCTGAGTGTACCCTTAAAAAAAAAAAACTGTTCATATTTCATGAACTTAATACCTCATATTCCTAATCACACTGATGATTATTTTTTGATGTTTCTTTATCATTGTAATTTATTTTTCTTTCAAGTGGCTTTATTTATCTTTGGTCTCCACCTCATATGTCAGAGACTGCTCATTTTTTAAGACTGTGGTACTAAAAGCAGATTGCAAAATGTCTGTACTTGCAATGGGCTTTTCTACTAGGTGTTTTCTGTAGCATGATCAGGATAAGCCATTTTGGAAGGACCTCTTGATATCAGTATTGTTAGAAGGTTTCTCTTGACTGGACTGAGTTCTCCAAGTCTTCCAGTCTCTTGCTTTGAGGATAGAATCGTGGCTGCCAGTATTTTGGCATTCTGATCCTTTGTAGAATAAATTTGTAGTAATCTGACGGATAAAGGGATGGTATCTAGAGAGATCAATAATTTTTGAACGGATTTTCAAAAAATCCTACTCTTTTCACTGTTTTTTTTTTTTTAGCAGAGTATGTTAATTGTGTAGACTTTTTGGGCTCTACCACATAAGTTGAGTTGTTATTCATTTTCCCCAAGTAGTCTTAGGATTAAGCTCTCTTGTGTTTGTTAATTTAGTTACCACTTATTGATCTCCTTTTTTTTTGCCTTCAACATTTTTTGCTGTTGTATGTGTGTGTGTCTGTGTGTGTGTGTGTGTGTGTATGTGAGTTCTCTGCCAGAATCTTCGTCCCTATGGGTTTATAGCTTTAAAATACATAGTTCTTTTGTGTGGTTTTGGGAGGGAGCAAATGTCATTGGTCTGCTTAGTCTTCCATCTTTAATTGGAAGACAATATCTTGATTTTCTCAACAAATCATTCAAGGTCAATTTTAACCAGGAGTCATTCCTCTAACCAAGGGACACGAGTGAGTGAATGTGAATGGTATTTGGCAGCATCCACTTTAATAATTTCAGAAGCTTAAATTAGCATGGTATGTTCTGTAGAGTAGGCGTTAGCTAGATCCAGCTTACTATCTGTCTTTGTAAGATTCAGGAGCTAAGAATGGTTCTAACATGTTTAAATGGATTAAAAAAATCAAAATAGAAATAATGTTTTGGGACATGCAATATTATATAAAACTCAAGATTGTGTCAAAAATATAGTTTTATTGGAATACAGCTATGCCTATATATTTGCTGTGGCTACTTTTGGTTCTATGACAGGACAGTCAATTAGTTGTGACAAAGACCACACGGCCCACAAAACGTAAAATATTTACTATCAGGCCCTTTATAGAAAAAGTTTCTTGATCTCTTCTCTGTAGTGTAAAACCTGGCAGTTCAATAATTGAAATACCTAGCCACAGAATATAACTGAAATATGTAGCCACTTTAAATAATATAATGTTTTGGTAAAACCCCCAGGATAAGCAAGTTAAAAAATACATTTCTAGATTCCTCTTTTAGCTTGCTTTGTAGATTTACTAGTTATAAGCCATTAAAGCAAAACAAAGATTTTGATTTTAGAATATTTTAATTGCATGCATTTTTCCACTGGTATATAGACAGCCAGTCTAGAGTCTTGTAATATATTAAGGCTGCCACTCAGCTGGGTGCGATGGCTCATGCCTGTAATCTCAGCACTTCGAGAGGCCAAAGGCAGGTGGATTGCTAGAGTTCAGGAGTTCGAGATCAGCCTGGGCAACATGGCAAAACACTGTCTCTACAAAAATTACAAAAATTAGCCATACATGGTGATGCACACCTGTAGCCCCAGCTACTTGGGAGGCTGAGGTGGGAGGATGGATTGAGCCCAGGAGGTTGAGGCTGCAGTGAGCCACGATTGTGTCACTGCACTCCAGCCTGGGTGACAGAAAGACTGTCTCAAAAAGACAAAACAAAATAAAACAAAAGATTGCTATTTATATGTGGCAAAAAAATCTTGTTAGCCTATATAATTGTACTTATCTTTCCCTTTCCTATAGCAATGGTGTTTGCTAACTAAGTGGATTCTCAAATATTGAGAAGGAGCAAGCGGAGGTGAGATAATGAGGGAGAAGAGAAGATGTAATGGACTGAATTTTGTGTCCTCCAAAATTCATATATTAAAGCTCTAGCCACCAATATGATGGTATTAGGAGGTGGTGCCTTTGGAAGCTCATTATGCTTAGATGACATCATGAGAATAAAGCCCCCATGATAGGATTAGTAACCCTATAAGAAGAGGAAAAGATCAGAGCTCTCTTTCTCTCTCTTTTCCATGTGAGAATAAAATAAGAAGGCAGCCATCTGCAAGCCAGTAAGAGACCCCTCACCAAGAACTGAGTCTGCTGACACCTTGAACTTGCACTTCCCAGCCAACAGAACTGTGAGAAATAAATGTCTTTTGTATAAGTTACCCATTTGACAGTGTTTTGTTATAGCAGCCTGAGCACACTAAGACAGAGAGTAGGAGGAAGGAGCTAGAGAGAGACAGACCACATTCCCATTTAACTCATTGGTAATTATTCCTAATCTTACGACTCTTGGGTAGTATTAAGATATAGGTTTTATATTAACATTACTACGCTAAATCCACACTGACTTTTTATGGTTTATCACTTTACTTGTGTCTGTTAAACAAAGGCCAATAAATCCTGAGAACCACCTCAAGTATTCCTGACAGATACTGCTAGGTGATAAAAATATGATAAAAGTACCCCCAATAAAGAAAGGAAGAAATAAACTATCACTTGTTGAGAGCCTGTACCTAGTCCACCTTTTTCATATGCTATCTCTGTAATGCCATTAACAACACTGTAAAATAGGTACCATTATTATCCTCATTTTATGCCAAATGAACCTGAGTCTTGGATACGTTAGATAAATGCCGCTCAAAGTCTTACAGCTAGTAAGTGGTAGGACTAAACTTCAGCCAAGGCTTTCTGTTGACCAAATCTCTACTCTTTAAAACCAGACATGCCACTTTGTAGCAGTTCCAAGAAAATGTTTTCACTCCAAGTTCCAGGAAAGGGAAGAGACATCGCTAAAATATTCTAGCTCATCTGCTGGAAGACAGACTTAAAAAGCTTTAGACTGAGGTCAAGAAATTCTCTACAACAACTTTATTTATGACTATAGAGAGTCCTTCGTCTGTCTGAAACATTAATGGGTCAGAATAATCATTCAATGAGATGCCTGCAGTAGTCACTTCAATTGGAGATGGCACTAAAAGGATAAACTTTTCCCCACACTTTCTCCACTGCCTGGGCCCCGCTGCTGGTGGGATACCAATTCTGTATGCTTTTAGTATCTAGAACAAATGAAGGTCAGTGTGAAAAGACTATTTTCAGATATTATTTTATTAATGCTCTTTGGAGGAAAGATCATAAAGAAGTGGGTTATTTCCAAAACTCTGCCACAATCCTTCTCTCTAAGATACTAGGGAATCTACCTGCTTTTGATGATTCAGCTTGTCTATTAGGAGAGTGAAGTGTTTTAAATTCTCTTTTTTCCTTCCTTCTTTCCCTTGTTTGTAAGTCCTGATCCTTCTAATACTTTTCAACCACTTTGAATTTTTTGTTGAGCACCTGCTAAATGCATGGCCTTGTACTTTGTTGTTGCAAAAAACATGAATGTGAACTAAAAAACAGCCACTCTAACCCTAATCCCAATCACATTTTACAATACAGTAAAATAATCTGAAGACATCTTTTATGAATGTCTTCTCCCCTTCCTTAAACTGATTACCCATCCTGAGTCTTGCTTCTTGCTTTCCAGGTAAGATAAGTTGCTGCATCAATCAGGGAACTTGGAGTTCATCTGTCAAATACAGTGCAGATCACACAATTGCTTATAGACATAGTGTCTGCCTGGATCCAGAGTTTGATTTGGCTTTTTTGTTTCTCTGCCTATGACTAACTTTATCCAGTGGCTAACTCCATAGTGAGATGGTCCATTTGACAATGATTTGCCCATAATGCACTAGATCGCTGATACATTGTATGGCCTAACAAGGAACTGCAGGTTCTTGTTCCATCTCCTGACCTGGGATCAGGAGATTCCAAAGTTGTTAATAAAGGAATGACTTTCCAGCCCCCAAAAGATGAGATGGGAGATGGACAGGAATTGATTTTGAAAAGGACTTTTGAATAATCACATAATTTTGCATAAATGTGTCTTAGGGGATGCTTTACGATTAGAGCATTTGAAAGGGTAGACTGCATTCCTTCCTTTAAGACATTCAAGTGCTCTCATTTTTTTTGTTTGATTTTTAATCAGTCTGGCTAAAGGTTTATACATTATATTGATCTTTTTAAGGAACTAGCTTCTAATTTTATTGATTTTTTTCTATTTTTTTCCTCTGTGGTTATTTTATTTATTTTTATTTTACTTTTTTTTTCTTTTTCAACTTTTACTTTAGATTCAGGGGGTACATGCACAAATTTGTTACCTGGGTATACTTGTGATGCTTAGATTTGAGGTATGAATGATCCCTTCACCCAAGTACTGAGCATAATACTCAAGAGTTAGTTTTCAGCCCTTGCCCCCTCCCTCCCTTCCCACTCTAGTAGTCCCCAGTGTCTATGTTTGCCGTCTTTATCTCCATGAGTACCTGATGTTTAGCTCCCATTTATAAGTGAGAACATGGGGTAATTGGTTTTCTGTTTCTGCATTAATTTGCTTAAGGCAATGGCGTCCAGCTACATCTGTGTTGCTGCAAAAGACATGATTTAATTCGTTTTATAACTGTGTGGTATTCCTTGGTGTACTTGTACCACATTTTCTTTATTCAATCCACCATTGACTGGTACCTAGGTTGATTCCATGACTTGGTTATTGTGAAAAGTGTTGCAATTAATGTGTGAGAGCATGTGTCTTTTTGGTAGAACAATTTGGGTTGTTTCACACACACACACACACATACACACACACACACACACACACAGTAAGGGGATTGCTGGGTTCAATGGTAGTTCTGTTTTAAGTTCTTTAAGAAATTTCCAAACTGCTTTCCACAGTGGCTGCACTAATTTACATTGGCACCAACAGCGGATAAGCATTCCCTTTTCTCTGCAGCCTCACCAACATCTGTTCTTTTTTGACTTTTTAATAATAGCCATTCTGACTGGTGTGAGATGGTATCTCACTGTGGTTTTGATTTGCATTCTTTGATGATTAGAGATGTGAAGCATTTTCTCATATACTTGTTGGTCACTTGTATGTCGTCTTTTAAGAAATGTCTGTTTATATCTTTTGCCCATTTTTTAAGTTGGGTTATTTATTTTTTGCTTATTCAATTGTTTAAGTTCCTTATAGATTCTGGATATTAGATCTCTTTTGGATGCATAGTTTGCAAATGTTATCTCTCATCCTGAAGATTGTCTGTTTATTCTGTTAATGGTTTCTTTTGCTGTGTAGAAACTCTTTAGTTAATTAGTTCTGACTTGTCAATTTTTGTTTTTGTTGCAATTGTTTTTGAGTACTTAGTCATGATGCTTTCCCAAGGCCAATGTACAGAATCATGTTTCCTGGATTTTCTTCTAGGATTCTTAGAGTTTGAAGTCTTACATTAAAATTTTTAATCTATCTTGATTTAATTTTTATATATGATGAAAAGTAGAGGTCTAGCTTCATTCTTCATCATGGCTAGCTAGCTACTCCAGCACCATTCAATTTATTGAATGGCAAGTTCTTTCCCTTTTGCTTATTTTTGTTGACTCTGTCAAAAGTTAGATGGCTGTAGGTGTGCAGCTTTGTTTCTGGGTTCTTTATTCTGTTCCCTTGGTCTATGTGTCTGTTTTTGTACTGGCACTGTGCTGTTTTGGTTAGTGTAGCCTTATGGTATGGTTTGAAGTTGGCTAATGTGATGCCTTCAGCTTTGCTCTTTTTCCTGAGGATTACTTTAGGTATTTGGACTCTTTTTTGGTTTCATATACATTTTATAATAGTTTTCTTCCAATTCTGTGAACAACGACATCGGTAGTTTGATAGGAATAGTGTTGAATCTGTAGACTGCCCCTTGGAGTGCCCTTGTTTTTACAAAATAATAAAAGTTTATCTGGAGGAAAACAGCCTTGGACAAATTCTGACTTGAGTTCAGATAATACGGCATTTGCTACTATGTCCCTTTGAAAAAGGTGTTTAAATTTCCTAAATCTAAACTGTCGCTTTTAAATGGACATATGGAAGGTAACTTTTTATTGAATTGTCCTAACTCAAGATGCAGTCTGATGGCCTGATGAGGAGTAAATAAATATTGGCTAGATGTTGGCTGCAGTTTCTATTCTTCTCTGTCTTAAATTGAACTAATGAATTCTTCAAATAAATGTTATTCTTCACTGGATGATACACTTTGTGTTATTTCCCTTTGGCCTTTCTTCTGTGGAGGGATGCCTAAAAATGATTCAAATGAGATTGGAAAATGTAGGATTAAACACTTAAACAGGATTATTTGTTGAAGAACCATTCAGATCCATTAACGCCTTAAAACATTTGTGCATTATAAAGTAACAAATAGGAATAGATGTAGCATTTGGCTTAATGATTTGACCACAAAAATAAAAGAAAAATTTTGTTTTAAAAGAAGGAACTTGTAAATTGAGTGTTCTAAGGAATAAATTTTGGGAAATATCAGTTTAACAATGGATGCAGGGAAATTTGGCCCTACTATTAAGGGAAGAAAATAAATTTGTACAACATGTATCATATATGTCAAATAGTTAAATGTAAAAAAAAAACCTGAAAATATATTAAGACTAGAGTAAAATATGGAAGTACATTTTTAAATCTTTGCATGCCAAGAACTCTGTGTTCCTGGAATAAATGAAAAATATTACAAAGGTAAATATTGATGGATTTGATTATATAAATGCCCAAGTATTTCTTGTGCCAAAAAAAAAAAAAATTACTTGACTTTAAGAGGCAAAAGTCAAACTTGAAGAAATCATTTATTTAAAATGGCAGACTTTGTAAGAAACTTAAACAAGTAGTGAATTAAATATATATATACAGGCCGAGTGTGGTGGCTCACATCTGTAATCCCAGCACTTTGGGAGGCCAAGGCGGGTGGATCACAAGGTCAAGAGATCGAGACCATCTTGGCCAACATGGTGAAACCCCATCTCTACTAAAAATACAAAAAATTAGCTGGGCCACCGTGGTGCATGCCTGTAATCCCAGCTACTTGGGAGGCTGAGGCAGGAGAATCACTTGAGCCCAGGAGGTGGAGGTTGCAATGAGCTGAGATCATACCACTGCACTCCAGCCTGGGCAACAGAGCGGGACTCTGCATAAAAAAATAAAAAGAAATAAAAATATATAGATAAATGATCAAAATATATGAATTGTTTATGGATATAAGAGGAAATAAATGGCCAGGTGTGGTGGCTCATGCCTATAATCTCAGCACTTTGGGAGGCTGAGGCAGGTGGATCACAAGGTCAGGAGTTTGAGACCAGCCTGCCCAACATGGTGAAAGCCCATCTCTACTAAAAATACAAAAAATTAGCCAGGTGTGGTGGCAGGCACCTGTAATCCCAACTACTCAGGAGGCTGAGGCAGGAAAATTGCTTGAACCCAGGAGGCAGAGGTTGCAGTGAGCCAAGATCGTGCCACTGCACTCCAGCCTGAGTGACAAGAGTGAAACTCCATCCCAAAAAATTATGAATAAATTCATGAAATATAATATTTAAAGAAGTTAAATTAAAATAAAGAACAAATTAAGGACATAACATTTTATTTATAAAGTTTGAAATCATTCAAAAAATTCAATACTCAGTATTCTTAAAAGGGTTTCTCTGTCCCTTGGAACACTTACATGAAACTGTGGGAATATTAATTTGTGTCATATTTATAAAGAATAATTTGGTAATATATAATTAAATAATTGCAGGTGTATTAGTCCATTCTCACACTGCTATAAAGAACTGCCAGAGACTGGGTAATTAATAAAGGAAAGAGGTTTAATTGACTCCCTAGTTCCACATGTTTGTAGAGGCTCAGGAGACTTCCAGTTTTCTGCCAAACCTAGAGTCATAGCAGAAGGCACCTCTTCACAGGGTGGCAAGAGACAGAATGAGAGCCGAGTGAAGGGTGAAGCCCCTTATAAAACCCTCAGATCTCGTGAGAACTTACTATCACAAGAATAGCATGGGGGAACTGCCTCCATGATTCAATTACCTTCCTTGAGGTCCCTCTCCCAGTATGTGGGGATTATAATTCAGATTACAATTCAAGATGAGATTTCTGGGTAGAGACACAGTCAAACCACATTATTCCACACCTGGACCCTTCCAAATCCCATATCCTCACATTTCAAAACACAATCATGCCCTTCCAACAGTCACCTTAAGTCTTAACTCATTCCAGCATTAACCCAAAAGTCGAAGTCCAAAGTGCCTCATCCGAGACAAGGAAAGTCCCTTCTGCCTATGAGCCTGTAAAATCAAAAGAATGTAGTTACTTCCTAGATACAATGGGGTTACAGGCAATAGTTAAATACACCTGTTCCAAATGGGAGAAATTGGCCAAAACAAAGGGGCTACAGGCCCCATGCAAGTCCAAAATCCAATAAGACAGTCCTTAAACCTTAAACTTCCCAAATGATCTCCTTAGACTCAGTGTCTCATATCCAGATCATGCTGATGCAAGAGGTGGGCTTCCACAGCCTTTGGGAAGCTCCATCCCTGTGGCTTTGCAAGGTACAGCTCCCCTCCTGGCTGCTTTTACAGCTGGTGTTGAACATCTGTGGCTTTTTTAGGAACACAGTGCAAGCTATCAGTGGATCTACCATTCTGGGGTCTTCAGGATGGTGGCCCTCCTTTCACAGCTCCATTAGGCAGTGTCCCAGTGGGGACTGTCTGTGGGGGCTTCAACCCCGTATTTCCCTTTCACATTGCTCTAGCAGAGGTTCTCCATGAGGGCTCTGCCCTTGCAGAAGATTTCTGCCTGGACATCCAGGCATTTCTATACAACTTCTGAAATCCAGGCAGAGGTTCCCAAACCTCAATTCTTGTCAGGCCCACCACCGTGTGTAAGTTGCCAAGGCTTGGGGATTACAAACTCTGAAGCAATGTCCTGAGCTGTACATCAGCCCCTTTTAGCCACAGCTGGAGCTGAAGCAGCCGGGATGCAGGGCACCAAGTCCTGAGGCTGCATGGAGCAGGGGAGCCCTGGGCCTTGCCCATAAAACCATTTTTTCCTCATAGGCCTCCAGGCCTGTGATAGGAGGGGCTGCTGTAAAGGTCTCTGACGTGTCCTGGAGACATTTTCCCCATTGTCTTGGTGATTAACATTTGGCTCCTCATTACTTATGCAAATTTATGCAGCCAGCTTGAATTTCTCCCCAGAAAATGGAGTTTTCTTTTCTATCACATCATCAGGCTTCAAGTTTTCTGAACTTTAATGCTCTGCTTCCTCTTGCATGCTTTGCTGCTTAGAAATTTCTTCTGCCAGATACCCTAAATCATCTCTCTCAAGTTCAAAGTTCCACAGATCTCTAGGGCAGAGGCAGGATGCCACCGGTCTCTTTGCATAGTAAGAGTGACCTTTACTCCAGTTCTCAACAATTTTCTCATCTCCATCTGAAACCACTTCAGCCTGGACTTTATTGTCCATATCACTATCAGCATTTTGGTTAAAGCCATTTAAACAAATTTCTAGGACATTCCGAATTTTCTCTTATCTTCCTGTTTTCTGAGCACTCCAAGTCTCTAGGAAGTTTTAAACTTTCACACATTTTCCTGTTTTCTTCTGAACCTTAAAAACTGCTCCAACCTCTGCCTGTTACCCAGTTACAAAGTCACTTCCACATTTTCAGGTGTCATTACCACAGCACCCCACTCTCTCCTGGTACCAATTTACTATATTAGTCTATTCTCATGCTGCCATAAAGAACTGCCCAAGACTGGGTAATTTATAAAGGAAAGAGGTTTACTTCACTCACAGTTCTGCATTGCCGGGGAGGCCTCATGAAACTTACAATCATGGTGAAAGGCACCTCTTCACAGGCTGGCAGGAGAGAGAATGAGAGCCAAGCGAAGTGCAAAGCCCCTTATAAAACCGTCAGATTTAATGAGAACTTACTCACTATCACAAGAAAAACATGGGGAAACTGCCCCCATGATTCAATTACATCCCATGAAGTCCCTCTCCCAACACCCGGGGATTATAATTCAGATTACAATTCAAGATGAGATTTTTTTGTGAGGACACAGCCAAACCATATCAGCAGGTAACCTAAATACTATGGTCTTAATGTTTGTGTCCCCGAAATTTGTATGTTGAAATCCTAACCCAAAGATGGCAGTGCTAGGAAACAGGGCCTTTGGGAGGTGATTAGGTCATGAAGGTGGAGGCCTCATGAATGGGATTAGTGCCCTTACAAAATATATTGCTGATAGATCCTTTATCTCTTCCTCTGTATAAGGGCACAGTAAGAAGGCATTTCCTATGAAACAGAAAGCAGGCCCTCACCAGACACTGAATCTGTCAGCATCTTGATCTTGGACTTCCCAGTTTCCAGAGCTGTGAGAATTAAGTTGTTTATAAGCTACCCAGTTTATGGTGCTTTTTTATAGTTCTCCCAATGGAGAAATATGCTAATTTTTTTAAAGAATGTAATTAGGGAAATGATAGAACACACATAAGAAATAGTGTATTGAAGCCCTTAAAATATTGCTGAAGATATTTCAGATATAATATGAGCTCAACCAAAATAAGTTTATCAATAAGTATACCTGAGAGGAAATAAACCAAAATATTAACTTTGATCATCTCTGACTGGTGGGATTAGCATTTTTTCTTTCTTAAACTTTCTTTTATTTTCTATAAAGGAAAAAACCCAATAAGCTTAAAAATATATAATGACAATTTGGAAATAAGCTTAAAAATATATAATGACAATTTGGATTGGCATCTCTGACACAGAATTAAGTCCTTGATGGTAGGGCAGGAAGTAGTGTAGACCAGGAGTAGCCTAAACAAAAATGCCTCCTAATCTACTTACATGTATATTGGACCGTTTGATAAGGCAAATAAAGTGTCATATCCAAGCTCAACTAATCAGCTGATAAATAAGTTTTTATCTTGGGTTGTGAGAGTCATTAGAAATGAAAGTGAAAATGAAAAATAGAGGCAAAGAAAAGAAAGAAGTAGTTTTGAGCATCCCAAGAGTGACGGCCACTATCAAATTTGGAGGATGGTAGCAAGTATGTGTGTTGTAAATTCAAAAAGAACCATCTCAACACTGTTACTTTTAATATCATCTGTAATAATCCTCCAGGGGAAATCAGGAACTAACCAAAGTCACATGTACTAAGCTAGTTGGGGTTATGCTAATAAGTTTTATAAATGATGAGCTTAAGTTTGTAATGATAAGATCATATTAATCCTATTATATTGATAAAATGCCCAGTATATTCACAGTTTTCTGCTCTAGACTCCAAAGTTAAAGCATGGAAATCTATAAGAACTTACTAAGCTGCTTTTGTATATACACAGCGCAAAGAAAAACACCCCCCCCAAAAAAAAATACAACCTGCTCTTCTCATGTTTAGAATTTTTATTTTTGGGGTTTATTATTTGTTAGTTTGTAATGCATTCTGCCAAGACATGAATGATTCATTAGAATAAAACAATTATAAGGTAAATTGAGTCATCATAAAACAAAAAGCATCCCAGCAGATTTATTAACCTATCTCTTGGATGTGGAAAGGAATGGGATGTCTCCATAGCAGCTCTGTATCTACTGAGTCTATTCCCAAGTGTATTCCTCTGCCGCTGAGTCCTATCAAAGTTACAGAGTCTGGTAGCTACTTATTTTGGCTGTCTCTTCAGTCCCCAAGCCATTTTCCTCCCTGAGAACTACTTCCTTGCATATAGCTATGTGCTCCAGTCAGCTGTAATCACTCTGTATGTCCCCATCCTTTCCCATAACTTATGTGGGGAAGGAGTTGTGGTGTGGGGGTATCTGACACAAAGTGGGCCAATGGTAATCTTCTTTCTAGGCAGATGGAAGTAACACCAAAAGGCAGGGTATCCGTCCCTATATGTGTCTGGGACAGTAACAGGGACTCTTAGAAGCTGTGAGACCACAGGGACAAGGAAGCAGAGAAAGCCAATTTACAGAGAAAGAAAGTAGAATGAAGTTTTCAGGGGAAGAAAGAAAAAGAAAGTTTTTTGGGTTTTTGCAGAATTCCCTCTCCTAATCTCAGTTCCTCTTTAAAATCTAGCTACATTATGACTTCTGGTTTCTGCAAAGCACCCTTATATATTTTTAAAGATATCCGACTCTGCTGGCCTGCTCCCCCAACTCCGAATTTTTGGTGTTGCTGTTAAGGGAATTTAATTGTCTCCAGTTATTTGCAAATCAGGAGACTTATTTAACATAACTTTTACCAAAGGCATGTATTTCATTTATCTCCTTCAGGCCTCCCTGACAAACCTGTCCTCCTCTGGGGCTGCTTCATTTGATCAACTTAAACTTGTACAATATTTACATCATTTATAAAATGCTCTTGTATGAGATTGTTTGGGCTCCTCTGGAGTAGTCATGGTCTATTGTGTAAACACAGCATTGATGTGATTTCTACAACTTGCATTATTTACCCAACAGACTGTGTAACTGCTCCAAATGAACCATTATGACTGTCATGTGGCATAAATCTATCTTCAAGCACTTTTGAAAGCATGACTCACTGTAGTCTTTTGTGTAAGGGAATTTACGAAATGTGTATTATCCATTTAATAGTCTAATGTCTGTCTGGTGAGCTGAGTTAATCCACTGGGAAAAAATTAAAACCTATGCATAAAGGAGAAATAATTTATTGTACCAACTAATTCTAGCACTCCTAGTCAAAAAATCTTATTTGTTTTCTTCACTAGACAGAAATTTATGGCCCTGTTTTGTACACTACTTTATCCACAGTGTTGGGCACAGGATCTGGCATAGGGACTAATGCACTTTGCTGAATGAGTGCCTGAATAAACTCATATAAGTTATCTCACTTAATTCTAGCAGCATCCTCATTTTGCAGATAAGGAATGGTGACTCAGGTATGGTAAATAATTTTTTTTTAAGTCACATAAATTTATAAGGTAAAACTGGAATCCAATCCATCCTACCCAACGCCATAGCTACTTCAATTATGTCAAAATAACACAAAAGACACAGAAATAATAAAACATTACTATAATAACCAGCATAAAACAAAAAAATTATGTATCCAAAAGAATACAAAAACAAGTAAAGAAAATCTTTCCAGACTGGAAGTCAGAGGATCTGTGTTTTACAAGATCTTTTCTTTCAGTTTGCTACATGTGTTAGGCAAATCACTTCATTTTTCTCATCTTTCTTTTCCTTCCTGGTGTTACAGCTTATTTTCTAAAAACCACTGTTTTGGATACTCCTGTTTTGGTTGTTTTCATTCTCGCTTCTTGGAAGCACCTGAGAGCAATTGCTTAAATTTTAACTTTTTACTCAAATTTTACTCCCTAAGCACCTGGCTTGCCTCACACCAGTCCTGGCCCTGCTCACCACAAAAGCCCAGGAAACTCCTAACATTGCTTCCAATCATTAAAAACTTTCACAAGAGTCAGTCATTAACACCTTCCACAAGAGGCCTTCGGCTCACCTCTCCAAGGAGACTGAAAATCAGAAGGAATACATTTCCAGTGGAATTATAAAGGTCCTAAATTATTACCTGGGTAAGTGGGATTGTCCACCCCTTCCAATTTTCCTGTTTCTTTTTCTCCTTTTCTTTTTCCTCTCTTTCTTTTCAGTTTTACTGCATGTGGGGCTCTTTTCATGCTTCTGCATTGTATCGGGTATATACCCATCAGAATGCCCTTGAATGGACTATAGTAAGAATAGGAGTAACATCTCTCCTCTCAGATGACATCAGATATGCCCTCTGTTATCCTCTATGATTGTTGCTCTCACGAGCATTCCCACCCTTGATCCGGACTTTGCATCTTTTTGGGTGATGTTCATGTAGTATTTGGTTTATATTATCTTCTGAGAATAGAAGCGTGTAATGGCCATGTATTGGGGGAAGTTTGGGAGTTTGGCATGTTGGCGGCACAGCCCTGTTAAGCACTTCTTTTGTTCTCAGATCCACTCAGGTCTGGAGATAGAATAGCTGGCTGATTGCTCACCGCACCTTAGTACAAGAGCAGGGGAAACCCACAGCTGCTGAAGGTTGAAGCTCTTTGTGGCTTAAGCTGGGCTGGGTTGAACTCAATGCTCCATTTAGGGATTGAAAGACATGTCTTCCAGACTTCTGAATTGTATTCCAGAGAGCCCCAACATAGGAAAGTGGGACTACTCTGAGTGAGAAAAACTGGGAACAAACCCAATAGCTTTTCTCTTCCTGCAGACCTCATGGGTTTCAGTATTAGCTATGAGTGTTTTGGATATCAGGACTGAAAGTTCATTGTGTACACTGCCTCTTGAAGTAAACTGTCAGTAGTAGACCACGAAGTTATTGAAGGGCTCTAGGTTATTTTTAGGTGAATACAAACTTGATCTATTGTTTTAAAAAAAATAAACTTCAGGAAGATTAAATTAGAAAAACAAGCAAACAAGAAACAACAGCAGCAAAAACAAACCCTACACAAAGAAAATAAAAAAAGAAACAAAATTAACACCGCTGAGTGGTATTTGAGTAATTGTGAAAGACAGAATCAACACATTGCCTTGTCCTTAAAATTCACTGAAATAGCAGAGAATGATGAATAATACACATGCAATGAGGAAAACAAAAATCTGTTGCATTTCCATGCTCTCCAGAGCTTAGCTGAAATAAGTCCCCGTTCCTGTTTGAGTTTGGCCTTGTAGGGCTTTGAAATCAGAAAACAATCCCTGCACACAGAATTGGACGCTCACTAGCTAGCATTTAAAAATCGGAAATGAAAATGAGTGACAAAATAGAATACTGGAGAAGAGAGGAAATAAACCACTTTCCCATCCTACTGCTCTTTCATGATCTGTTCTGTCCCACAGGCATAGTGGAAATTGCTTTGCTTGTGCTGGCAATGGGGTTTCACCATAAGTTATTAAAAAGTCAAATCAAGATTTTTTTAGATCCTTGTAATTACAAAGCTAAAAAGCAATTGGAAACATATATTCAGTACCTTCAGAGCATTTGCTGTGACTTCCCAGTGACATATAGTCAGCGGCATGCTATTGGGGGAGGATTTTTCTCTTCAATTCCTTCAGCCTTTTCTGAAAGAAAAAAGAATTCTCAGCACCATTTTTCAATTAAATGAATTCAGTTAATTAGCTTCACAAACAGAGCACATTTCCTATTCAGCAGAGGATTCATTAAGATTGTCTTTTTGTAGGCAGCTCTGGCCCTCACCTTACTGGCTAGATCTAGGGCTAGGTATCGCACATTAGGGTCTGCATTTGAATCAAAGTTTGTCCTGAGTTAAGAGTTTGGGTAGGAAGACAAGGACCGAACTTGGGGTGTGTATGAGTTGGGGAATGAAAGAGTGTGTGTCATGAAAAAGCGTGAAAGAATCTGAATGATCTCATGATTTGAAAAAAAACAATAATGCAATGGTTCATTTGTAGGCTCTCTGGGGTATGTGTTCTGAGAAATTTTTCCTGCCTCATCATATTTGCTTCACTGAGATCCAGTAACCATGATTCATGATTTTATCACAGTGGAGCTGAGCAACTGACTACATACGTACATAGAAAATAGATCATCTAACCACTCCTAATGTGTGCCACATGCAGCTGGGGAGGCAAACCTGGGAAGAATCACAGCACATAGTCTCCAATTCACCTAAAAGAACTATGTTTTAGAAAAAGAATAGGAATCGAAGCCATCTCCCTGGGGTTTTGGATGCAGTTGACTGTATGGCATAACAGACTCTGGGAATGTTTGAGCCTGTCCCATCTGTTTTCTTGATAATGAGGAAACAGGCTAAGGGAGGTCAAGCACTTGTGCAAGATCACACAGTTGGCCAAGAGCAGAGCCCTCTGTAATCCCTGTTGCTTGGCCATTGCACATCAGTCTCAGGATGGCCTTGAAAAAACAGCTTCTCTTCCCTGTTCTGTCTAATGGTTTCTTGTTCTCCATTTTTGTTGAGAGGTTTTCGGGGCTAGTGGTTATGGATATGGGCTCTGGAGACAGTCAACTTGGGTTCAAATCTTGCTTCTGTCACTTAATAGCTCTGTAATTCTGGACAAGTTACTTCTCTGAGCCTCACTTTCCTCTTCCATAAAAGAAATTTTTGTAAAGACATAGATGGCAGTACATGTAACATGACCCAGCTTTCTGGCTCCCCTCCCCCTTTCCCCCTCTACCTTTACTTTCTTTAAATAGCAGGCTTCATCCACCTTTGATAAATATGGGAAATGTGATTCAAGAGGCTTATGGTCCATAAGAAGATCAGGCTGATATGTTACAGTCTTGAGACAGGTATTTGTTGTTTTACCTACCAAGAGTTTTCCCCTTCTTCTCAGAATAGAACACCCCTTCCTTTACCCACTGCAATGATGTGGTCATAGATAGAGTAACTCACTATATTCCTAGATGGCCTTGTCCCACTGATCACAATTAATTTGTCCATTATTAGGCACCTATACCAAATTGAGCAAATAGGTTATTTGCCTAGATTTTTACTAAAGGATCTGAGGGGAAAAAAAATAAAGCTTCTCATTTTTAGTGGTGAAGCTGAGGCATAGGAGACTTAGGGATACTGATACCCACCACATGGAGAAAGCCTAACTTCACTGAGAGAAAATGAAGTTATCAGAGTAAGATGTGGAAATGAGCCAGAGAACATCTTGGCATTATTCAAGTTCCTATATTCAGCTCTTCCTGGGGCTCAACTCCACTCCTATATTTGATATAGTTAGCTTTTTCAACCTTTATTTGATTAGGTGAGATACCTTGTTATCCATCCATTCGCTGAATGCTCCTTTTACCTAAGTACTTTCAGACAAGAGATGTATATTGAGGGCAAGTGTCTTAGTTTTCCAAAATCTAAGAAAATGTCACCCTTCTTGTATGGTTGCCTTGAGGAATAAATATCATATGTAAAGCCCCTGGTTCTTAGTGAGTATGCATGTTTTAACTTTACATGAGTTTAAATGCAGGATCTGCCGCTTATTAGAAGACATGCATACAAGATTTCTGGTGGCTCAATTATTGACCTTTAAGATGGTGCTGATAATAACTCCATCACAGAGTAATTATTAGCACTAGCAGAATCATGAATGACATGTGAGAGTGCATTGTATTTTAAGAGGTGCTATTCAAAGATACAGTAAACTGTGGCCTTAGTATCACTGTATTAAACCTTCCACATTTCTCAGTCTTGTTTGAGGAAATCTTCCTGCCACACTCTTCCTTCACACTCTTCATATGAATGGCTAGTATGTAACATAATTGACTAATCAAAATGCCACCAATTTGTATTTCTTTAGTAAATCTTCAGCAGAAATCTGAAGGAGTTAAAACACTAAAGCAAAATAAGATGGTTTTGAAATAATCAGTTCCCAAATGTGAACACATGTGATGCATGCTTGACAAACCCTTGGAGTAATTACCAAGTCATTAGCAGTGATTTTGAAAGAAGGATTTCTAAACATTCTTGGTTATACATTTCATGTCTTTGTCTTTGTTTTGTTTTTGTGGGTGGGGGGCTTGAGATTTGGGAATCCACTGGGGCTGAAAACATAGGCATCTCATTTCTGGGACAATGAGGAGAGAAGAGTAAGGCAGCCAATTAACTCAGTCTTCATAACCAGTGATTTACAAAAGAACAGACCGTCTGTCATTTTTTAAAAATGGGATTTTCTGGCAATTTATTAGAGAAAAAATAAACGGTCACCCAAAGGAAATGGATAAGAGAACTATGATTTCATTCTTGTACTGTTTCCATTAGAAGTTTATGACAATGGGTAATATTTATTGAAAATCAACTATGAACAAGAAGATTTATAGGTATTATAACCTTGATGGACTATTTTCCTTACTCCACACATAGAGAGACTGACATTCTGAAATGCAGTGTGTCTTATTTGAGACTAGGGCTGTCTGGTTCCAAACCATCAATTTACCACTATTCTGGACAAACAGGTCTGATTAAGGGACAGTTGGAAAGTGAACAGGGGTTGCAAGTTATGATAAATGATTTGCCTGAACCACACATTCCATGGCAAGCAACTTTCCCAAACCATGCCATGATACCCATTATTTCAGTCTTGCCGGCAGTAAGTGTGCTGTTTCTTCAGTCAGTGCATTCCTGAGCACGTAAAGGAACTTCTCTAGACATTTCCCAAATCAGAAAGTGTGGAAAAGGTCCAACTGTGTGTACACCACTCATGGACAGATGTGTGAGGTTATAAAGGGAATTGTAGAGTTTATCTGCCAAAGAGATAGAGAAGTTGATGACATTTTTTCTAAAGTGATTTTTTTTCAACTGAGATGAGATCTATTTAATCTGTAGTGGGTTGGAAAAAGAACTCCTCTAAGTTTCTCTTTTAAAATCCTTTTACATAAAAATTGAACAGTTGCTATCATAATTACTCATCATTGTTATTAACATTATTATATTATAACCACTTATTAAAAATAACCTTAGGAAGTTCTCATGAAAGAACCCCTTGTAAGGAAGGTTCTGAAAAACTGAATTCTCATTCATTTCCTGATTTGCAAACATGCACAGCATTTTCTACTGTAAGAACAATCCCAGCACTAAATTCTTTTTCTTAAGAGAATTCCATTCCTTCTGCCCATTTCTCTCTGACTCAGTAACTTAAATTGTATTGCATTTTGCCTGAAATTCCAGGATTAGTAGTTCAAAGTAAGTGTTTTCCACTTCTGTGACCTTCTTTGAAAATGAGAATTTCTCCTACTCGGGTTCAACCTGATATGTCTGTAGATTAATTTCTTCATCAACATATATTCTTTGTTCCTCTTTTTAGGTATTAGAAATTTTTGCTTTGTAATCTTTATTATTTTATTCTTAAGTCTTGTCTTTCTCTGATTACCTCATAAGCTAATTTATAGGTGGGAAAACACTGGAGTTTTTCTTCTTTGGCCACTGAGCTATAATCTTGAAATGAAAAAAAAAAGGTAGAAAAAAAGATTTTATTTTCTTGTTCTGAGGACATTCATTCATCATGTATTTACCAATCACTCCTCTGGGCTGGACATATATTGATGTACCTTCTCTCATGCAGTTTTTCTAACACAAGTAAGTGAACAAATGATGAAATAAGAAAATTTCATATACTGTAAAGAAAATTAAACAGGATAATAGAATGCTATAGAAGAGCCAACAATGTGAAGATTTGGGCCAGGACTACCGTGTGCTGGGGACAAGCAAGTACAAAGACATGAGATGATAACCAGGGTACAATATGTGTTCCCAACAGCAGGGGTGTGAAGTCTCATTGGTAGGAGGTTTAAGGGTGGAAGTTCTTCTTTATGGGGAATAATGTGAGAGAGGGGTTGGGTGGGGACAGAGTTAGAGGAATCAGATCTTAAATAAAATTGTGACAATTCTAATTTATTTTTTGTAAAGTAATACAACAAATGGTTTGTACCCTTACCAATTTAAATCAATAAATGTTATTGGTATTTAAATAAATAAATGTCATTGCTATTCTCTCCAGGTCAGAAAAGAATACCAGTGACATTTATTTACTTAAATTAGTAATAATGTTTAATTCTCTATTAATTTCTGACAGTCTTTCAAAAACTTTCCTCAACTTGGAAGTAAATAACAAAACTGAATGAAAAAAAGACTAGAAAAAAATTTCAAAATGTTTTTTGAGGAATAAAATTTACATATGATGTCTCAGAACCAAAGTATTAAACTCAACATAGCCTCCTTTGTCATGAAATGTAGTGAAGCCACCTGCCTCTGAACCCATGACAGTAGGATGACTATTGAGTTGCCTACATGCCCACTATCTATGCCTTAGGCACAAATGAAAATCTGAGGTATAAATTGTTCTACTTAGAACCAGGGATTTGAAGGGGAAGGCCTACTGCACAATAGTATCCTCTTCTGCCCTCAAATAGTCTTATAAGCCTTCTAAAAACGTCTCAGTCATTATAATTTGTAATTTAAGATCTTCTCTCATGTGCTTCCCATCTTTCTTTCCAGTTAATAATGTTCCTCTCCAACCCTGCCAAATTTGGGGTATTTGAGGAATAGATACATGAATCAGACTAATGATGATAAAACATGAGCTTTATATTTGGTAGATAAAACATTAGCTTTAAATTTGCATCTATAACCACAATGAGATTTCCAAAAGCCTTGCTTTTGAGATAATCTACTTAAGAGTGAGTTTCAGTTTGCTGAGCAAAATATTTTCCCAGAATTGATGCCTTATTTCCAATGTATCCCCATGTAGTACCAACTAATGTTAGAGGTCTGAAGATACTGAGATTTGGTCAGCCAAATGCATCCATTGTTCAAGGAAATCTTGTCTTCCTTCACCTTTATGAGTAAGAAAATAATATAGGAAGATATGTTAGAAAAACAAACGTATGAGCCTTTAAAAAAAGAGTAAAAGTAGAGTTTCAGATTCAGAAAACAGTGTGCACATATAGTTCACCGAATTTTTACAAATATATAAAAACCGTGTTACCAGCATCTATAACAAAGTAGTAAGGAACTCTCAGAAAAAAATCTCCATTCAACTAGCCTCCAACATAGGACTGGGCCTGTTCGATCATTGTCCTGTCATTCATTATTTTTAAATAGTTCTTATCTTTCTTGTACTTTCTCTTTAGGTCTATTATATATCCTTGGTTTGCCCAGGACAGTCCTATTGTGATGGTGAAATTATTTGTAGTGGGTTGAATAGTGTCCCCCCAAAAAAGAGATATGCCCACTGTGAACAACATAATGTGACCAAATAAGGGTATTTGCAGATGTAATCAAGGTAAAGATCCCAAGATGAGACCAACCTGTATTAGGGTGGGGTAAACTGTAAATTCAGTGACGAGTGTCCTTATAAGAGACAGAAAGGGAAGACACGGAGACATAGAAGTCCATGTGAAGAGAAAGACAGAAATTGAAGTGATACAGCTATTAATACAAGCCAAAGAACATCTAGGATTGCTGGGAGTTACCAGAAAGTAGGAAAAAGAAAGAATGAATTCTTCTCCAGAAACTACAGAGTGGGAACAGACCTGCTGACATTTGTATTTCAGACTTATAGCTTCCAGAACAATAAGAAAACAAATTTATGTTATTATAAGTCACCAAATTTGTGGTAATTATTTACTGCAGCCCTAGGAAATTAATACATTATTAATAATTCCCCTTTTCAGTCTCAAAAGTGTCCCAGTTTGGATAATAAATTATATGGTCACCCTTAGTCCCTAGGAGTTCTCATTCCATAAACTTCTCAGGAATTTTCTTCAGACATCAGTCAATGCCTATAACCCACTTACAATAAAATAACTGTGGTGTATTAAAACTTATCTATTTACACTTGACATAACTTTTGTTGATCTTTACAGATTAGTCTACATTTTCTATAGCTCCTTGGTTCTTCTGGCCCCATTTTCATGGACACAATTTTTTGTAAACTTGCGTAGTAGATATTCTATCTGTAGCTTTTAAAAAGCACTTTCCAGCATAGACATGCATTGCTTAGCAAAGAGGATATCTTCTGAGAAATATGCTGTTAAGTCATTCTGTCCTTGAGCAAAAACGCTTAAGCTCTATGATATGGCCTATTGTTCCTAGGCTACAAGCCTATACAGCATGTTACTATACTGAATATTGTAGGCAATTGTAACACGATAGTAAAGAAATATGTGTATCTATATATATCTAATCTTAGAAAAGGTAAAGCTATAGCATAAAATGGTAGACCTCTACAAGGCAGCTCCATTATAATCTTATGAGTTTACTGTCGTATATGCAGTTCATAGTTGACTGAAATGTTGTTGTGTAGTGTATGACTATTTTTTAAAAAATTTTTTTTGAAATGGAGTTTCGCTGTTGTTGCCCAGGCTGGAGTACAATGGTGCGATCTCGGCTTACCGCAACCTCCGCCCCCCGGGTTCAAGCGATTCTCCTGCCTCAGCCTCCTATGCATGACTATGTTTTCTTGGGTCTCAAATCCTTGTGGAGAAGTCATTTTATTTACTCTCTGAAATTTTACCTCTCTTTCTTTGAAGATATCCTTGCAGCTCAAGTCACTGTCTCTGATCAAATAAAAGTATTTCTTTTGGTAGTCGGAGTGGCAGAACAAAATGGTAAAATAGAAAGCTCCTCCAATCATCCCTTCTGCAAGGACACTAAGTTAACAACTATCTACACAGAAAAAACACCTTCATGAGAACCAAAAATCAGGTGAGCACTCATAGTACCTGGTTTTAACTTACTATCGCTAAAGGAGGCACTGAAGAGATAGAAAAAACAACCTGAATTGCTGATGCCACACCTCCCCTATCAACACCCCCACAGTCCCTAACCCCCCACCCCCCATGCCCTGCATCAGCAGCATGGTGTAGGGAGCCTCTCTGGGCACTGGAGAAGGGAGAACACAGCAATTGTGAGGCATTGAACTCAGCACTGTTTCTGTTACAGCAGAAAGGAAAACCAGAGCAAATTCAGTTGACTCCCACCCACAGAGGGAGGATTCCAACCAGCCCTAGACAGAGGGGAATCACAGATCCCACAGGTCTGATCTTGAGCACCCACAAACCTGACCATCGACAGCCAAAGTGCTCTCAGTCTCGAAGTAAACTTGAAAGCCAGTCTAGGTCATAAGAACTGCAAATTTTAGGCAAGTTGTAGGGCCGAACTATGCCCAGAGAGAGTGGACTTTTGGGGGCACACAACATACTGAGACACCAGCTGGGGAAGCCCAAGGGAGTGCTGGCATCACCCCCTTCCTAACCTTAGGCTGCACAGCTGGTAGCTCCAAAAGAGACTCCTTCCTTCAGCTTGAGGAGAGGAGAGGGAAGAATGGGGAGGGCTTTGTCTTGCCTCCTAGAAACAGCTCAGCCACAGCAGGATAAGGTACTGGTCGGAGTCATGAGGCCTCCATTCCAGGCCCTAGCTCCCAGATGGCATTTCTAGAAACACCCTAGTTCAGAAGGGAATCTGCTGCCTTGAACCCCTTGGGTTTTGTTGCTAATGGAAGAGCCCTTGGGTCCTGAGTAACAAGCAGCAATACCTAGTTACTACACTGAGGGACTTGGTGAGTCTCTGAGACTTGCTGGCTTCAGGTGAGACTCAGCACATAACCAGCCATGGTGGCTATGGTGCAAAAGTCTTTATGCTCGAGAAAAGCAGAGAGAAAAGAAAAGGGGACTTTGTCTTGCACCTTAGGTACCAAGACTGCCACAGGTAGGTAGAGCACCAAGTGGGCTCTTGGGGTTCCTGATTCCAGGACTTGACCCTTGGATGGCATTTCTTGACCTGCCTTGGGTCAGAGGGGCACCCACTACCCTAAAGTATGAGTCCCAGGCCAGACAGCGTTTACCACAAGCTGACTTAAGAGACCCTGGGCTTTAAGGGAACATCAGTGGCAGTCTGGCAGTACTCCTTGTGGCCAGAGGCAGTGTTGGCTACGGGGTGAGGCTCCTTTGCCTTTGGAAAGGGGAGAGAAGAGTAGAAATGGCTACATCTCCTGGTTTGAGTGCCAGTTTAGCTGCAATACAATATAATACCAGGTATACTTCTAAAGTTTTTGACTTTTGTCCTTGACTCCCAGAGAGTACTTCTAGACCCACTCAGGACCAGGGGGAGCTTGCCACCCTGAAGGGAAGGACACAGGCCTGGCTGGCCTTGCCACCTGCTGATTATAGAGACCCAGGGCCTATAGCAAATATTATCAATAGCCAGGGAGTGGTTACAGCAGGCCTTGGGCAAGACCCAGCTCTGTGCTGGTTTCAGGTCAATCAGTCATAGTGATGGTGACAACTTGTGTCACTCTACCCCCAGATGTAGGTTTTCAAGAAAAGAGAGAGAGACTGTATGTTTGGGAGAAAGTAAGGGAAGAGAAGAGTCTCTGCCTGGTAATCCATAGAATTCTGTCGGATCTTGTCCAAGACTATCAAGGTGATTCCTCTATAAGTCTACAAGAACCAGGACATTACTGAGCTTGGGGTGCCCCCTAAAGTAGAAACATCTTAGATTACAATATCTAAGTCTTTTCAAATATCTGGAAGGCCTTCCCAAGAAGGATGCCTACAAATAAGCCCAGGCAGTGAAGACTACAATTAATGCCTAACTCTTCAGTGCCCAGACACCAGAGAACATCTACTAGCATCAACACCATCCTGGAAAACATGATCTTACTAAGTGAAATAAATAATGCACCAGAAATCAATCCTGGAGGAACAGAAATATGTGACTTTTCAGATAGAGAATTCAAAATAGCTGTGTTGAGGAAACTCAAAGAAATTCAAGATAACAATGAAAGAATTCAGAATTAGATGAATTTAACAAAGAGATTGAAACATTTAAAAGAATCAGTCAGAAATTCTGGAGGTGAAAAATGCAATTGGCATACTGAAGAATCCATCAGAGTCCTTTAACAGCAGAATATATCAAGCAGAAGAAAGAATAAGTGAGCTTGAAGACAGTCTATTTGAAAATATACAGAGGAGATGAAAGAAAACAATGAAGCATGTCTACAGAATCTAGAAAATAGGCTCTAAAGTAAATCCAAGAGTTGTTGGCCTTAAAGAGGAGGTAGAGAAACAGATAGGGGTAGAAAATTTATTAAAAGGGATAATGACAGAGAACTTCCCAAACCTAGAGGAAGATATCAATATCCAAGTACAAGTAGGTTCTAGAACACCAAGGAGATTTAACACAAAGCAGACTACCTCAAGGCATTCAATAATAAAACTCCCAAAGATCAAGGATAAAGAAAGAATCCTAAAAGTAGTAATAGAAAAGAAACAAATAATAAACAATGGAGCTCCAATATGTCTGGTAGCAGACTTTTCTCTGGAAATTTTACAGGCCAGGAGAGAGTGGCATGATATATTTAAAGTGCTGAAGGAAAAATAACTTACCCTAGCATAGTGTATCTTGTGAAAATATTCTTTAATCATGAGGAAGTAATAAAGACATCCCCAGACAAACAAAAGCTGAGAAATTTCATCAATACCAGACCTGTCCTACAAGAAATGCTAAAGGGAATAGTTCAATCAGAAAGAAAAGAACATTAATGAGCAATAAATAATTACCTGAAGGTACAAAACTCACTCATAATAGTAAGTATACAGAAAAACACAGAATATTATAACACTATAACTGTGGTGTATAAACACTACTCGTATCCTAAATAGAAAGATTAAATGATGAACTAATCAAAAACAATAACTACAACAACTTTTCAAGACATAGTACAGTAATATATAAATAGAAAAAACAAAATGTTAAAAAGCAGGGTACAAAAGTAAGGTGAGTTTTAATAGTTTTCTTTTTGCTTCTTTATGCAAATAGTGTTAAGTTGTTATTGGTTAAAATAACGAGTTATAAGATAGTATTTGCAAGCCTCATGGTAACTTCAAACCAAAAAAAATACAATGTATACACAAAAAATGTAAAGCAAGAAACTAAATCATATCATCAGAGAAAATTATCTTCACTAGAGGAAGACAGGAATGAAGAAGAAACTCCTTACTTATCATTAATAACATTGAATGTAAATGGACTAAACACTCCAATCAAAAGACATAGTCTGATGTTTCTTTGCTGATTTTCTGTCTGAGGGACCTCTCCAATGCTGAAAGTGGGGTGTTATCCCAAGCTATTATTGTTTTGAGGCCTATATCTCTCTTTAGCTCTAACAATGTTTCCTATATATATCTGGGTGCTCCATTGTTGGGTGCATATATATGTAAAATTGTTATATTCTCTTGAAGAATTGACCTCTTTATCATTATACAGTTACCTTCTCTGTCATGTCTTAGAGTTTTTATATTGGAAACCCTCCTCTAACCTGTGAAATTCCTGTTCCTCTTTACCTTTATCTACTCTTTGTTCCCTGATGTGTTCTAGGAACTCAGAGCAGTGCCTGCCACTTAGTGAGTCCTCATCAAATATTTGTGCATTTGAATGAATTAATGTTGATATAGTCCCTGCTGAAGCCAATTTGTGCCCATAAAAACAGTCAAAGGAACTTGCAGAGGCCCCACAGCTCACACTTATTAAAAAACAGCTGCATAATCACCATGGAAGCTATTATGAATTACCAAGATAAAATAAACAGAGAAGCTCGAGTTTATGAAACAATGAAGCTTAAAGTCTCATCTTCCTGCCCTGATTGAACCAATATCCATCATTCTCCATGGATTCCATGGACTATCTCAGTCTCTAAATATCAGTGCTTATAACTATCTATCAAGGTTCCCAGTTGATTCACTAATTGTAAGTTTTATGAAACAATAAATAACACTTCTCTCTTGCCTCTCTAGGTTCAGAAATAAGGAATAGATAAATAGATTACTCAGATGAACGTCAAAATATTAACTTTATTTATGATATATGATAGAGGAGAATATAGCTGTATCTATGGCCATAATCAGGTTTCCTGTACCCTACATTCCTTTTTATTTGTTCATTAATAAAATCTATCACAACTCTGTGAGTCAATTTAAGACTTTAAAGTACTGAGTCCTGAGGAAAGAAGCTTTATGTCCTTGCATGTGGAGAGGGAAAGCAATTGAAACTAAAGATGAATTTTTTTTTTATTGCTAGCTTTCATGATAGGGACAATTGTAAGTCAAGAACAAGTTCTTAAGAGTTAGAGTTTTCATAGATTCCTAGGCTGATATAGGCCAACATATTTCATCAAATAAGGGCTCCTTGTAAACCTTTTATGATCTTGATTTTCCTTTTTTTTTTTACTTTTATATGGTCTCCAAAAGGGAGAAGGGGAAAGATAAAACTCCTATAAATTCTACAACTAATTATTTTCTCCTGTTCTGCCTTCTTGTTTCTCTTTCTTTCCTATTCCTCCTCCTTTTCATTCCCCTCTCTTTTTGCAGTTTTATAACCTGAAAAAATGAGGATAAAATTTTGGGCTACTTGAATTTTTCTCTTCTCTCCTTCCCCCTTTTCCCCTTCTTCTCTGCTTAGATTTTGGGTAGCTTTCACTTATTCCACATCCCATGAGCCCAGATGTTTTAAAGTTAGTTGCAAAGGATTACATTTTCTTGCCTCCCATCATCTTATCCTAGGATGATAAATCCTAAAATTCTTGAGGCAACAAATTGCTAATTTCCATAAACAAAGACTAGGAAAAACATATCACAGTCATTTTGATAGCAGTGGTCACAAAAGCGGCAAATACTCTTTGTCACCTCCTCTGTAGCTGACTACTGATTCAGATGCCATTGGTCCATGAAATTATTTAAGATTCAGTTCCAAAGCATAAGCACAGTCAATGTTTCTAGATATACCCTTGCTATAAAGACATTCAGGGTTTTAAATTTAAACGTTTATGAAATATCCCAAATATTTCAGGGTTTCTATGGTATCGGTGGTGATATTTATAATGTTATTGACATTCACAGATTAAGAAAAACTTTATTTTAAAATATAAACCCTACTTTGACATAGCTTTAACATTACCATCTGAGCAAGAGAAAGGACTATTACATGAATGTCCACCTGATCCTCACCTTGTATTTAAATCTCCATTCCAACCATAGGCTTAAAATTATGCATTGGTCCATCTCTTTCTCATTGACCATTTTAAAACTATAGAACAGAGGTGACAGAGGCAATACCTTCAGTAATCAGGGAGGTAATATAGAGTGGCATTTGGATATAAGAAAACAGTAGAGAAAAGGTGATAATGAATAGCAAGTCAGCTACAGTGTCAGAGAACAATAGGGAGTGGCAGACGTTGTGGTAAATTGGGACACATATGCCCTGTTTAAAGGGAGCAGATCCCTTGCTTTTTTGCTGACTCTTGAGAATATACTCATGCATTGCCAGATTTTCCAACTTTTCTGGAGGACCTGGAATTCAGATATTGATGCAAAATCTTCTATTCGCCTAAATGCTAGAAACTTATTAAAACTTCTTAACAGAGCTGTGTAGAACAAAAAATATCTGAAGAGTGGAATTGGCTCATGGATCAGCTATAGCTTTGTTTTCAAAAAGTTGAAGCCCAATATCTCTGACAATTCTGTTGCTGTGCTCCAAGGCTGTCCATTAGCTAATGAAGGAGGAGTGGAAAATGGAGAGAATAAGATTTAATGGAGGCCTACTAAGAACCAGGCAGAGCACAAATTACCTCAGTACCATCTAATGTTGGTTGAGTACCTATTTCATGCCAGACACTAGGTAAAATTTGTGGGGTTTACCAGTGAACAAGGATAAAAGCCTTAATCTCATTGAGCTCATTCTACCTACAGCTGTCTTATCGAATAACTCTATAACCTTGACGGAAAGAAGTACTATTATCATCAATGTTTAAATGGGCCAAAAAATGATGGAAAACATGTTTGGACCTGGATCTTTGAGTCTTCAAGTCCTCATTTATTTCCACTATTCCATATTCCTTGCTAGTTCCCAAGAAAATCAGAATGAGGAGATGGGTAAATAGCTTTCACAATAAATTCCTTATTTGTATATTAAGAGAGCGGGGTCTCACTGAGTTCCAAATTACATCTCACAATTATATGTATTTTAATTTTTATGGATACATAATAGGTGTATATATTTTTGGGATACATGAGCTATTTTGATACAGTCATACAATGCTTCGTAATCATAAGGGGAAATAGGATATCCACCACCTCAAGCATTTATCATTTCTTTGTGTTGCAAACATTCCAATTATATTCTTTTCGTTATTTTTAAATGTATGATAAATTTTTGTTGACTCTAAGAACCCCGTTGTGCTATCAAATACTAGATCTACTAGATCTTATTCATTCTATCTAACTATATTTGTATACCCATTAACCATTTTCACTTGCTGCCCCCACTACCTTTCCCAGCCTCTGGTAACCATCCTTCTACTCTATCTCCATGAGTTCAATTGTTTTAATTTTTAGCTTCAACAAATGAGTGAGAACATGTAAAGTTTATCTTTCTGTGCCTGGCTTACTTCACTTAACATGATGTCCTCCAGTTCCATGTATGTTGTTGCAAATGATGGGATCTCATTGTTTTTTATAGTTGAAGAGTGTTCTGCATTAGGCCTTTTTTGCATTGCTATAAAGAAACACCTGAGGCTTGGTAATTTATAAAGAAAAGAGGTTTAACTGGCTTACAGTTTTTTAGTCTTTACAGGAAGCACAGCTTCAGCATCTGCTCAGCTTCTGGGAAGGCCTCAGTGAGCTTTTACTCACGGCAGAAAGCAAAGGGGGAGCAGGCATCTCATATGGCCGAACAGGAACAAGAGAGTGGGGTAGGTGCCACATACTTTGAAGAACTAGATCTCATGAGAACTCACTCACTACCATGGGGATAACACCAAGCCATGAGGGATTCACCCCCATGATCAAAAAACCTCCCACATAGCCCCACCTCCAACACTGGAGATTACATTTCAACATGAGATTTGGGTGGGGACAAATATCCAAACTATATTATTCCATCCCTGGACTCCCCCAGATCCCATGTCCTTCTCACATTGCAAAATATAATCGTGCCTTCCCAACAGTCCCCCCAAAGTCTTAACTCATTCTGGTATTTACTCAAAAATCCAAAGTCCCAAGGGTCATTTGGAAGTGAGTTTCTTCCACCTATGAGATATAAAATCAAAACAAGTTTACCTCCAAGATACAAGGGAGTTGTAGGCATTGGCTAAACATTCCCATTCCAGGGGAAATTAGACAAAAGAAAGGAACTATAGGCCCCATGCAAGTTCAAAACCCAGCAGGGCAGTCATTAAATCTCAAAGCTCCAAAATAATCTCCTTTGACTCCATGCCCAACATCCTGGACACACTGGTGCAATGATGCCAGTGCATCCTTAGGCTCCTAAGGCCTTGGGCAGCTCCACCTTTGTATCTCTGCAGGGTTCCACCCCCATGGCTGCTCTCACTGGTTGGCATTGAATGCCTATGGCTTTTCCAGGTGCAGGGTACAAGCTACTGGTGGATATACCCTTCTGGGGTCTGGGGGACAGTGGTCCCCTTCTTGCAGCTCCACTAGGTAATACTGCAGTGAGGACTCTGTGTGAGGCCTCCAATCTCAGATTTTCCTTTGGTACTGCCCTAGTAGAGGTTCTTTGTGAGAGTTCTGCCCCTTCAGTAGGCTTTGCCTGGGCACCTAGTCTTTCTTATACATTCTCTGAAATCTAGGCAGAGGCTGCCAACCCTCCCTTACTCTTGTACTCTGTGCACTTGCAGGCTTAATACCACGTGGAAGCCACCAAGGATTTCAACTTGCATGATCTGAAGCAGCAGCCTAAGCTGTAACTGGGGCACTTTGTGCTGAGGCTAGAGTGAGAGTGGCTGAGATGTGGGGAGCAGTGTCCTGAGACTGTGCAGAGCAGTGGGGCCCTGGGCTTGGATCCTGACATCAGTGGGTTATCCTGGGCCTCTGGGCCTGTGATGGGAATGGCTGTCCCAGAGATCTCTGAAATGCCTTCAAGGCCTTTCCCCATAGTCTTGGCTATCTGCACCTGGCTCCCATTTAGTTATGCAAATTTCTTTAGCAAGTGATTGCTCCACAGCCTTCTTAAATTCTTTTCCTGAAAAAGCTTTTTCTTTCTCTGCCCACTTGGCCAGGTTACAAATTTTCCAAACTTTTACACACTGCTTCCCCTTTAAATATAAGTTCCAACTTTAAGTCAGCTATTTTCTCCCACATCTGATCATAGGTTGCTAGAAGCAGACATGCCACATCTTGAATGCTTTGCTACTTAGAAATTTCTTCTGCCAGGTATCCCAGGTCATCATTCTTAAGTTCAAACTTCTGCAGATCCCTAGGGCATGAATACAATGCAGCCAAGTTCTTTGCTAAGACATAACAAAGATGACTTTTGCCCCAATTCCCAATAAGTTCCTAATTTCTATCTGAGACTTGTCAGCTTGGACTTCACTGTCCATATCACTATCAGCATTTTGGTCATAACCATTTAACCAGTCTCTAAGAACTTCCAAACTTTCCCTCATCTTCTTATCATCTTCTGAGCCCTCCAAACTCTTCCAACTGGAACCTATTACTGTTATCCAAAGTCAATTCCACATTTTCAGGTATCTTTATAGTAATGCCCCACTCTTCAATACCAAGTTTCTGTATTAGGTCATTCTTGCATTGCTATAAAGAAATACCTGAGGCTTGGTAACTTATTTTTTTTTAAAAAGAGAGGTTTTATTGGCTCATAGTTCCGTAGGCTTTACAGGAAGCAAAGTACCAGTGTCTGCTCAGTTTCTAGGGAGGCCTCAGGGAGCTTTTACTCAGGGAAGAGTGCAAAGAGGGAACAGGCATCTCACATGGCAGAGTGGAAACAAGAGAGAGTGGGGGAGGTGCCACACATTTAAACAACCAGATCTCATGAGAACCCAGTCACTACCATGAGGACAGCACCAAGCCACGAGGGATTCACCCTTATGGCTCAAACACCTTCCCACCAGGCCCCATCTCCAACACTGGGGATTACGTATAAACATGAGGCTTGGTGGGGACAAATATCCAAACTATAGCATATTTCATTCACAATTGCAATATTAGTAGTAATGTCTGAACCCATTTGATAACATTTGGTCTTATCTGGGCACTGTGCTAAGTGCTTTTCATATATTAATTCTTACAACGATGAGTTAAGTAACAGCTATTATACTCTTTTTAGAGATAAGGTAACTGAGGCTTAAAGAGAATAGAAGATGTATTCCCAGTATCACAGATAACAAATAGTTGATATCCAATTCAAGCCCAGATCTGTCCTGATCCAAAGCTATGCTCCAAAGCCCCTCCCTACTCTGACTACAAGAATTCACCTCTTTTGAGATCAGTGGAGAAAAGGAAGTAAAAAGCTAGCCACTAGACAGCAAGTTTAACCCTCTGTTCTATCAGTATCCATCGGCAGGAAACCAATGGCAAATATAATTTCTGAAGGAGTGTGGTCAGGGATTTTAGCTCATCCCTGCTCAGATGTAAAAATTTAACAGCAGGAAAACAAAACCCTTATTCTTCCTATCCCCAGTCTTTAGCATTGCTCACAGGCTTCTTTAGTGGATTTGGCTATTATGCATCACTGTGTATTCTCTCACTGTTAGAGGCAGCTGTCTCAAGAAATTTTGTAGGCCACCTAGATATCAAAATAAAAAACCTACTAAGCCAAACATAAATGGGAGAAGGCATGACATAAACTAGTTGCATTAGGGTAATCAATTCTTGATATGATATACTCAGGGCTAACATTCGTTAACAATTACCTCTCTGATTTGTGGGAAGCTAGTAAAATATTTGGAGTATTTATAAATAAATAGCTCTTCCTCTTCAAGTATTTATGAACAGGTGTTGAGTTCTATAGATTATATATAGTGAGCTTTTTAATTTCTCTTGCAAACTTGTTACTTGCTTTTTTTTCTTTTTTTTTTTCTTGGTCCATTCGCCTGATCATTCAAAGGAGAAAACTGAGTTTTCTTTAGCTCCTTCCTTCATCAGGCCCCATGTTTCACTAATTATCAAAGCCTATCCTATTCCACTTCTGAAAATTTTGAGAAATTGCATTCTTCTTCAGTCCCACTGCCTTTGCCACTGATTAGATTTTTTTGGAATCGTTTGCTTGGACAACCATGATAGCCTCTGTACTAGTTTCCTTGTTTCCATTTGTTTCAACATTGCTGGTTTTAAAACATCTTAGATTATAATTCTGTTCTATCAAAACCCTTAGAGAGTGCCTTATTATGTGCAGAATAAAGTTCAAACCTCTTTAAATAATGTTTAAGATCATTTATTTATTCAAATATTTATTAAGCTTCTACGGTTTATTCTGGGGGACAGACGAGTGACTAAGGGTATTTCCTGCCATCAAAGGAACCCACCTAGAGTCTTGTAAATGACATATGATTGTAAAAACAAACGTGGTAAAGTGCAATTGGTGGTTCTTACAAATTGAGAAGGTATAAGGTTGTAATGAAAAAGTAGTTCATTATTTCCTGTAGGGTACATCTGTTGGCGGGCTTCCTAGTATGCATTCTCTACGTTCCCATAATCCCAGATTGTGGTACTCTTAGCTTTAGGAATGGTAGATGTAATATAGGCTAAGCCAACATGTTTTCCTAGCCCCTGAACTCAGTTCACAGTTCAAGGGTGGACATGAGAACTAAAGTAGTCAAAAAAAAAAAAAGAAAAAAGAAAAGTGTCAGGACTTTTGCAGGAAAATTTGTGTCAGAGATGTTCTTAGTTTCTTTCTGGACAAGGCAGCATGATGTCCCAAGAGCTGCTGGCAGCATTTGGGAAATAGGAGGGAAGCCAAGCTCAGAATAAAGCCAACGTTGTAAAAATCAGAGCAAAAAAAAAAAAAAAAAAAACAAGAAATTTATCTTTGATGTGAGTGTTGAGCTGAGAGATCAAGTATTGCTTAAATTCTGCCCTAATTCTGAACTTTTTAGTTAGGTAAGCCAATACATTCTTTTTATTTTTTTAAATGCAAGATGACATATGTTTTTGATCCAGTTTTAAATTTCTCTTCACTAAGAAATTGTTGGGAACCACAATTTTGGGGGCTGAAGAAAGGTCTCTTAGCTGATCTAGATTCTTTCCTATGAAGCCTATATTATTCTAGTCAACTGTGTTCCTATATGTTGAAATGATTGCTCTTGGCTTCAGGGCTCCTATTAAGTCTCTCTCTCTCTCTCTCTCTTTGCTTAAGCATTTGCTCATTTAGATGATTTATGCTGCTCGTGTCTCCCCAAAATCAATTTCTCATAATTTAATTTTGGTAGACTACCCCAGTCCTATTCTCAGCCTGTATAGTCTAAATGTTTCTAACTGTACCCTACGGTTCCAGGGGTGGACACAAGGTCCGTGCTGAGCCAATAAGCTTACTGTGTTTATCTGGTTACAAATATTAGTTTAGTAGAGGACATGTGGTCAAGCCTGTTGAATCCAAATGAATAAGCACCACATCTACGATGTCATTCAGAGTCAGGGTCCAATCAGGAAATTCAAACGTGATAATTTGAACAAGAAGATTTGTTAGAAAAACTACTGATGACTCAGCACTTTGGGAGGCCGAGATGGGCGGATCACGAGGTCAGGAGTTCAAGACCAGCCTGACCAACATGGTGAAACCCTGTCTCTACCAAAAATAGAAAAATTATTCTGGTGTGGTGGCTTGTGCCTGTAATCCCAGCTACTCAGGAGACTGAGGCAGGAGAATTGCTTGAACCCGGAGGCAGAGGTTGCAGTGAGCCGAGATCGTACTCCAGCCTGGGCAACAGAGCAAGACTCTGTCTCAAAAAAAAAAAAAAATTATTGATGACTTACCAGGAATTAACTAGAAATAGATAAAAGGGAAATCTAAAGAATGCCATGGGGCTGAGGGAGAGTATCCAATGAAGGAACAAACTTGGAAGATGGGAAATTTTTCCCAAAGGTTCCTCACTGCTGGGAAGCCACCTGAGGGAAGGAGTTTCACTGGGTATCTTGCAGGCCAGCCCAGCACCATGGGAGTAAGAAAAGCCAAGCATGCTGCAACCAGGAAGTGCAGCCCCTTCCCTCTCCAAGGTCCCTTCAGCACCTTCTACTGACCAAGCTTAGCATCATTCCTGTTGGCAAGAGAAACATGTTTCAGTATCACAAGAAGTGCAATAAAGGATGGATTTGGGGCTGAGAGGCAATACATTGGTAACTGGCATATCTGGCATTTTTATTTTAATACTAGCAAAAAGAAGCTCTCTGTTACCCACTGATGTACACTTAAGGGCAAGATGGTGGCCATCTTGCAACCAGGAGACAGAAGCATGTTTTAGAATAAAGCTAGCATAGGAGAAAATGACAGCTGAGAGATTGATAGAGGAAAGTTGATGACAACATTGCCTGGCTCTAGCAATGCGTTTAATACACACTACTTGAACTCTTTAGTTATAAAAGCCAATAAATTCTTTTCTTACTAAATCAGTTTGAGTTGAATTTAAGTGTCTTATAGTCTAAGGAGCTGTGAGCAAATCTCTAATAAATATTTAAGCATTGAGCTTAGGCTAGTGTTGTATCTCTAATATGCATGTATTGTTTCTCATTCTTTGTCCTTCCATTCGTAATTCATGTGATAAATTGATCTAGGCTCCAATTGATCTGAAAGCTCCATTAGTGTGGAGAGCCTTCTTAAACATAACACTGATGTTACATTTGCGCAGCACTATACACTCCTGATGTAACATCTTTCAGTAGTCCGTGTAATGCCCTTTGCAGGTGTATCTCAGGCTGTTACGTTTTAATCATTTCATTAACAGTATCATATTAATTACCATGGAACAAATGAGATTGAGAGGAGTTAAGTGACATGGTAAAGTAACAAAGTTCTCCATGAGAGAATGGGGGAGTTGAGAGCCATAGCATTCATTTATCAGATTTGGGGTAATTTTTTTTTCTGGATGGAGTCTTTAGAGTGAGCCAAAAAAACTAAGCAAACCAAACATATTATCTGCCCTTTTGTGAACGGAACGATTTTAACGTGAAAGATGAATGAATAGCTGTAATATTGTCCCATAAACCTCAATGTTCACAATTTAAGAAATTGAATTGGTTTTGATTGGTGCTTTTCTCAACTGCTTCTGAAAGGTAATTTGCCTGAGAATCAAAAAAGAGAGGAGAGAATTTTGTTGAACACACAGAGGAGTGGTTTTCTCGTGAACCATTAGCTTTGCTCATGATCAACCGAGACCGAGTTATATCAATAGCAGTCACTCATGTAGTCTGACAGGAGAGGGATTGCCTGATGGAGAACATTTCCAAACACATGATAGACCAGAAACTGCTCTCAAATGACCTGGCTCTGTTCCCAGAGATGACAGCCCCTATTATATATATCTTTGTTAAGAAATATTTCTGCATTTCCCGTACTTCTACAAATTTAATTTAAGTTAGAAGACTGTTGCAGAAGAATAGAACTTGGTATTGGAAAAAGAAATAGAATTAAGATGCCCTTCTCATTGGCTTTGATAATTTTTAATGTTTTTCTCCTTGAAACTCTGGCCTTAGTAGGATTTGGGTATGAGAAAGGAGGACAAAAAAGGAGAAAAAAGAAGAAAGTATGGGAGAAGAAAGAGTTATTAAGGAATATTCATTATAAGTTATAAACTTGACACAATAAAGAGAATTGAACGAACTCTTTTTCCCTAATACCATTCTATTTTTAGAAAGAGAATCAGAGTGGGAATCTAAGAAAACATTCATCCTGAGAATTCTAGACACATTATTGGAAGTCGTTCATGAGATATTCTAGACCTTCTAGAAAAAGAATATGTGTATGTTTTCAAGACTCCAGAAGTTAAGCCCAAAATGCTCTGGTAGGAGATAAGTAGTTTTACCAACCTGTGAGAAAAGTAAATTCACATTTCCTCAGTGGTCAGAAAATTCTGCAAAAACAGACAGTGGTCCAAAAGATAGGAAAATGATATATCTGAATGTGGTACTAGTGTTTCTTACAAGCACAGACATTTAGTGAACATATTCTAAATTCCTGGAAAAGGGAATTTTTAAACTGGAAGAATCAGTTGGCCTGTGGAAGACCAAAGAGAACGATAATCACTGACAAAGCCTACTCATCCAAGAAAAATCAAAATAACTCTGCTCAGTTTGTTTGTAATATCTGAAAACTGGAAATAGCCCACCTGTTCATTATTAGACAAATGGATAAAAGTATTGTGGTATATCCATATAATGGAATACTATTCAGCAGCCAAAACAAATGAACTAGTTTAACATTCAACGATATGGGTAAACTTCCAAGTAATTTTGCCAAGTGAAGGAAAGCAGGCAAAAAAAGAGTACATACTATATGATTTAGTATGTTTAAAACTCAAGGAATGCAAAGAAGTCTGTAGTGACAAAGCAGATCACATCGCTTGGGTATAGGAGGAGGGTAATGAAGGATGGGAAAGGGAAATTTCAAAGAAGTACGAAGAAATTTGTGGGAGGGGTAATGTGTATGTTCACTGTCCTAATTGTGGTGATGACTTTACAGGTAAATATTGTATGTCAATTATGCCTCAGCAAAACTATTAAATTAAAAATCTGCTCACTTCTTGGCCAGAACAATTACATTTGACTGTGAGAAGTTCTGGGAAGGAAAATTGCTTCCCAACTTCAGGAATAAGATGTGTTTCATGGAGATGGTGAGAACATCAGAGTGGAGCATCAGCTGTGAAATAGCCATAGAAAACCTATAATAGTTTCCAAGATGGAAGCCATTGATTTTGGAATCTTAATAATGAGATCAAGTGAGAGTATGGAGCTAAGCCAATTAACTTTGCTACTAACATCCAAGTCTTTGGTTGTAGGTATAACTTCAATTGCAGTGAAGATTAGGCAAATGTTTCACAATGAATATTACAAAGAGTAAACATGGACTTGGCATGTTATTGCCATCAGACTGAGATGTCAGGAGGAAGAGGCTGAAGGACATGAAGATCAATGTCATTGTTCTGGACTAATACCTACATTTGTTCTGGTGAAGTCCACAGACAATCAGGCCTATTTCTTGTGCGCATTTGTATTGAGAAGGCATTTAACAACCAGGATTTTGTTGGCTCAGGATAGATGAAAGAAAGAAGAAACATAGGCGTTTCCATATCTTGCCATTTGTATAAGAAACAAGACTTCTATGTGGCTCCAGAGGAATAAACTTAGAGTCAATGGGTAAAAACTATTGAATGGCAGCCAATGATTTAATATGAAGTCATTAATAAAATGAAATGAGCTGCTCTATGAGACAGCAATCTCCCAGTCAGTGAGAGCATTAGAACAGAAGTTAATTACAAATATTATTTCTACAGCTTGTGCTCCCTTAAGTTAAATTATGTGTAATGTAATTGATTGATTCAAGAACACAATCTGTGTTATAAAGACCATTATTAGTTATAACATGGTCACTGTGTGTGCATAGGAAAAAAATATTGCAGAAAGCATAGTGATATACAGCTATTTTGAGTGTCTGCCTGCTTAGTTTGCATTGCATTCCTTTATTCAGTATCCGCAATTGTAAACTCTTATGATTTTGTGCTTTTTGCAACCTAATTTGAATTATTCCCATTTTTAAAACAATATGCCCCAAAGATGACACAAAGGTATATATCGAATTGCTGTAGATTGCTCAGTTAAATTGATTGCCTTTGCAACACGACTTTTTATAAAGTGAGATTTTTTATCATTGCAACTCTAACATCAATGTGTTATAGCCCTGTAGAAAGGTTGATTACATTGTGCAATATTAGATTAGATTTTCCAAGGTGATTGTCAACTCTTTAATGATCTGATAGTAGCAATCTTATATAGGATAATCAATGGGGATGAAGTTCCTTGTACTGATAATATTTCCCTACCCAAACTTACCTCTCATTTTCTCCTGAATCTCTCCTTTCTTACTATTCAGTTCAGAGCCTCTAGGGGTAAATTTTGGAAGGGAAGGAATAATAGCTTGGTTTCACTCATGTTATAATTTTAGATGCTTTTTTGACACTCAAGAAAGGGTGTGAGTGGGAGACTGAGTCTGGAGCAAAGAGAGGAGAGTGCCTAGTAGGATGATACGTATTTCCATGAAATTAGATGAAACTACCCAGGCAGAATTTGGAGGGAGGTTGGTAGATGGAGCATCTTGGGCTTCTCTGATATTGAGAGATATACTAGAGGAGATAGGGATAAAATAGCCAGTGAGATATGAACAAATTCAGGTGAACATTGTGTCACAAAAACCTGGAAAATAAAATATTTTCAAAATGAGGGAAAGCCGCATAATTTCTGTGTTCTTCTTGCCAAAAATACATAACTGAATCTAATCATGGGGAAACATCAGACAAACCCAAATTGAGGGACAGTCTACAAAATAATAAATGGCCTGGAGTCTTCAGATCTATCAAGGGCATAAGAAAGACTAAGGAACTGCCCCAGGTTAAAAAGACTGAAAAGGCATGACAACAAAATGCAATGTGTAACCCTTGATTGGATCCTGATAAGTAACTATTATTTTTTTAAATGTGCTATAAAGGACATTATTAGGACAGTTGGCAAAATTTGGATAGGTTCTGTAGATTTGATAATATTGAATCAATGTTAATTTCTTGATTTTGATATCTATATGGTGGTTGTGTAAGAGAATGTGTTTGTTTAAAAAAAGAAGCACATAGAAGTATTTAAGGGTAAAGGGGCATAATGTCTGCAGTGTGTTTCCAAATAATTCAGAAAAAAATAATATCTATATCTAATCCATATATCTATCTCTCCATCTGTCTATCAATAAAGAGTAAGCAAATGAGGTAAAATTTTAATTCAGGAAAACATGGGTAAAGGATGTATGATAATTAATTTGTACTGTATTTTCTGCTTTTTTAAATCTGAAATAATTTAAAAATAAAATTCTTAAAGGAGAAAATATCAAAAATAGACACATATCTCTGTCAATTATTCTTTTCTTGATTGAAAACTGTGGCTTTTCTTGGTTTCTAAAGCCCACTATATGTTGTACATACGTCTTTCAACCTTACACCTGGCATTTAATATTCTTTTTGCTTCGGAAATTTAGAACAAAGTCTCTGGACTCAAGGTGCCTTCAACCATATTTTTCCATGGAGAGATTTCTAATGATCTTGGATAGAATTAAGCCCTGATGAAAGAATACTTCAGTCTGGTTTATGGGCCTATTCTGCTTGATATATAAAACTATTACATGACTTTTCTCATGAAGGAGTCCTTTGATACATTAGAACAACAATATTATTGTCACCCAACAATTTCATTCCAAGAGCCAGAGCTATATATAAGTCATAAGAATGCATTCATAAGGGTTGGAAAACACAGCTTTGTGAGATTGACAAGAAGACGTTTCAGTATCAGAACAAGTGAGGTTTCTGAAGAGCATTTTGTTGGGGTCAAGAAAATGGCAGCTGGATCTGTAGGATATTCACATCAGAGCTTTTTCCCTTGAACATTTTCGGTTCTACAGAGGGCAAAAATTACATCTTTGTTTCCCTCAAATTTTCTTTGGCCTCTCAGACTTCTGAGTGATTCCTTAGTTGTCACTCATCAACAAAGACTTAACATTTACCAGGGGACTTGACAGCAAATTCCTCAGGCCTTCAAGCCATGGATGATTAGAAAAGCCAGCATTTAGTAATTAAGCCATGAAATGAATGTGAACCACAAAATATTTGGAAGGTTATGGCAGAATATGCCTAGCAGCTGTCCAGCATGAAGGGCTTCTCTTAGAAGAAGAGCCCTTCAGTCTTCACGATATCTAGGGGACCTTTTAGCTGTGTTGCCGTTTTTCCCTAGCTGGAGATTTTCTTATACTTCTGAACAGCTAATATAAATCACAAAATTTCATAATGGTATACAGGCATCCTAGGGTTGGCTTAATGTATCATCTAGCAATTTACAGTACAACCTACCGGGTAACTCTGCGTAAGATATTTTGATCAGTTTATGCAGCACAATGATAATGGGTTTTGTAAATTGCTTGCTTTTCCTTTTGTATGATTGATTTACTGCTCAGGATTACTGAGTGGGCTCAGAGATCCGTAAGTTTGGAGAAATATTAAGCCTTTACCCCTCTGTGTTAAAACATGAAAATTCTAATGAATCAAGAAAATGCATTTTATATGTCTAGAGTGTACACAATCACAGGACACTCATTAAAATATCTGTCTGCTGAGAGCATTTACTAGTGTTTGCTTCTGCAGTAGTATTTCCTCATGTTGAATAAAAATTGTTTATTCACAAAGAGTAATTTTTCTTCAGTTAGATTAATGGTCAGCTTTCTTCTAGTTTGGTATTCTATCAATTCAGGAAACATGTACTAAAATTAAAATAGAAGTAAATGGAAATAACAGTATGGTAGGCCCTTGTTTCACCTCACCCAAAGCTAATTTTTAAACACGTATTTCAATTTCGCTCTAATTTCCTCAGTAATAACAATGAATGTTTAGCAAACAGTCGCTGTGTACCATTATGTGCACTCTGCTGGAGGTAATCAAAAAAGGATTTAATGTGGTCAACATATTTTCTTATATTCTCCACTCAATCATCTCTCTCAGTTTTTTTTTTTTTTTTAAGGAAGATGGGATGATTGGCTGGTGGAGTGAATGTAGATTTTGACACCCACATAAAAATATACCCAAATTCCTGTCATTGTAGTCACGAATTTCAGTGACTTTTTGACTTACAGCTCTGGTAGACAAACACCCCTAAATAGTGCTCTTGATCTGATGACCAGGAAATGACAAAAAGAGATTAAATTAAAAATCGTTAGCTCCCACTAATGACATCTCTTCACAACTTTAGACTCTTGAGGTTGAAAGAAGCTTTAAAAGTTGCCATATGAGAGTTTCTTTTTTCTTGTTCTTGAATCTCTTTCTTAATAATTGTCTTGACTCTGGATTGATATGCCTTGGGATTGGCAAATAACTACCTCCTAAATCTCTGTTAAAAGCTTTTTCTTATATAGACACAAATAATGTTATTATTGGTTTCCTACTGTGTGCCAAGCACTGTTTCACATAGCTTACACCCTTTGGCTCAAGTCCTCGCTCTTGGTGCCACAGAAAACCATTTAAATTCGTCTTTATGTGATGCACATTCAAGGATCTGAGGATGGCAATGGGAGTCCTTTATGTACCCCGTTTTCTCCAACCTGAATACTTTTCATTTGCAATTAGCCCTGGTAGTTTGACATCATCTCCTCATCATTTTTCTTGTTAATCAGTGTATGTGTAACCGAGATCTAGAGCCAAAACTGAATATGTTTCTTGTTTTAAATATAATAAATAAATTGTGTTTCCTATGATGTAACTACCACACCTCGCCCCCATTTTTGGCAGCTACTCTATTTTGTTTAAGTTGATTTATTCTAATTAGCATTTATCAAGAAACTACTACGTACCAAGTACTATTGTATGTTGAAGATAAAATACAAATGAGACATGGTTTTTGACATGACATTTATATTTGTATAAGGCCAGTGCATATGTTAAACACATAACTAAGTATAATAAAATGTGCTTCATGTGTTACCAGAAGCATCAAAATGCTCTGGCAGCATGAGAAAAAGCTTGATTCTGCATGGTTGTGCTGCTACTGGCGGTAAAATCAAAAGGCTCATTTTGAGAGCAGCATTTGAACGGGATTGTTAAATGTTACTAGGGCATTTTCAAGGAAAGAAGACAACAGATGTATTGGAATCTTGAAATATTATAGGAAGATTAATAATAATAAATAATAATAAAAAACAGATGTGGAAATATGAGCTATGTTTCAACAGTGGCTAATGGAATCAGGAACCAAGGACTGAGAGGAAGGAGAGGTACTGGCAGTAGAAGAGCAGGTTAGGACCAAACAGTGAACTCTGGGGAAAGGTGTTTAGAGCTACGCCAAAGGTACTCATCACACAAAGTGTGGTCTGAAAATGAGCAGCACCATCACCACCAGGGAGCTTGTGAGAAATACAGAATCTCAGACCAGCTGACCTAGAATCTGCATCTTAAGAAGGTTGCCAGGTGGTTTGTGTGCTTACCGAAGTTTGAGATGCACTGCCAGAGGTGACAGACAACACTTTATGTAAGGTTTGGAGGTAAAGAAAGAGGTGAAAAGGGAATGTACATTTTTAGGGATACTGGTGTTATTTCACGTAACCCACACAATGTACTTCTATTACTGTCTCTTTACAGAAAAGAAAACTCACATCTGAGTAGGTTAATTCTATCACACACAGTCTTGATTTAATAAATAGTAGAGCAAGAATTTGGAGCCTGGTGTGTCTAGCTCCAAAGATTGCCTGGTTCCATTTCATGATTGAATGATTTTATCAGTTTGGGATTTTGAAAAGTTAAACATAAGAGAGTCAATGAAGTGGGTTGAGACTGTTTTCTGTCAATTAGAAAATACCCATCATGTTCTTGTGAGGACTGAATGAGGCAGTTTATGGAAGCTGTGTGATGTATGGTGGGTAGGTGCTTAGGAAATGAAATCTGCCGTTAGTAGTAACTGAACCCTAGAGTCTTTGTTGCACCTCCTTCTCCAGTATATGCTTACGTAACCAAGTTCTTTATGGTCTCTTTTTCCTTTAATATTCAAATATCTACAATCTGACTTGTTGTCCTGAGTGACTGTGGAAAGTCTGGTCTTTTATTTTATCCCCCCTCCAGGCATATCTGAGAATGCCAGGGGATTGTTTACATGTTCTATGATTCCCACATGGTTTTCGCTTGTCAACTGTACCAGACATCTGTTTCATATCTCCTTCCTCAGTACTGTTTCACCCTAACAATGGAATAGGCATCTCTATTAATTCTCCAAAGGACAATTAAGACCAAGTTTTGGAAAACAACAGCAGGAAACTACAACGCAGAGAATATGATTGGATTCTGAACAATAATTTTGAGTCTTTGTCCTATGGCTTTTCCCTTCCCTGACTCTTCCCTTGGCTTTGGTTTGCCTCAATGTTTCAGGGGCCACCCTCATGTCCCTCCACATGGATGCTCTGGTCATTTCTATGCTGCTTTGAAGATAGGCTCCCAACTTTCTCTTGGGCTCAGGAAGAAGGAAAAAGAGTCCTCATTTCCCTCAATGTGGGACTTGTCTTTTTTTTTTTTTCCCTAGGACTCGTAGAAATGAGAACATTCTTGTTCTTCATGGGAAATAGCCATCTCCATTCAAAGAACGTAAACTGGCCTTCCATGTTTACATTAGGTAATCACAGTACTCACCGTTTTATTTTCTGTCTGACTAATTCAAACTAAAATGATACCTTAAGGGGGACACTGAACTATCTTCAAAGAAAATGGTTCTTTGAAACTAACCCTCCAGCATTTTTTCTGTCAGGTCTCTATGTTCCTCCTGATGTGGCTTGGTCTCCTAATCAATAAGCAGCTACTTTTAAAAGACACATACACATTAAGAACAAATAATATTCTTTTTAAAAGTTAATTCTTTTTATTGATACATAATAGTTGTACATATTTATAGGGTACATGTGATATTTTGATACATGCATACAATGTGTAATGATCAAATCAGGGTAATTGAGATATCCATCACCTCAATTATCATTTCTTAAGAACAAACAACCTTCTTACAGAAGGAACTTTGACATGTAAACAGAACATTTAATATCTCAGCCTGAATTAGGCCTTCCCAAGGACAGTGAGTAGATATTTGAATTACAACTGCACAGCATAATGGGCTTAGTAAGCCCACTACACTATCTACTAGAACTGGCACATGCCATCACTCATAGAACAGGTGTGTTTATGAGGGTCTGTGTGTGTGTGTGCACGTGTGTGTGTCAAAAAGAACCACAAGTTTACAGAAAAATTTAATCTATCCAATTGCCACATTCTTTACACCATGTTGACATAATACGTCACAGAAACTGACAGCATCCAAACACTGAAACATAGCTGTTTCTTGATTTAAAGATCATAAAATTAGAAGCACTCTGTGTTAAGGGTAGGGGGAGTGGTCTCCAAAGACGGTGCACATACACCCCAAAGATAAGCTTTATAATCACCTTGAAAGCAAAAACTTCCTATAATCCTCCGAATGGTATGACACGCTTCAGCTCTTCGGATATGTTTTTCTCCCTGGACTGCTCTATTACCCCGTGCCCTGTTGTTTGTCTTGGATACAAGATGAAGATTTTGTACTTAGACCTCTGAAAATTATTCAGGTCATGTTTAGCTACAGAATGTTTTGCTGCCTCCGCCGGATGGAATCTATTTTTAAAATCTGGAGTTTGAAGGACTAAAAGGAAAGAGAAAACATGATGCTTTATTGGTTTTAAGGCGGTTGTTTTTATGTTTTTGAAGTCGTACACCCTTGTGTACTTAAAAGCGATGGGACTTAGCCCCTAAGAAATGCACTTACAGATGACATTAAAGGTAGAGTTTAAGAGACCTAATGTATTTTTTTCAAACCTTTCCTGGACTCCCTCCATGAGGCCTCTTGGTTTAAGATTAGTTTAGACAATATTTTAGTATCTTTCAGTGAAATAAAATATTAATAACTTTAATAAAGAGGAAGATTTTACACCTATAAAAAGTAATCTTCACATTGCAGCCTTGCTTCAGTCTGAGGCAAAAGAGGGCCTTCATCTGTTACCATGATTGTTTCCCAGAGGCCAACCAAGTTGTTGACCAGATTTATCTCTGTAGCAGTTAATGCTGAATGTCTGCGGCTTGAATGGCTTGTGAGTAGAAGCCATAAATCAATTGTTGGGTATTGCTCATTTTTGTGGTTTATTCTTCAAAATATAGCCAAAGACAGTAGCAATTTAGAGGATTTTGTTTCTTGGCAACCAGGTATTTCCTTTTTTTACACATACATTAACTTGCCGAGTGACAGTATGTGAAAATCATTTCTGCTCTTTGAATACTTGCAGGATATTCTATCACTCTAACTGATGGAAGTTCTTCAAGGGAGCTTTTCTCACAACTTACCTTTTTCTTCTAGCAAAGGGACCATTTGTGCATATTCTTTGAAACCTAATAGTTTGTTTTGTGTGTTGGTGTATGTATGTGTGTCTGACAGAGAGAGAGAATTTTACAAAATTGAGTCAAACTAGGATTATTGATTGTGAACAGTAGGATGTTCTATGTTTCTCAAAATAATGGAAAAAGATCAGCACAAAATTTCTATCACTTAGATTTTTAATAAATAAGAGAAATAATGCCAGATTTTAGAACAAGGACTCAAGTAGCGTAGACTTCAAAAGGTGCTTCTCTGAGGTGTAGGCATTTTAGAAGTCAAATTGTGAGAGGAGCCTCAAAGTGTATTTCCCTCTTAAGTGTCACCTCACTTTAAACCTTGAAGACTCAGGTATTACCATATCCTTGATATAGGATCACTGCTTTATAAAGTGTTCAAGTAAAGTCTCAAATGTTAAATAATGTTAATACAAAATAATTCCTTAGTTCACAGAAAACTTGAGATTTTTTTTTTTTTTTATTCTGGTCCAACTCGCCAGCATATCTGACCAGGATTATAGCAGTTGACTGCTAGCTGGATCTTCCTTTTCCTATCCTCGTCTCCCTGTCATCCATTGTCCACAAAGCAGTCACAAAGGCTGATATCAACTTTAAGACTATTCAGGACTTTATGTCACACTTGGAATAAAATCCATACTCTCTCTTTTGGCCTGGGTGACTCTTCTTGAACTAGCCCTTACCTCATTCTGGGAATCCCATTTTGTGCCACTTGTTCACAATGCCTCAGCCCTACTGGCTACTCTCTAGTCTGTTTCTTGAACAAACTAAGGCCATGTTTCCTAGCATGTGTTATATCCTTGTTTACAAATGTAAATGGCTGGCTTCATCTTCTCATTTTGGTCTCTTTTCAAAGTGACTGTGTCAGAGAGGACTTTCCTGAACATTAATTTCAAACCAGTCTTCTCCACCCTTACCGTTCATCTTTTTTTTTTTTTCTTTTCATTCTGAGATGGAGTCTCACTCTGTTATCTAAGCTGGAGTGCAACAGCACTCTCTTGGCTCACTGCAACCTCTGCCTCCTGGGTTCAAGCGATTCTCCTGCCTCAGTCTCCAGAATAACTGGAATTATAGACATGCACCACCACACCTGCCTAATTTTGTATTTTTAGTAGAGATGAAATTTTAGCATGGTGGCCAGGCTAGTCTGGAACTCCTGTCCTCAAACGATCCACCTGCCTTGGCCTCCCAAAGTGTTGGGATTACAGGCATGGAACACCATGCCTGGCCCTCACCCTTCATCTTACTACCTTGCCTTATTTTCTTTATAGCACTTATCACTGCTTAAAAATACAGAATATATTTATTTGCTTACATGTTTATTTTTTACTTCCTTAACAGAATATAAGCTCTCTGAGGGCAAGGATTTTATCTTTCCCAGCTATAACCCTAACCTTTAATACAGTGCCTGTCACATAAACAAATACTGAAAAAAAAAGCTATTTGGATTATTGAATGAATGAGAAAGCGAATTTTCAATGGGATTTCACATGCTGGATCTCTTGGCATATGGAATGTGGATGGAAGGAAAGAACGTGTTATTCTCTGATTCACTAGGTCTTCCTTAGGGTAGGGACAAACTTAAATCTTGCTCTTCTGTGAGCAGATTTAAGAGAGGGTCGATGGAAGACAGTCTGTGATATTTAGGAACGTTTGTAATCTCCAAAATGAGGACAAGAAGAAGTTCCAAATGCCAGTGATAAATGTGGAAAGGGAAAACATTGGAACACAGCAGTGCATCTCTCTGGTCATAGAACATGACAGAGTTGCTTCAGTAATTTCATATCTTGTGCCCAGGGAAAGGCATTGAGCTCCATATCAGATGTGAGTTCAAGTTTTGCCTTTGTTATCATCAGCCCCTGCAAACCTAGGCAAGGGACAGATACCTGGGCCTGATTTTTCACTGGTGAAATGGGAAGGATAATGAAAGGAGAAAATAATTTTTATTAAGTGCTTAACTGTCTTCTAAGCCCTAAGTACATATCTACATGTATTATTTGGTTTAGTCCTTATGATAATCCCCCATTGCTACACCCTTCTCCACCCCAACTCTGTGCTACAGATAAAGATACTGAAACTCAAGAGGAATTTGATAATAGTAGTAATTATGAAAAGGCACACATGTAGCCAGTGACAGAGCTGGTATTAAAGCTTCATGTCAATTTGAGCTTGCAGCTCATGGTTTTAACGGCTATGCTATGGGGTTTTCCCTTTAATATGATTGGGAGAACAAAATGAAGTCACCTTCCAGCTCTAATAAAACATATCACACTCTCTTGTAATTGTTATGACACATATGCCTCCTCCATTAGAGTCAAAGTTGCAAACCTGTCCATAATTCACCTTTGTGTCTCCATTGTCTAGCACAGAGCCTGGTTCATAAAAGGTATTTTAAAAAAATGTCTGTCTCTCTTTCCTGGCACCTTTCCTTGCTTTCCTTTTCTCTGGTGACAGAAATTACATTTGCCATAACCCACAGGGTCATAACAAAGACATTCCTGGGGAAGGAGTGAGAAGCAGAGCACAATCGTAAAGTCTCTCTCTTTCAACCTGCTGATAATCCACACTGCTGTTCCAACTCCTGCAGATCCAGCTTTGCCAAGAACTTTGTGTGCTTTCCACAGCAGGTTGGTGTGAATGCTATGTTTAGAACACAACCATAAGTAGTCAGGGGTTTTAAAATTCTAGAAAGTATTGTTAGTTTTGTCCAAACACAGAACTTGGCCTCAGTAACTTTGCAAGGTACAGGAACAAGACCCTGTCCACACAGTGTATTTGGATTCAACAATGTTAATTTCACGTAAGGGAAAAAGGGCTCTATGATTCCAGGACCAAGAGGTGGAGATTCAACAAATATTATAGGATACACAAGTTTTAGAAAATATAGATTTTTTTAGTGCCACCTATTGTTGAAGTTATGAGGGAAATAATTTATAATTCTTATTTATTTTCTTGCTTATTTATAAAGGCCCCAAAGAAAAATGTAAACAGGTGTTCTCAGCTACATGTTTTTGTTTATTAATGTTTCAAGTTTATTATTTGTGCAATATGTAATTTCTCTTTGAATCCTTTTATTGGTGTAGATAGTAAATAATGATGTGAGAGTCAACATACCAGGATGAATGAATCATTCTTGGGGACTAGAGAACTGCCACTCATTTTACAGATAGAAGAGAATAAAGTTTCAAGAACGTGAAATGGCATGCTTTACAACAGTAGATTGGACAGTCAGGAGCAAGACTGAGAAACAAAGGCCAAACCTGAATATTCTCTCATCAATTAGTAATCAGAATCAGATTATGTGAAAGTCCATTGGAAAGAAAACAAGAAATCAGGCTAATACTTCAAATGAAAAGTATGCTTTAGGAGTATTGAATTGTTTGCCTTGGCATCATCTGCCTTTTTTTTTTTGATTTTTAAAAACCACCTTTATTGAGATATACTTCACATACCATACAATCCATCCACTTAAAATATACAATTCAATAGGTTTTGTATATTACATTATTAATTTTTAAATTTATGGTAAAATATTAATAGCAAAACATTTACCATTTTAACCATTTTTAAAGTGTTGTCTGATCTTTTTTTATGTGTGTGTTTATTTATTTATTTATTTATTATTTTATTATTATTATACTTTAAGTTTTAGGGTACATGTGCACAATGTGCAGGTTTGTTACATATGTACACATGTGCCATGTTGGTGTGCTGCACCCATTAACTCATCATTTAGCATTAGGTATATCTCCTAATTCTATCCCTCCCCCCTCCCCCCACCCCACAACAGTCCCCAGAGTGTGATGTTCCCCTTCCTGTGTCCATGTGTTCTCATTGTTCACTTCCCACCTATGAGTGAGAACATGCTGTGTTTGGTTTTTTGTCCTTGTGATAGTTTGCTGAGAATGATGGTTTCCAGTTTCATCCATGTCCCTACAAAGAACATGAACTCATCATTTTTTATGGCTGCATAGTATTCCATGGTGTATAGGTGCCACATTTTCTTAATCCAGTCTATCGTGGGACATTTGGGTTGGTTCCAACTCTTTGCTATTGTGAATAGTGCCACAATAAGCATACGTGTGCATGTGTCTCTATAGCAGCATGATTTATAATCCTTTGGATATATACCCAGTAATGGGATGGCTGGGTCAAATGGTATTTCTAGTTCTAGATCCCTGAGGAATCACCACACTGACTTCCACAATGGTTGAACTAGTTTACAGTCCCACCAACAGTGTAAAAGTGCTCCTATGTCTCCACATCTTCTCCAGCACCTGTTTTTTCCTGACTTTTTAATGATCGCCATTCTAACTGGTGTGAGATGGTATCTCATTGTGGTTTTGATTTGCATTTCTCTGATGGCCAGTGATGATGAGCATTTTTTCATGTGTCTGTTGGCTGCATAAATGTCTTCTTTTGAGAAGTGTCTGTTCATATCCTTCACCCACTTTTTTATGAGGTTGTTTGATTTTTTCTTGTAAATTTGTTTGAGTTCATTGTAGATTCTGGATATTAGCCCTTTGTCAGATGAGTAGGTTGCGAAAATTTTCTCCCATTTTGTAGGTTGCCTGTTCACTCTGATGGTAGTTTCTTTTGCTGTGCAGAAGCTCTTTAGTTTAATTAGATCCCATTTGTCAATTTTGGCTTTTGTAGCCATTGCTTTTGGTGTTTTAGACATGAAGTCCTTGCCCATGCCTATGTCCTGAATGGTATTGCCTAGGTTTTCTTCTAGGGTTTTTATGGTTTTAGGTCTAACATGTAAGTCTTCAATCCATCTTGAATTAATTTTTGTATAAGGTGTAAGGAAGGGATCCAGTTTCAGCTTTCTACATATGGCTAGCCAGTTTTCCCAGCACCATTTATTACATAGGGAATCCTTTCCCCATTGCTCGTTTTCATCAGGTTTGTCAAAGATTAGATGATTGTAGATATGCGGCTTTATTTCTGAGGGCTCTGTTCTGTTCCATTGATCTCTATCTCTGTTTTGGCACCAGTACCATGCTGTTTTGGTTACTGTAGCCTTGTAGTATAGTTTGAAGTCAGGTAGAGTGATGCCTCCAGCTTTGTTCTTTTGACTTAGGATTGACTTGGCAATATGGGCTCTTTTTTGGTTCCATATGAACTTTAAAGTAGTTTTTCCCAATTCTGTGAAGAAAGTCATTGGTAGCTTGATGGGGATGACACTGAATCTATAAATTACCTTGGGCAGTATGGCCATTTTCACAATATTGATTCTTCCTACCCAGGAGCATGGAATGTTCTTCCATTTGTGTGTATCCTCTTTTATTTCATTGAGCAGTGGTTTGTAGTTTTCCTTGAAGAGGTCCTTTACATCCCTTGTAAGTTGGATTCCTAGGTATTTTATTCTCTTTGAAGCAATTGTGAATGGACTTCACTCATGATTTGGCTCTCTGTTTGTCTGTTATTGGTGTATAAGAATGCTTGTGATTTTTGCACATTGATTTTGTATCCTGAGACTTGGCTGAAGTTGCTTATCAGCTTAAGGAGATTTTGGGCTGAGACAATGGGGTTTTCTAGATATACAATCATGTCATCTGCAAACAGGGACAATTTGGCTTCCTCTTTTCTTAACTGAATACCCTTTATTTCCTTCTCCTGCCTAATTGCTCTGGCCAGAACTTCCAACACTATGTTGAATAGGAGTGGTGAGAGAGGGCATCCCTGTCTTGTGCCAGTTTTCAAAGGGAATGCTTCCAGTTTTTGCCCATTCAGTATGATATTGGCTGTGGGTTTGTCATAGATAGTTCTTATTATTTTGAGATACGTCCCATCAATACCTAATTTATTGAGAGTTTTTAGCATGAAGCATTGTTGAATTTTGTCAAAGGCCTTTTCTGCATCTTTTGAGATAATCATGTGGTTTTTGTCTTTGGTTCTGTTTATATGCTGGATTACATTTATTGATTTGCATATGTTGAACCAGGCTTGCATCCCTGAAGCGCACTTGGTGGATAAGCTCTTTGATGTGCTGCTGGATTCGGTTTGCCAGTATTTTATTGAGGATTTTTGCATCGATGTTCATCAAGGATATTGGTCTAAAATTCTCTTTTTTTGTTGTGTTTCTGCCAGGCTTTGGGGTCAGGATGATGCTGGCCTCATAAAATGAGTTAGGGAGGATTCCCTCTTTTTCTATTGATTGGAATAGTTTCAGAAGGAATAGTACCAGCTCCTCCTTGTACCTCTGGTAGAATTCGGCTGTGAATCCATCTGGTCCTGGACTTTTTTTGGTTGGTAAGCTATTGATCATTGCCACAATTTCAGAATCTGTTATTGGTCTATTCAGAGATTCAACTTCTTCCTGGTTTAGTCTTGGGAGGGTGTAGTGTCCAGGAATTTATCCATTTCTTCTAGATTTTCCAGTTTATTTGTGTAGAGGTGTTTGTAGTATTCTCTGATGGTAGTTTGTATTTCTGTGGTATCGGTGGTGATATCCCCTTTATCATTTTTTATTGCATTTATTTGATTCTTCTCTCTTTTCTTCTTTATTAGTCTTGCTAGCGGTCTATCAATTTTGTTGATCTTTTCAAAAAACCAGTTCCTGGATTCATTAATTTTTTGAAGGGTTTTTTGTGTCTCTATTTCCTTCAGTTCTGCTCTGATTTTAGTTGTTTCTTGCCTTCTGCTAGCTTTTGAGTGTGTTTGCTCTTGCTTTTCTAGTTCTTTTCATTGTGATGTTAGGGTGTCAATTTTAGATCTTTCCTGCTTTCTCTTGTGGGCATTTAGTGCTATAAATTTCCCTCTACACACTGCTTTGAATGTGTCCCAGAGATTCTGGTATGTTGTGTCTTTGTTCTCGTTGGTTTCAAAGAACATCTTTATTTCTGCCTTCATTTCGTTATGTACCCAGTAGTCATTCAGGAGCAGGTTGTTCAGTTTCCATGTAGTTGAGCGGTTTTGAGTGAGTTTCTTAATCCTGAGTTCTAGTTTGATTGCACTGTGGTCTGAGAGACAGTTTGTTAGAATTTCTGTTCTTTTACATTTGCTGAGGAGAGCTTAACTTCCAACTATGTGGTCAATTTTGGAATAGGTGTGGTGTGGTGCTGAAAAATGGCCTTGTCCCAATAGGCATTTGGGAACCGTAAGGATGATCTCCTATTCCCTAAGCAAATGAGACTTCACTGCAGTTAAAAGAGGTTGAGTACCAGGAAAGGAGAGGATGTGCCAAACCATTTACTTTTTTATTAATTTCACTTCTTGGCCGATAAATGGCAATGACTTTGGAAATTTAAAAAGTCATTCTGTTGTAGAAAGGTACCAATTGTAGAAAGAGGCAAATAAGTTTACTTCTTTTTTTTTTCTTTTTGACAGTCTCACTCTGTCACCAGGCTGGAATGCAGTGGTGCGACCTCAGCTCACTGCAACCTCCACCTCCCAGGTTCAAGCGATTCCCCTGCCTCAGCCTCCCAAGTAGCTGGGATTACAGGGGCACACCACCACGCCTGGCTAATGTTTTGTATTTTAGTAAAGACGGGTTTCACTATTTTGGCCAGGCTGGTCTTGAACTCCTGACCTCGAGATCCACCTGCCTCGGCCTCCCAAAGTGCTGGGATTACAGGAGTGAGCCCATGAGCCCAGCCAAGTTTACTTCTTTATGTCGAGATTTTCTTGTGTGATTTAAAATTGTTTATATTCTACAAATAAATATTGAGCAAGCCTACCCATGCATGGAACTCTGCACAGAATTATGGGGCTGGATGGAGCCCTGGAGATTACACAGAATGATCCCTTTATTTAACCACAGAGGAAACGAAGACTCCAGAGAAAAGAAAAACCAAAAACAAAAAACAATACCTCTTTGATGTAACATTCTCATCTAGTAGCAGAACTGTGACTTGAACCCAGCTCACTTAATTCCTAAGTAGTCTCAAGTTCTGTCTACCATTTGCTCCCACCACCACCATAGATTTTCAATTCCTCACTTCAGATAAGGTCACTCAGCTAGCATATTGCAAAACACAGAGGTTTTTTTTTTTTTTCACTCTGAGTTCAATGGTCTTTCCGCCTACCACCATCACTTTTTGTACTGGATTTTAAAATAATAATACATAACAAAATGTAAAAAGTCACAGTGTGCCAATTGTGCCTTTTTGCCTCTAGATTCTATGCTGCAAAATATCTGAATTTCTATTCTTAGAATGAAAATATATCCTAGAAACATCAGACGGCAAGATGAACCACAGAAAGAATCCCAAGGCATTTTGCTGGTAAAACTGATTTTTCTTAGTTGTCTCTTTTGTTCTGAAAGGGAACAACTTGAACAGTAGTCTCATTGGAAGGGAGGGCCATAGAAATTATTTTTTATGAGGTATAACCCGTCTATACATAGAAACAACAAAAGCAGGTTTTGACATGGTTATTAATTACCCCAAAGCAATTTTTTAGTACTTTGACATTATTATTATTCTAAAGTCACTGTAGGAAATCACAGAAAAACTATTTCCCTTTAAAATGTACTGAGATAGTAGTTGTTTTAAAATCTCTTCCAACTCTAAAAGATAGCAGTATTGCTTTATTCTAAAATTATGTCTCGATCTCTTTTGCATTTTTTCCTTAATTGTTCACTTTGTGGTAACAACTAGAATTCTGAAGAAAAGTAACCACAAGGAGATTCCTGGGGAAAAATAAATAGGAAGTTGATTCTGAAAACAGAACTCTTCTCTTGCAAAAGAGTCCATAACTGGTGGTCCCACACTCTCTATAGTTCCAATAAACAGACCTACATTTCAGAAAATGGTCACCACCTGTAAGGTCAATGATCCCAATGACCATGAGATCATTACCACATGGGGGAAGATATGGTTGGAATGGCATAAAAATTGAATTTATTGATAACTTAAATTCTTCCCATTATCAAAAAGGATGTGAGGTGGCATATAATAAAAGCCAGAGATGCGTAAGGGGATCGGATGAGGAACAGAAAGTCAAACATGCTGAGGGCTATTCACTAACAGGCTAAGTGGCTGGCAGTTCTTGAGACAGCCTCTCCCACCTGGTCCTTCTGAAGAGAGTTCTGATTCTTTTTGTAGGTAAATGATTGTTCATGCCAGAACATGGGAAACTTCTTTCCATCCCTCCCCACCCTCATTTTAATTTGAAGTACAACTTACATACGGTAAAATGTACGGATCATAAGTGTATAATTTTATGTGATTTGGCAAATATATGCATTCATTTGACCCATATCCCAGTGAACATACAGAAAATTTTCAGAAAATCCTCATGTCTACTACTTCCTAAGAAGTAAATTGTGGTTGAAGAAAATAATTTATACATTTTTCCCAGTTACATGGCAACAATTTGGGGGCTTCCTTAGCAGACAGCAGGAGTAAAGAATATGTGAAACCATAGTGCTTTCAGTGGTCTTGGCTGATTGTTTAATACATTTCTGAATTGTAATTATTATCGATGATATTAAATAAGCTCTGCGAATGAGATGGCATGTTCAGAATGCCTAGGACCTCAACATAAAGCATTTCGTTTGCTTTCTGTGGGGGCAATGGTGTTAATGTACATTAAGCAGAATGGTCCCTAATGCCAAGGGTGTTCCCTGTTGCAGGGCAGGAAATACTGGGAGCTACCCTTTTATGGTAAAAAAATGATTCTTCTGCTGGGTAAGCAAATAGCTCATAGCTCTCAAAGGAAGGAACTTAATTTAAGGAAGAATAAGCACTGGGGAAATAAAGTTTCACATGGGCAACTGGGCAGAATTCTGTGTGTTTTTATAGCTGGCTCTTGAAAAGTCTTCAAGCTGGATATTTCATTCACACCATAGAGTGGCCTGGTCACATGACAGGCGTGCTGAAATTCACTCAACCAAAGTTTTGTCAAAGGGCTCCCAAATGCTGGTCTCTGGTTGATTTTAGGGCAAGCAGTTACTTAATATGCTTAGTCTCTAGCGACTGAAGCAATACATAGACACCACCTACGGAATTCCACTCCCACCACTAGGCCTGTGAAAGCACTTGTTAGGGGAAAGAGAGAGAGAGAGAGAGAGAGATTTATCCTGCTTTCTTAAATTAAAGATGCCTTTCCTATACTAGGGCCTCCTGAGAAACATGAACTTTCTTTAACTGTAGTTAGTGCCAGCAGCAAAGCACCAGCAGGGGAGTTGTTTGGCTGAAACTGGGCTGAGGTGTTATAGCTCATTTTAGATTAATAGGCTTCTCTGGTTTCATTCCCAAAGTTTCCACCAATGGATGTGGACATTTTTCCAGTTCTAGAACCATTATCCCTACCCCGGGCTGTCTAGTATGTTTGTGTCTGCAAGACTTGTCATTCGTTTATTTGGGAAACATTTTTTTTAAGGGATAAAAGATGAAAGATGAAAGGATGATAGTTTTTTTTTTCTTTTTCTTTTTCTTTTTTTGCTGAGAGAATGGCCTGACTAAAATTTTTTGGTATAGTTGAAGAAATTCCTTGTATAACTTTAAGAGTAACTTTATTATCAAGCCATTGCAGCTAAAAAATGCTTAAGCCTGCCCAAGAAGTTCTTGAAGGATGTAGGTACAAAACTTTGAGAATACACAACTTTTGGCATTATTCATGAGGCACCATTGTGTAAGAAAACATACTAGACTGGGCATCTGGGGGCCAGAGTTCTAATCTCAACTTCGTCACTAAATTGCTGTGTCACTTGCAAAGTGAGGGGGATTAGAAAGGGACATATTCTGAGTTCCTTTCCAGCTGTACATTCCTGTGGAGATAGATTACATCAAATAAGATTCAATTTTATGAGGATAGATTTAAAATTACAGGATTGGCAATAATGATGACCTGAGACTCACATCGAATTTGCCAACAGCAAATTGCATTATGAAATGTGATTTTGCATTTTTGCAATGGTAGAGTAGCTTATGCAGGCCCATCATGGTGCCTAGACATCTATAAAAGCGGCATAAAACCAACCAAACAAAAAAAACCCAAAACAAAAACAGCTGTTTGAAGGCTCTGAAGAGCAACCAAGATTTTGAAGAAAACTGCATCATGGTGATGCCAATAGTCCCAGTCAGTTTTCTCCTTGAGGCATTTACTAATTTGTAACAGGTGTAGGGCTGAGAAACCAGGCAGAAAAGGCGACAGACAGCTCAAGACTTTGGCAGTCTCACTCGCCTGAGAAGACAAAAATTGGAGATCAAGGTTATTAAGTGAGCCAGAACTTGAGGGTTTAATGTCCCACAGGAAACAGAACTATGGAAACGTGAAGCTAAAATTCAGTGCGGGCTTTACCCTGAAAGCATTTGCAAAATCATAAATTGCACAAAGTGAAAGCATGCAAGAAAAGCAGAGAACAGCAGCCTGAAGCTAAAATATAAAGCACAGCTTTTTAGCAGACTCACGATGCTGCTAAGACAGAATTTGAATATCAGGGCACTTCAAAGAAGGGTTCCTGGTAAGCATGTTAGGATCCTATCTGAAAGGCCTGGGAGGCTTTATCCTGGGGGTAAAGCAAAAACTACAAATAGACTAGATCTCACAAAGACAGAAACTCAGGCTTGAATTATCTCAACTCCTGGTTAAATCAAGGTGATCTGCCTCTAATCTACTTGCCTGCCAGAAGAAAATCAAATTTTCTCTGAGGAAAATAGCATCTCACAGAGCCTCTGCAATATTTTAGTCACAATGCCCAGCATTCATTCAAAGTTACCAGATATGTCAGGAGGCAGGACAAAATACGTGTAAGCTAAGAGAGAGCAAAAAATTAAAAAACAGTTAAGAGAGTGGCCCGTAGGTAACCCATGTATCAAAATGATTAGGCATGGAATTTAAAATAAATACAATATTTATGTTTAAGAAATTATGTGACAAAAATGGAAAAGCTCATCAGAGAACAGAAATCTATAAAAATGAATTAACATGTAATTCTAGAACTGAAAATTTTAATACCTGAAATTTAGAACTTAGGCAGGCTTAAGATCAGATGAGACACAGGACAAGAAATTATTAGTGAACTGGAAAAAAAAGTAAGAAATATCCAGACTAACATACATGGAAAGTAAGAAAAAATTAAAAAGCACAGAAAAAACTCCCAAAGTGGAGACAGCCTCAATAGCAAAAAGCTAAAATATGTGGCATTGACATTGGGATCAGGAAGTTTGTGGGGGCTTGAAGAACTATGAGGAGATTTTAGTGAAGACTGAAAAAGCGGTGAGAAAATTGTTGGAGACTGAAAAAATGGTCATCCATGTTACGCGGTGTCAAATGTTTGACAATACTCATCAATGATAATGTTGAACATAGAAAATGTATTTAATAAACTCATGGAACCAGTGTAGGATATTGAAAGTGTCATTGGTTTCTTTTACCTACATATGATAAAGTACAAGAAAAGAAAGGGGAGCTGAAGAAGGAACTGTTAACTTTTCAAGGAGAATTAGAGAAAATACTTTAATAACTTAAGTAGCTAACAATATTTAATAATTTAAATAACTACAACCCTTTTCTCTAGGCTGGATGGTATTGCCCAAATATATCAGGGTATATTCCCACTAAATATTACCTAAAGATCAAAATCAAGTCTAGGGTGAAGCTGTAAAACACTTCATGAAGACACCAAACATGATTTAATTTGGAAGCATTTCAGATGCTCTCACTTACTGGAAAGAGATTCTAGTAATATTGGATATGTGCTTCAAAAATCTTCTCTGCTAAACAAAAGAGCTTCTAAGTATCTTAAGAACATTGTTCCCCAACACCCTAACAATAATTACAAGATATAAAGGAGACAATATTAAAGAAATGTGTTGATGTGTTTAATGAAGTGGCTTATAATTTGATAAATAAGAACCCCAATTTTAAATTTTAAAACCTACAATTTTAAAGGAGCTTTACCTGCTAGTACTGAAAGGAACACAGATGATTCAAAATGAAAAGAGGTCTCTGGGCTCCATCCTTCTCTGGACATCAAGTAAGCTGAGAAAATTACTTAGCCGCAAACAAGGACCAGTCTTATGGAATAGTAAGGATGACTCAGAATATAAAATTAATATCATAGAGGACAGAGTTAAGAGCCATGGAGCACTGTTCCAATGAGCAAAACTAGCCTCAAAGCACCCAACATTTCCTGCCTTCAGAGAAAGATTAATTACTGACCTATGTTCAACTGACTTGCAGAATTGCTTTGGACCAGTAATTACTATAAGCCTCCCATTCTCCCACTTTTTTAAAGAGATCATCTATAGCAGTTATTCTGTCTCCATCTCTCCACTTTATTTTGGGTGTGTGGAGGGTAAATACCTTGTATTTATTCATTTTGAAATTTACAGGTCTCCATGTCAAAATAAAGCACACCTGAGAAGCTGCACCCAAAAAACCACATCTTGGGCGCCTTGACAACACCTGATTTTAATTTAGATGATGGCATCTTGGTCTGTAAGCCTAATGCCATAATGGGATAAATGTTGGAGTCTTTAGGGGAGGTGAGCATATTTTGTATGTGGGAGGGATGTGGCTCCTAAGCCTCCAATAAGCCATTCCTACCAATACTCGCATCTCTGTGTAGTCCCCTCCCATATTGACTCTGGGCTTGGCTATAATACTTTCCTTGACCACTGGGAAATTACAAAAGTAACTCATGCAAAAGTTTGATAAATGTTTTTATGGGTTTTTTTTAATTTTTTTATTTTTAATTTTTTTATTTTTTAAGGAGAATTTTATTTTTATTTTTTACTTTTTATATACTTTAAGTTTTAGGGTACATGTGCACAACATGCAGGTTAGTTACATATGTATACATGTGCCATGTTGGTGTGCTACACCCAGTAACTCGTCATTTAACATTAGGTATATCTCCAAATGCTATCCCTCTCCCCTCCCCTCCCCCCACCCCACAACAGGCCCCAGAGTGTGATGTTCCCCTTCCTGTGTCCATGTGTTCTCATTGTTCAATTCCCACCTATGAGTGAGAACATGTGGTGTTTGGTTTTTTGTCCTTGTGATAGTTTGCTGAGAATGATGATTTCCAGCTTCATCCATGTCCCTACAAAGGACATGAACTCATCATCTTTTATGGCTGCATAGTATTCCATGGTGTATAGGTGCCACATTTTCTTACTCCAGTCTATCATTGATGGACATTTGGGTTGGTTCAAGTCTTTGCTATTGTGAATAGTGCTGCCATAAACATACGTGTGCATGTGTCTTTATAGCAGCATAATTTATAATCCTTTGGGTATATACCCAGTAATGGAATGGCTGGGTCAAATGGTATTTCTAGTTCTAGATCCTTGAGGAATTGCCACACTGTCTTCCACAATGGTTGAACCAATTTACAGTCCCATCAACATTGTAAAAGTGTTCCTATTTCTCCACATCCTCTCCAGCACCTGTTGTTTCCTGACTTTCTATTGATGGCCATTCTAACTGGTGTAAGATGGTATCTCATTGTAGTTTTGATTTGCATTTCTCTGATGGCCAGTGATGATGAGCATTTTTTCATGTGTCTGTTGGCTGCATAAATGTCTTCTTTTGAGAAGTGTCTGTTCATATCCTTTGCCCACTTTCTGATGGGGTTGTTTTTTTCTTGTAAATTTGTTTGAGTTCATTGTAGATTCTAGATATTAGCCCTTTGTCAGATGAATAGATTTCAAAAATTTTCTCCCATTTTGTAGGTTGCCTGTTCACTCTGATGGTGGTTTCTTTTGCTGTGAAGAAGTTCTTTAGTTTAATTAGATCCCATTTGTCAATTTTGGCTTTTGTTGCCATTGCTTTTGGTGTTTTAGACATGAAAGTCCTTGCCCATGCCTATGTCCTGAATGGTATTGCCTAGGTTTTCTTCTAGGGTTTTTATGGTTTTAGGTCTAATATTTAAGTCTTTAATCCATTTTGAATTAATTTTTGTATAAGGTGTAAGGAAGGGATCCAGTTTCAGCTTTCTACATATGGCTAGCCAGTTTTCCTGGCACCATTTATTAAATAGGGAATCATTTCCCCATTGCTTGTTTTTGTCAGGTTTGTCAAAGATCAGATGGTTGTAGATATGCGGCATTATTTCTGAGGGCTCTGTTCTGTTCCATTGGTCTTTATCTCTGTTTTGGTACCAGTACCATGATGTTTTGGTACTGTAGCCTTGTAGCATAGTTTGAAGTCAGGTAGCATGATGCCTCCAGCTTTGTTCATTTCGCTTAGGATTGACTTGGCAATCAGGGCTCTTTTTTGGTTCTATATGAACTTTGAAGTAGTTTTTCCCAATTCTGTGAAGAAAGTCATTGGTAGCTTGATGGGGATGGCATTGAATCTATAAGTTACCTTGGGCAGTATGGCCATTTTCATGATATTGATTCTTCCTACCCATGAGCATGGAATGTTCTTCCATTTGTTTGTATCCTCTTTTATTTCATTGAACAGTGGTTTGTAGTTCTCCATGAAGAGGTCCTTCATGTCCCTTGTAAGTTGGATTCCTAGGTATTTTATTCTCTATGAAGCATTTGTGAATGGGAGTTCACTCATGATTTGGCTCTCTGTTTGTCTGTTACTAGTGTATAAGAATGCTTGTGATTTTTGCACATTGATTTTGTTTCCTGAGACTTTGCTGAAGTTGCCTAACAGCTTAAGGAGATTTTGGGCTGACACGATGGGGTTTTTTAGATATACAATCACGTCATCTGTAAACAGGGACAATTTGACTTCCTCTTTTCCTAATTGAATACCCTTTATTTCCTTCTCCTGCCTGATTGCCCTGGGCAGAATTTCCAACACCATGTTGGATAGGAGTGGTGAGAGAGGGCATCCCTGTTTTGTGCCAGTTTTTAAAGGGAATGCTTCCAGTTTTTGCCCATTCAGTTTGATATTGGCTGTGGGTTTGTCATAGACAGCTCTTATTATTTTGAGATACGTCCCATCAATACCTAATTTATTGAGGGTTTTTAGCATGAAGCATTGTTGAATTTTGTCAAAGGCCTTTTCTGCATCTATTGAGATAATCATATGGTTTTTGTCATTGGTTCTGTTTATATGCTGGATTACATTTATTGATTTGCATATGTCGAACCAGCCTTGCATCCCAGGGATGAAGCCCACTTGATCATGGTGGATAAGCTTTTGGATGTGCTGCTGCTGGATTCGGTTTGCCAGTATTTTATTGAGGATTTTTGCATCGATGTTCATCAGGGATATTGGTCTAAAATTCTCTTTTTTTTTGTTGTGTCTCTGCCAGGCTTTGGTATCAGGATGATGCTGGCCTCATAAAATGAGTTAGGGAGGATTCCCTCTTTTTCTATTGATTGAAATAGTTTCAGAAGGAATGGTACCAGCTCCTCCTTGTACCTCTGGTAGAATTCAGCTATGAATCCATCTGGTCCTGGACTTTTTTTGATTGGTAAGCTATTGATCATTGCCACAATTTCAGAATCTGTTATTAGTCTATTCAGAGATTCAACTTCTTCCTGGTTTAGTCTTGGGAGGGTGTATGTGTCGAGGAATTTATCCATTTCTTCTAGATTTTCTAGTTTATTTGCATAGAGGTGTTTATAATATTCTCTAATGATAGTTTGTATTTCTGTGGTATCGGTGGTGATATCCCCTTTATCACTTTTTTATTGTGTCTATTTGATTCTTCTCTCTGTGCTTCTTTATTAGTCTAGCTAGCAGTCTATCAATTTTGTTGATCTTTTCAAAAAACCAGCTCCTGGATTCATTGATTTTTTGAAGGGTTTTTTGTGTCTCTATTTCCTTCAGTTCTGCTCTGATTTTAGTTATTTCTTGCCTTCTGCTAGCTTTTGAGTGTGTTTGCTCTTGCTTCTCTAGTTCTTTTAATGATGTTAGGGTGTCAATTTTATATCTTTCCTGCTTTCTCTTGTGGGCATTTAGTGCTATAAATTTCCCTCTACACACTGCTTTGAATGTGTCCCAGAGATTCTGGTATGTTGTGTCTTTGTTCTCGTTGGTTTCAAAGAACATCTTTATTTCTGCCTTCATTTTGTTATGTACCCAGTAGTTATTCGGGAGCAGGTTGTTCAGTTTCCATGTAGTTGAGTGGTTTTGAGTGAGATTCTTAATCCTGAGTTCTAATTTGATTGCACTGTGGTCTGAGAGACAGTTTGTTATAATTTCTGTTCTTTTACATTTGCTGAGGAGAGCTTTGCCTCCAACTATGTGGTCAATTTTGGAATAAGTGCCGTGTGGTGCTGAGAAGAATGTATATTCTGTTGATTTGGGGTGGAGAGTTCTGTAGATGTCTATTAGGTCTGCTTGGTGCAGAGTTGAGTTCAGTTCCTGGATATCCTTGTTAACTTTCTGTCTCATTGATCTGTCTAATGTTGACAGTGGGGTGTTAAAGTCTCCCATTATTATTGTGTGGGAGTCTAAGTCTCTTTGTAGGTCTCTAAGGACTTGATGAATCTGGGTGCTCCTGTATTGGGTGCGTATATATTTAGGATAGTTAGCTCTTCTTGTTGAATTGATCCCTTTACCATTATGTAATGGCCTTCTTTGTCTCTTTTGATCTTTGTTGGTTTAAAGTTTGTTTTATCAGAGACTAGGATTGCAACCCCTGCCTTTTTTTTTCCATTTACTTGGTAGATCTTCCTCCATTCCTTTATTTTGAGCCTATGTGTGTGTCTACATGTGAGATGGGTTTCCTGAATACAGCACACTGATGGGTCTTGACTCTTTATCAAATTTGCCAGTCTGTGCCTTTTAATTGGAGCATTTAGCCCATTTACATTTAAGGTTAATATTGTTACATGTGAATTTGATCCTGTCATTATGATGTTAGCTGGTTATTTTGCTCATTAGTTGATGCAGTTTCTTCCTAGCCTCAGTGGTCTTTACAATTTCGCATGTTTTTGCAGTGGCTGGTTCCGGTTTTTCCTTTCCATGTTTAGTGCTTCCTTCAGGAGCTCTTTTAGGGCAGGCCTGGTGGTGACAAAATCTCTCAGCATTTCCTTGTCTGTAAAGAATTTTATTTCTCCTTCATTTATAAAGCTTAGTGTGACTGGATATGAAATTCTGGGTTGAAAATTGTTTTCTTTAAGAATGTTGAATATCGGCCCCCACTCTCTTCTGGCTTGTAGAGTTTCTGCCGAGAGATCCGCTGTTAGTCTGATGTGGGTAACCCGACCTTTCTGGCTACCCGTAACATTTTTTCCTTCATTTCAACTTTGGTGAATCTGACAGTTATGTGTCTTGGAGTTGCTCTTCTGGAGGAGTATCTTTGTGGCGTTCTCTGTATTTCCTGAATCTGAACATTGGCCTGCCTTACTAGATTGGGGACGTTCTCCTGGATATTATCCTGCAGAGTGTTTTCCAATTTGGTTCCATTCTCCCTGTCGCTTTCAGGTACACCAATCGGCGTAGATTTGGTCTTTTCACATAGTCCCATATTTCTTGGAGGCTTTGTTCGTTTCTTTTTATTCTTTTTTCTCTAAACTTCTCTTCTCACTTCATTTCATTCGTTTGATCTTCCATCACTGATACCCTTTCTTCCAGTTGATTGAATCGGCTACTGAGGCTTAGGCATTTGTCGCGTAGTTCTCATGCCTTGGTTTTCAGCTCCATCAGGTCCTTTAAGGACTTCTCTGCATTGGTTATTCTAGTTAGCCATTTGTCTAATTTTTTTTCAAGGTTTTTAACTTCTTTGCCATGGGTTCAAACTTCCTCCTTTAGCTCGGAGTAGTTTGATGTTGATGCTTGACCCCATTAAATTTTTCCTTTTGTTGGTCTTAGACTCTTATGACTTAAGAAAGTTCAAGATGGGCATCTGAAAGGGCAGAGGAAGGACATCTGAAGAATCCAAGCAAAAACCAGAACTAAGGCCTCAGACATATTGCCCCAGTAGAGCCAATATGAGTGCTCCTTAGCTATTCAAGTCATCCCAGCTTAGTCATCACCATTGTGGTCTGACAAAATTCCTAATTCACAGAATTGTGAGTTTTAAAAAAAGTGATTGTTGTTTTAATTCACTAACTTTTGGGATAGAATGGATAATTGAAACAGGAAATTTGGTCAAGGATTAAAGATGGTTAACATGTTTAATTTGAGTTCCTGAAGAAGAGAAGGGATAAAACGGGACAGAAGCAGTATTTGAAGGTATATTGGCAAAACAATGATGTAAACCATCACCAAGACACAGATTTAAAAATTGCTGTGACTCCAAGATGATCAGTGAAAAGTAAGACATACATAGGCACATTATTGTAAAACTGCTAAATACAAAGGCAAAAATAGTTTCTTAGAAGCAAACAGGAAACAAAGGTGTGCTACCTAAAAAGAAACAAGAATAATTTTGATATCTGTCTTTCTAACCAAAATGATGGAAGCATAAAATAACAGAATGACATCTTGAGATAAAACAAAAACTCTATCAACCTAGAATTCTATATAAAATAAAAATACCCTTTAAAAATTAAGATAAAGACGTTTTTAGGTAAAAAAAAAAAAAGTCTAAAAGACTGATTCACTAGCAGGCTTAGCTTACAACAAAAAACTTAACAAAAAAGTCTGTCAAGAAGAATAACATAACCCCAGATAGAAGGGCAGACATCAAAAAGGGTGAATATTTTGAAAGTTTTAAACGTTTATTTTTTTTTAAGAGACAGGCCAGGCGTGGTGGCTCACACTTGTAATCCCAGCACTTTGGGAGGCCGGGGCGGGCGGATCACGAGGTCAGGAGATCGAGACCACGGTGAAACCCCGTCTCTACTAAAAATACAAATACAAAAAGTTAGCCGGGCGTGGTGGTGGGCGCCTGTAGTCCCAGCTACTCGGAGAGGCTGAGGCAGGAGAATGGCGTGAACCCAGGAGGCGGAGCTTGCAGTGAGCCAAGATTGCGCCACTGCACTCCAGCGTGGGCAACGGAGCAAGACTCCATCTCAAAAAAAAAAAAAAAAAAAGAGACAAATTCTGGCTCAAGTGCAGTGGCACAGTGATAGCTCACCAATCCTAAAATTACTGAGCTCAAGCAATCCTCCTGCCTCAGCCTCCTGAGCAGCTGGGACTATAGGTGCCCACCAGTACACATGGCTAATTTTTTTATTTCATATTTTTTTTTGTAGAGGTGGGGCCTGGCTATGTTGCCCTGGCTAATCTTGAACTCCTGTCCTCAAGCAGCCCTCCCACTGTGGCCTCCCAAAGCACTGGGAAAATGTCTATTGACTATATATTAAGCAGTAATAATGCTGCCTTGTGGTGTTTAAAATAAATGTAGAATTAAATTACAAGAAAACAATAGTACAAAAGGTTGGAGGAGAATAAATGAGAATTAAAGTGATACAAGGTTTTGCACTGTCTAGAAAAGGAAAATAGTACTAATTTATATAGACTCTGATAAGTCAAAGATACATATGGTAACTTCTAATACCACCAGAAAGTTGATAGAGAAAATTATACTAAACATATTATTGAAGGAGGGAAATTAAATAATACAATTTATTTGGTTATTTTGGTGGAAGGCAAGAAAGAAGACATAAAGAACAGAAAGCAGATTAAACAAAATATTACAAAGTATTATGGTAGATTTGAGCCCAAATATGTTGAAACTACTAGAAAAAAATACTCCAATTTGAAAACAAAGACTGTGAACTGATTCAAAATCAAAACCCAGTTATATGCTGTTTATAATGAATGTACCTTAAATATGAGAAAAGAGGCAGGCTGAAAATAAAGAGTAGAGATAATTATGCAAATACTATTCATTTTTAAAAAGCTGATGTAGTTATATTATTATCTAATAAACTAGGATTTAGGAAATAATGAGGGAATTTTATAGTAATAAAAGAAGTGACAAGAGTCACATCTTGAATGATGTCATGAGGAGCTCAGAGGATCCTTTGCCTAGTGAAACAACTGTAACTGGTGAAAATTATTAAGTTTTAACAAAGGGAAAACAATGACACAAATCCATAATTTTTGGAAAATGTCTAAGGGCATCCAGCAAATGGAGACATATTTATTTAAGAAAATCTCCTAAATCTTATTAAGAACAGTAAAAATAGGTGGCATTTGAACTAAAGACGTGCTCCCTTACCCTGCTCTCCAGCTGAGCATGACAGAAGCTCTACTCCAGCCAAGAGGAGTCGCAGCCAAGAACACAGGGCTTGCATTCCTCCCAGCTCCCAGTCAAGGGCCGCGGTATCTTCTCAGAAAGGACAGGCTGACAGCATTTCTCATTACCACCCCCAGATCCGTGTTGCAGAAGCTCTATTCCAAGCAAGAGCAGCTGAAAAGTCTGGGGCTTCCTTCTTCCATCCACCCCCACTCACAGGGCAGAAGCTCTACCCCAGGTGTGACTGGGTAATAATATTGAGCCCTATTGTTAGAAGACAGGATCTTGTAAGGAAACAATTAGAATTAATAAATGAGCACAGTAATGTTCAAGATGTAAGACAAATATGCAAAACCAATTGTATTTCTGTACACTAGCACTTAACAATCTGAAAAAGAAATTAAGGATACAATTCCATTTACGACAGCTTCAAAAGCTATAAATACTTAGAAATGAAATTAACGAAAGAAATGCAAAACTTGTACTCTGAAAACTGCAAAACATTGATGAAAGAAATTTGAGAAGACTTAAATATTAAAACCTATGTTCATGGGTTGGAAGATTTATTATTGTAAGATGGTAATACTCCACAAATTGATCTACACGGTTAATGCAATACTTACCAAAATTACAGATAGCTGACTTTTTTTTCAGAAATTGATAACTTGATTCTAAAATTCATATAGAGTGCAAGAGAACCAGGATAGCCAAAACAAGCTTTATGAAAAAAGAACAAAATTGGAGGATTTACAGTTCCCGATTGTAGAACCTACTTCAAAGCTACAAAAACCAAGACGATGTGGTATTAGCATTTGGATAGACATATAGATCAATGTAAAAGAATGGAAAGTACAAAAGTAAATCCTGACGTTTGCTGTCAACTAATTTTTTGACAAAGTTTCAACACAATTTAATTGGAAGAAAAAGTTTTTTCAATAAGTACTGGGATAACTGGATACCCATATGTAAAGAATGAAATTGGATACCTTCCTTATACTGTACACAAAAATTAACTTCAAATAAATTATAGACCTAAATGTAAGAGCTAAACTAAAATTATAGACCTAAATGTAAGAGCTAAACTAAAAATCTCATAGAAGAAAACATAGGAACATATCTTTATCATATACCTTCATGGCAAAGCCTTCTTAGATATGACACCAAGTGCACATGCCAAAAAATGCATATGAATTGAACTTCATCAAAATTAAAAGCACTTTGCACTTTAAAGAACATTATGAAGCATCTCAGAAGACAACGCACAGAATGAGGGAAATTATTTGCAAATCATATATATATCCAATATACATATGTATCTTGTATTTATAAAGAACCCACACAAACCAATAATAAAAAGGCAAATAACCCAATTAAAAATGAGCAAAGGCTCTGATTAGACATTTATCCAAAGAATATACAAATGGCAAATAAGCACAAACAGTTTGGCAGTTTCCTAGAGTGTTAAACATGGAGTTATTATAATACCCAGCCATTTCACTCCTGGTAATATACCCAAACAAATAAAAATATATACCCACATACAGCTTGTACACAAATGTTTATAGCAGTATTATTCATAATAGCATAAAAGTAGAATTAAGTAAAATGTCTACTAATTGAAGGATGTATATAAAAATGAATATCCATAAGACGAATGGCTGTTTGGTAACAAAAAAGGAAGAAAATACTACTATATGTTCCAACATAAATGAATCTTGAAATATATACTAAGTTTAAATACCTGGTAAAAAAAATCACATATTGTATGATTCCATTTATATAAAATGTCCAAATCTATGAAGAAAATATTAGAATAGTAGTCGCTTATGCTGGAGGTTAGGGTAGCAGAACAAAGAGTTACCACAAATGTCAATGGGTTTAAAATATTTTAAAATTGATTATAGTAACATTTTGCAATTATGTAAATATACTAAAATCCATTTTAGTTTACATTTTAAAAGGATGAATTCTGTGATATGTAAATTATAGCCTAAATAAGGCTGGCAAAAAATGAATAAATAAGAACCAATTTACCAGAAAAATGTTAATACTAAATGTGTATAATCTAAAATAAAGCCTCAAAATATGTAAAGGAAAAGTTAACAAATTTTAAAGGAGAAATAGTTCACAATCATAATGACAAACAATGTAACCCTCTAAGTAACTATTAGAGAAAACAAATAAAAAATAAAAATAAAAAAGTTGATTTATTAATTGATCCGATTGACATGTACACACCACTGTAGCCAGCAAATGTAACATCCACATTCAAGCACACAGGAAATATTTAGCATATTTGATCATATGCAGAAGGCTAAAGCAAGTCTCGAGATGGGAGAAGATTGAAATCTGGCAGGTTATTTTGCTCAGGGTAGAAATAAGCTAGAAAAGAATTATTAAAAGCTAACTAGATAGTCTCAAGTGACAGAAAATTTAAAAATACATGTTTAAAGAATCAATCAGTCAAAAAATAGTGAGAATTAGAAAATATTTTAAGCTCAATGAAAAAGAAAACATATTACATCAAACCTTTTAAAATATTAGCTTAAAGTCTTGCTTTGAGGAAAATTTAAAGCCTTGTTTAGATGTATTAGAAATTAAGAAAGGCTGAAAATTAATGATCTAAGGTATCCACTCCAAATAATTAGATAAAGGGCAGGAAATTAGATCCGAAGAAAGTAAAAGGAAGAAAATAATGAATACAAGAAAGTTAATAAAACTAATGAAGTAGAAAATAAAGATATAATAGACATGACATTATCAACAATCAAAAGGTGGTTATTTGGAAACATTATTAAAAATGACCAGATTCTGCTTTGACTGTAAAAAATGTAGTGAGAAGTCAAAAATTACCAATATAATGAATGCAAGAGAGACATTATTACAGATACTATGGACATTAAAAAGAAGAGTATTTGTTAAACAATTTTATTTTAGTAAATTTTAGACCTCATATCTATTGAGCAAAGTTTTGAGAAAAACTATCAAAGTGACACAGGAAATAGATCATTTGAATAGAGTAATATTTATTAAAGTAATCAAATTCACAATGAATAAAACCAAACAAAAATCTTGAGACCCAACTGGCTTTGCTAGTAATTTTTTCCAAACATTTACAGAGAAAATATCAGTCTTATACACACTCTGAAAAACAAGGAGCACTTTTCAACTCATAAGGTCAGAAAAATTCTGATAGCAATTCCTAACAGTGACATTACAGAAAGATTGACATATAATGAGATTGACATTATAAATCAGTCTCTCTTATGAACATTGGTGGAAAAATGCTAACAGAAACGTTTACAAACTAAACCTATCAATATATAAAAAGTATAGCACAACAACCAAGTTGAGTTCATATTAGAAAATTGAGGCTGATTAACCTTTAAGAAGTTCATCAATGAAAATACACTCATTAACAGGTCGGGTGCGGTGGCTCATGCCTGTAATCCCAGCACTTTGGGAGGCCAAGGCAGGCAGATCACGAGGTTAGGACATTGAGACCATCCTGGCTAACAGGGTGAAACTCCATCTCTACTAAAAATACAAAAAATTAGCCAGGCGTGGTGGCGGGCACCTGTAGTCCCAGCTACTCAGGAGGTTGAGGCAGGAGAATGGCGTGAACCTGGGAAGCGGAGCTTCCAGTGAGCTGAGATCGTGCCACTGTACTAAGAGACTTTGTTTCAAAAAAAAAAAAAAAGAAAGAAAGAAAAAAGAAAATACACTCATTAACAAAACAAAGGAGAAAATAATAATTATCACAATAGGTACAGAGAAAATATTGGATAAAATTCAAAAAATTCATAGTTAAAAACAACCTTTTAGTAATTTTGAATAGATGAGAACGTTCTCAATCTGAAGACAGTATTAAATATAACTATAATAAAGGGTATAATTTATAGGAAATATTGGAAATATCACTACTAAGATTAGGATTGAGGCAAAGAAGCCCATTATCACCACTTCTGTGTTACGCAACTTTCAAGACAGTCCCCCGTGATTTCCATATTCTGGTATTGATACCCTTGTATAATTCTCTCCCCTTGAGTCAAGACTGGACTTACTGATTCACTTCTAACAAATATGGCAGAAGTGATAGAATGTTTTTCTGAGATGAGGCTATAAAAAGACTGTCGCTTCCATCTAAACACACTTTCTCTCTTTCTCTTGTGTGCTTGTAGGTGTTCTTTCTTAAGTCATTTTCCAGAGGAGAAGCCAGCTGCCCTCTCTTGACATAGCCATGTGAAGATGCTCAAGTATTGAAGATCCTAAGCCTGCCAACAAACGTGAGTAGGTTCAGAAGTAAATCACCTTTTCTACACTCTTCCATTGGAGTCTTCAGTAAGACCACAACTTCAGGTAACTGGTTGACTGTAATTTCACGAAACATCTTAAGCCATAGGCACTCAAGTAAGCATCACCCGCATTCTTGGCCTATGAAATAGTAAATGTTTGTTGTTTTAAACTATTAAATGTCAAAGTAATTTGTTATGCTGTAAGAGATAACTAATATAACTTTATTCACCATTGTCTCATTGGTCCTAAAATGTGAAGTAAGATAAGAAAAGATGCCATCATTGAGCATATAAAACATGAGTACATTTATTACAGTTGCAGGTTACAAGTTAAACACACAAAGATCACTCACATTATATTAAATAGATATGGCTATAAATATATATTAGCAATAAACAATTGAAAAGTAAAATTTAAAACTGATCAAAAAGCACTCGTGATAAAGGAAGATGAAGCACTGATTGATAAAAATTAAAATAATTAAAGTTCTTTAATTTTTATCATCATAAAAATTAAGAACGTTTGTTTACCAAAAGACATTGTTAAATGAGTGAAAGGCTGGCCAGTGACTAAAAGAATATATTTTAATACAGATTCTGCATACAAGAAATTTATGCAAAATATATAAAGAACACATACAAACCGAAAACCAACAGACAGTCCCCCCATTTAAAAATAGCCTAAAGTCTTGAATAAGCAATTCTCAGCAAAGGACATTGAAATAGCAAATAAATGCATGAAAATTGCTTAACATTATTAGTCATCAGAGAATTGCAAATCAAAACTCCAATGAGATACCATCCATAACAACAAAATGACTACAATTAAAAAAAATAAAATGTTGCAATACCAAATGATGGTGACAGTATGAACAGCTGGAACTCTCAGCTACTCCTGGTGAGAATGTCAATGTATACAGTCACTTTAGAAAACTGTTGGCAGTATCCTTCAAAGTTGTGTGTATACCTACTTTTTCATCTAGCAACTCCACTTTTACATGTATACTCCAAAGAAAAACTCAGATATGTACATCAATTGACATGTAAAAGAAGTTTAATAACTGCATTATAAATAAGTGCCACAAACTGGAAGCAAACTGAGAGCAATCGGTAGTAGAATGGATAAATTACGATATGTTCATACAATTGCATACTATCCACCAAGAAAATGGGTAATTTACTGTTGTAAAAATAAGCTGAATGAATTTCAAAATTATTACGTTGATTGAAAGAAACTAGACATAAAATAGTACACAGTAGTATCCCATTTTAAAAAGTGAAAAACCAGTGAAAACAAATCCACGGTGTTAGAAGTTAGAATAGTTTTTATATTCTGTGGTTGATAATCACGAGGGGTATAGACATGAGAGAGACTTTTGGGATGCTGTAATCTTTTATTTATTGTTCTATGTGGTGGCCACATAAATGAGTTTGTTTTGTGAAAATGTATTAAGACCTACAAATTAATGCACTTTTCTAAATGTACATTACACTTCAGTAAATGTTGACTTAAACATTTTTCTTAAATCTCTTAATTTTTCTCGTCAGAGTAAATACATTAAGCCAAAAGGCAGAAGCAGTAAGCTTAGGATGCACAGTGCCAGGTAAAATGAGGGTCCTACCTAAGTGGGAAGGGAACTCTGGCAAAGTCAAACCTGCTTGCCTGTCCCACCTAAATTAGGCAGTCCATCAGTTTCAGCCCATGATAGCCTTTTAAGAGCGTCCACCAGCCTTGACACACCTTTTAGTCTTTCAAAGAAAGTCAGCAATTTGCAGTTTTATGTAAGATCTGCTGAGTTAATTTTTTTAAAACCACTTTACTGAGCTGTTGTTGACATGTAAAAAGCTGTACATATTTAATGTATGTAACTGGAGGAGTCTGGGGTAAGTACACACCGTGAAACCACACCACCATCAAGACTGTAAACATGTCCCTCACCTCCCAAGGTTTCCTCTTACTTCTTCTTCATCATCATTATTATTATTATTGCTACTATTTATGGTAAGAACACAACACAAAATCTATCCTCTTAGCAAAATTAAGTATACAATACAGTATTGTTACATATAGGCATTATGATGTATAGTAGATGTCCAGAATTTATTTACCTTGTATAACCAAAATGTTGTACCCTTTGACCATCATCACCCTACTTCTCTCTACCACCAGCCCCTGAAAACCACCATTCTTCTCTCTGCTCCTACAAGTTTGACTACTTTACATTCCATATATAAGTGGGATCATACAGTATTTGTCTTTCTGTGTCTGGCTTATTGCTGTTAGAATAATGCCCTCCAGACCCATCTATGTGATTGCAAATTGAAGGATTTCTTTCTTCTTTCAGGCTGAATAATATATCCATTGTATGTAAGTACCACATTTTCTGAATCCATTCATCCATCCATAAGCATTTAGGTTGTTTCCATGTGTTGACTTTAGTGAATAATGCTACAATGAATATGAGAGTACAAGTATGTCTTTGAGATCCTGATTTCAATTCTTTGGATGGATAAATACCCAGAAGTGGAATTGCTAGATCAGATGGCAGTTTTATTTTTAATTTTTTGTGAGAATTTCCACACCATTTTCCATAATGGCTGTACCAATTTACATACCCATCAACAGTATTCAAAGGTTCCCTTTACTCCACATCTTCACCAACACTTGTTATGTTTTTTAAAAGTAATAGCCATGCTAACAGATGTGAAGTGATATCTCATGTATGTTTCTTTTGCGCTGCCCTGATGATTAGTAATGGCAAGCACCTTTTCATAAACCTGGGATGAAAACAGACTAGTAGACCAACGGAACAGAAAGAGAGCCCAGAAATAAATCTATGCACGTTAGGTCTATTAATCTCTGACAAGGTCATCAAAAATGCAAAATGAGAAAAGAAGAGTCTTCAATAAGTGGTATTTGGAAAACTGTGTATCCGCATGCAAAAGAATGAAGTTGGATCTTTATTGTACACTATATACAAAAATGAATACAAGATGGATTAAAGACTTAATTATAAGACCTCAACTCTAAAACTCCTAGAAGAAAACAGAAAAAAAATCTCCTAGGCAGTGGTCTTGGCAATGATTTTTTGAATATGATATCAAAAATGCAGGCAGCAAAAGCAAAACTAGGCAAGTGGGACTACATCAAACTCAAAAGTTCTGCACAGCAAGAGATACAGTCATCAAAAGGAAAAGGCAACCTATGGAAGGGGAGAAAATATTTGCAAATCATATATTTGAGAAGTGTTGATATCGGAAATACGTAAGAAACTCCTATGACTCAATGGCAAAAAAAAAAACCCTCAAATAACCTGATTAAATAATGGGCAAAGGGCTTAAATAGATGTGTCTCCCAAGAAGACACAAAAATCTGACTTTTAATATTGGCATCAAATTAGAATTCTTTAAAACATTGTAGTCTAAACAAAAGACATCTGCAAACTTGGTTTAATCACTTTGTTAACTCGAGTCTATAGTGTCAGCATGCAAACTAGAATTGTAGAGTTGGAAACCAAATATTACCATCCCCAATATTAAGCTATATCAGATAACTGCTGATGCTCATCTTTGATAAGATTCATTATTCTTAAAAACTTTCATGCATTTTTCTTCTCTGACTACATCATCAAAGGACACGTGTACTTATAAAGAATGTGTGTTTTGGAAATGTTAAGTATTAGGTTCTACGTAAAGAAATTCAGCCAACTTCGTGTTTAAATCTTTTGTACCCTTATTGATCTTTTATTTACTTGTTTTATCAAACCCTGAGAGTAACGTATGAAAATATCCAACTATGGCATTGAACTTACCTATTTCTAGTTTTTGTTCTATCTACTTTTGCTTTATGTAATTTGAGGCTATGATATCACATGCATACAACTGTTAGTATTATTTTGTCTTGCTGTGGCATTGAAACTTTTATTATTAAAAAAAGGCTCTCTTAAAAAATTCATGCTTATTTACATTGACTAACTTTTCAGATAGTTTCCACTTTAGTAATGTCCTACCTCCTTCTCTGGTTGTCATAGTTGTCCATCAAAGACTTGCCCAATGTCACCCCAGTCTGTGCTGCCTTTTTTGCTGCCATACCCTCAAGAAGCATGAACTGTTCCCTTACCTATGCTTTTAGGTCCATATTTCTATTATTAGACATTATATATTACATTGCAGTTGTTTTTCCATCTCTTTTATTATTTAGTTTATGAACTCCTTGAGAACAGTTAAAAGAGAAATACAGTTAGATTTTTTTTTGCAGTATTTGCATGATGCAAGATAAGTCACCCTATGCAAAACAAAGGCATGATAAATATCTGGTAGCAATGTTGTCCTATTAAATACAGGATTTTAGAACCAATACTTGCTTCTCTGGAGAGCCAGTTCACTTCCATCAGTAAAACTCTTGGCAGTGAGGGAAGATGTACCTATGTATTTCATCCTAGTCACAGATGTACTGTAAAAAACTACCTTGGAAATCCCTATGAAAACAGCCTCTGTGTTTGTGACATAGAAGCAAGATGGAACTATAGATTCCATCTACTTACTTGGCATAGAATGGCGGACATGCATAAATAAGGTAGACAAATGTCCTGGCCTTTTGGAGCTTACATATTACTAAGGGGAGACAGTGAATGATTAAACAACCCCCATTATTTCAGATTGTGGAAAGCACAAAGAAGGAAAGAAAGAGTATAATGAGATTGAGGGTAATAGTGGAGTGGGTAAGGAGAGGGCCACTTTACATTGGGAGGCTATGGAAAACCTCTTGGAGATTTTTTTTTTTTTTTTTTTTTTGATACGGAGTCTTGCTCCTTCACCCAGGCCGGAGTGCAGTGGCGCTATCTCGGCTCACTGCAAGCTCCGCCTCCTGGGTTCACACCATTCTCCTGCCTCAGCCTCCCGAGTAGCTGGGACTACAGGTGCCCGCCACCACGCCCGGCTAATTTTTTTGTATTTTTAGTAGAGACGGGGTTTCACCGTGTTAGCCAGGATTGTCTCGATCTCCTGACCTCGTGATCCACCCACTTCGGCCTCCCAAAGTGCTGGGATTACAGGCGTGAGCCACCGCGCCTGGCCTCTTGGGGATTTTTGAGCTGAGGTAAGGAGTCACCCCATGGAAATGTGGAGAGAGAGAATTCTGAGTGGGGACATAATAGTGTGGTTGGTCCACAGTAAGTGGAAATAAGCTTGGTGTATTGCAAAGAAAAGAAGTGAGGTCAGTGCAGTGGGGCCCAATGAGCAGCGGGGAGAGTGATGTGAGGCCAGTCGGGATAAGGTGAAGCCATGACTTGCTTGGCTGGGTAGGTCAGATTGTGTTCTAAGTGCAGTGGAGGCCTTTGGAGGGAATGATGTAATCTGACTTTTGCCTTTATAAGACCACTGGTCACTGAATGGAGAACAGGTGGCAGGGAAAACAAAGATGGAAATTCAAAGATCATTAAGAGGCTATTGCTATAGTTATGGCAGTAAATGATGACTGGACTTGGTGAAGACAAGTGGGTGGATTTGGGGTGTTTGGGGAGCTAAATGGTAGATTATGAAAATGCAGGTGAGAGAGAGGGAGACATTTTCAAGGTTTTGGGCTTGAGCCATCAAGTCTAGGGAGGGCTGTGCCATTATGAGATAGAGAAAACTAGGTGTGGAGTAGGCAGGGAGGGGGCACTGAGAGCTTGTTTAGCTGTTAATTATAGTATGACAACGCCTAATGCCATGCCAGGGTAGAATTGAAGTACCACTGTGACGTCAAGAGCCTGGATGAGTGAGAAAGAGAGATGGGGGCAAAAACTAGCCCCTGGCACCCTCTGACATTTCCAGTACAAAAGAGAAGGGCCAAACAGGAGTTTTAGAAGGAACAGTCAGTAGTTTATGAGGAAACTGAGGCAAGTGTAGACTCACAGAAGCTTACAGAAGACAATATATTAAGGAAGAGAGAAAAATGAAAGTATAGTCTTATATGAGTGACTGCTATATAAAATGGAAAATGGAATCCCTAGACTTTTAACATTCACTCTGTGTACTACTCTAGGACCAGCCTTTTCTTTCAATGCATCATACCACCCTGTCGTTTGTTCAGGATATCATAGTCACACTGGCTTGTTTTCCAGTGTCTCAAGCAAACCAAGTTCATTCCCATCACTACGAGTTTGCCCTGGCTGTTCCCTCTCTCTGAAAAACTTCCTTTCCAGCTCTTCACTCAGATCCTTCTCACTCTCCAATTCTCCACTTAAATGCCACCTCCTCACAATGGCCTTCCAGATCTCCCTCCCTAAAGTAGACCCTTCTCCAGGCTCTCTATCATCTTACTGTTTAATTACTTCTCAGGACTTCTTATTATCAGAAATTACACTGTTTATCATTTGTTTCATTATTTATTTTCTCTGTATCTCAATGAGATCATAAGATCTGTGAGAGCAGAGGCATTTCTGGTCTTTTCCAATGCTGATCCTACCATCAGTAAAGTGTCTGTGTTGGTTGAAAAAGTAAATAAATAAGAGAAAGAAGGCTAATTAAATTAGAAATACCAAATTTGATGGCAATGTTTATTAGAACACAGTGGTATGTTCTTATTCGTAGGCTTGATCTATTAGCCTACTAGGGCTGCCATAACAAAATAACACAAGCTGGATAACTTAAACAACAGAAATTTATTTCTCACAGTTCTGGAGACTGAAAGTTCAATTTCAAGATGGTGGCAAGTTTGGTTTCTCCAGAGGCCTCTCTCTTTGGCTTGCAGATGGTTGCCTTCTCACTGTTCCCTCACATGGCCTTTTCTCTGTACTCACACAGGCCTGGTGTCTCTTTCTCTCTCTTCTTATAAGGTCATCAGACATAATGAAGCAGGATCCCACCATTACGACTTCATTTAGCCTTAATTATCTCCTTAAATGCCATATCTCCAAATATAGTCATATTTGGGGTTGGGGCTTCAAAATATGAATTTAAGGTGGACATGATTAAGTCCATAACAGCTGCATTTATCTCTGTCATGTCCATTGTCTCATTGCATGAGTCTGTGACTCAATTCCATAGTGAGATAGAATGCCATTTGTATTCTGCTTAAATTGGCATCACTGGGAGTTTAAAAAGAGGGTGAGAGAATGCTTATTTAGGTAGACATTAATGGCTTCTCAAAGAATCTATGCCAAATCTAGAGAATACGAAAGGGTAGTAGTATATTCTTTTCTTTCTGTATCAGAAAAACACTTTGATATTTTCATCCTCCACTCCAGAACATTGGCTTTCTTTCCTCCAGATGTGAAAATTCAAGCATGAAATTGTTATTAAAGACCTCATTATTCCTCTTCAAATAGCACACAAGACCTGAAATATCGTTTAATTATTTAAATGGATCATGTTGTAAGTAATGATTGACTAGTACATTGCTTACTTAGAAAAGGAAATCATATTGGTGCATTTAATTCTGTTGAGTAGTGAGCAGTGACTTCTTTTTGATTAATGGTTTCACACTAAGCACTTTTCATTTTGATCTCTAATTAGGTATAATTAGAACAATCCAAACTTTTCAACTTAGATAACTCTCTTGGCTTGCTTATGTCTTCATTATTTTGTCTGGAAAACTACATGAAACAAAGGCATAACATTAAAAAAAGACATTGCAAGTTTTCCAGAAATTTCTAGATAAAAACAGAAATAATGCATTTTCCTTTTGCTACTATGCAAAGATTGATCATTCAACAGATGTTCCAGGCATTGCCTGAAACTATCTTTCACAAAATAATGCATATGGCCTCTGAGAGAACCAACAGTGTATTGAATATGACAAATTATAAATGCCCATGCTGGTTATAGGGTAGGGTTTTAAAGCTGGATTTTAGTTTAATCTCCAGAGTGTACGTTGAACCAAATCTGGTTCTCACTATAAGATTTTTTTTACCTTACAGAAAAAGAATTGACATTATTTTTGCAGAAGTTTTCTTATTATTAGACCATTGAATGGGGACAGTTCTAGAAAGTAACAAAGTCATGCTTCATTCTTTGATGACACACCAATGTCCTTCCAATTTGGGGATCCTGGTTGTTCCTTGTGAAATAAAGTTCATCTGGTGGTATTGGCTTTCCTGCTACAGTCTGACCTCAGTCACCCCTGGAACACATCCAGGCCTAAAAAGACAATTTGTTTAAAAGGCAGGTTATATTCTAGCCCCTTAGAGTTGGTTTTCAGTTTCTGTTGTCAAACAGCTGAAGTCTCAATCGCTAGTTTTCTATGAAAAAGGTGGGAATTTCTTCACAAACAGGAGTGTCAGGAACACCAAGCAGTAGAAAGAACCAATCAAATGTAACACTAATTCACACTTCAGCAGAGTCTAAGCTGCCCCTTCAATTCCCAGATCCACCTGAACTGAGTCTGTTTTACCTCCAGGTTGGCCATGACTTGAAGCTCAAGTTTTTCAAGTGTTTTCACGGATGCCCGACTTGAATGCATTGGGGAGTCTAAAGGGTTTAAAAGTTTTTTGCTCACCTTCTTCCCCTTTGCTTCCCAGGAACAACACATTTTTTTCTTGTCATTTACACCCTTGCCATCTTATCAAAAACCAAAAGAACCATCAGAAATAGTATGGGGTGTGGGTGGGCTTATCAAATAATTTATTCCAAATTAATATAGTAGTCTCTCTTTCTAAGATTACTTCTGATAAACAGAATTTTGACTGATCCTAGTACAAATGTTTATTTCCTTCTGAGTTGTCTCAAACTTTAGGATAGTGAAAAAATCATGGATTTTTGAAAACTCGGATTCAAATCGCAGGTCACTGGCTTGTAAAAATTAGTTATCTTCTTTAACTCTGTTTAATCCATAGTAAATGGTACCTCAGTAAGGTAAGGTATAAAGTTCCCAGAAAGAGATCGGCAGTTGCCTTCTCTTTTTCCCTCTTGTATACTATGTATAGTACCTAGCATAGCTCCTGGAGCCTGGGACATGTTTACATATTTGGTAAGTTGAAACCATTGGAAATAAAGTTTGGAAGTGGAAATTCTTTATCCTGGAAGAACTTTATGGGACAGAAAGATAATTCTCTTATGAAAAGACAGTTAATTTGCATTTTATATGAATATTTTAAGTGTTGTTTTCAAGAGATAGGTTTCTTCTGTCTTGTGCACAGTGATAATTATATAATAATTTATTGTTTCTTTTTTTTTTATTATACTTTAGGTTTTAGGGTACATGTGCACAATGTGCAGGTTTGTTACATATGTATCCATGTGCCATGTTGATTTCCTGCACCCATTAGCTTGTCATTTAGCATTAGGTATATCTCCTAATGCTGTCCCCGCCCCCCCACCCCCCACCCCACAACAGTACCCGGAATGTGATGTTCCCCTTCCTGTGTCCATGAGTTCTCATTGTTCAATTCCCACCTATGAGTGAGAACATGCAGTGTTTGGTTTTTTGTCCTTGCGATAGTTTACTGAGAATGATGTTTTCCAGTTTCATCCATGTCCCTACAAAGGACACGAACTCATCATTTTTTATGGCTGCATAGTATTCCATGGTGTATATGTGCCACATTTTCTTAATCCAGTCTATTGTTGTTGGACATTTGGGTTGGTTCCAAGTCTTTGCTATTGTGAATAGTGCCGCAATAAACATACGTGTGCATGTGTCTTTATAGCAGCATGATTTATACTCCTTTGGGTATATACTCAGTAATGGGATGGCTGGGTCAAATGGTATTTCTAGTTCGAGATCCCTGAGGAATCGCCACACTGACTTCCACAATGGTTGAACTAGTTTACAGTCCCACCAACAGTGTAAAAGTGTTCCTATTTCTCCACATCCTCTCCAGCACCTGTTGTTTCCTGATTTTTTAATGATGGCCATTCTAACTGGTGTGAGATGGTATCTCACTGTGGTTTTGATTTGCATTTCTCTGATGGCCAGTGATGATGAGCATTTCTTCATGTGTTTACTGGCTGCATAAATGTCTTCTTTTGAGAAGTGTCTGTTCATGTCCTTTGCCCACTTTTTGATGGGGTTGTTTGTTTTTTTCTTGTAAATTTGTTTGAGTTCATTGTAGATTCTGGATATTAGCCCTTTGTCAGATGAGTAGGTTGCAAAAATTTTCTCCCATTCTGTAGGTTGCCTGTTCACTCTGATGGTAGTTTCTTTTGCTGTGCAGAAGCTCTTTAGTTTAATGAGATCCCATTTGTCAATTTTGGCTTTTGTTGCCATTGCTTTTGGTGTTTTAGACATGAAGTCCTTGCCCACGCCTATGTCCTGAATGGTATTGCCTAGGTTTTCTTGTAGGATTTTAATGGTTTTAGGTCTAACATATAAGTCTTTAATCCATCTTGAATTAATTTTTGTATAAGGTGTAAGGAAGGGATCCAGTTTCAGCTTTCTACATATGGCTAGCCAGTTTTCCCAGCACCATTTATTAAATAGGGAATCCTTTCCCCATTTCTTGTTTTTGTCAGGTTTGTCAAAGATCAAATAGTTGTAGATATGCGGCATCATTTCTGAGGGCTCTGTTCTGTTCCATTGATCTATATCTCTGTTGTGGTACCAGTACCATGCTGTTTTGGTTACTGTAGCCTTGTAGTATAGTTTGAAGTCAGGTAGCGTGAGGCCTCCAGCTTTGTTCTTTTGGCTTAGGATTGACTTGGCGATGCAAGCTCTTTTTTGGTTCCATATGAACTTTAAAGTAGTTTTTTCCAATTCTGTGAAGAAAGTCATTGGTAGCTTGATGGGGATGGCATTGAATCTATAAATTACTTTGGGCAGTATGGCCATTTTCACGATATTGATTCTTCCAACCCATGAGCATGGAATGTTCTTCCATTTGTTTGTATCCTCTTTTATTTCATTGAGCAGTGGTTTGTAGTTCTCCTTGAAGAGGTCCTTCACATCCCTTGTAAGTTGGATTCCTAGGTATTTTATTCTCTTTGAAGCAATTGTGAATGGGAGTTCACTCATGATTTGGCTCTCTGTTTGTCTGTGACTGGTGTACAAGAATGCTTGTGATTTTTGTACATTGATTTTGTATCCTGAGACTTTGCTGAAGTTGCTAATCAGCTTAAGGAGATTTTGGGCTGAGACAATGGGATTTTCTAGATATACAATCATGTCATCTGCAAACAGGGACAGTTTGACTTCCTCTTTTCCTAATTGAATACCCTTTATTTCCTTCTCCTGCCTGATTGCTCTGGCCAGAACTTCCAGCACTATGTTGAATAGGAGTGGTGAGAGAGGGCATCCCTGTCTTGTGCCAGTTTTCAGAGGGAATGCTTCCAGTTTTTGCCCATTCAGTATGATATTGGCTGTGGGTTTGTCGTATATAGCTCTTATTATTTTGAGATACGTCCCATCAATACCTAATTTATTGAGAGTTTTTAGCATGAAGGGTTGTTGAATTTTGTCAAAAGCCTTTTCTGCATCTATTGAGATAATCATGTGGTTTTTGTCTTTGGTTCTGTTTATATGCTGGATTACATTTATTGATTTGCGTATGTTGAACCAGCCTTGCATCCCAGGGATGAAGCCCACTTGATCATGGTGTATAAGCTTTTTGATGTGCTGCTGGATTCGGTTTGCCAGTATTTTATTGAGGATTTTTGCATCAATGTTCATCAAGGATATTGCTCTAAAATTCTCTTTTTTGGTTGTGTCTCTGCCTGGCTTTGGTATCAGGATGATGCTGGCTTCATCAAATGTGTTAGGGAGGATTCCCTCTTTTTCTATCGATTGGAATAGTTTCAGAAGGAATGGTACCAGTTCCTCCTTGTACCTCTGGTAGAATTCAGCTGTGAATCCATCAGGTCCTGGACTCTTTTTGGTTGGTAAGCTATTGATTATTGCCACAATTTCAGAACCTGTTATTGGTCTATTCAGAGATTCGACTTCTTCCTGATTTAGTCTTGGGAGGGTGTATTTGTCGAGGAATTTATCCATTTCTTCTAGATTTTCTAGTTTATTTGCATAGAGGTGTTTGTAGTATTCTCTGATGGTAGATTGTATTTCTGTGGGATCGGTGGTGATATCCCCTTTTTCATTTTTTATTGCATCTATTTGATTCTTCTCTCTTTTCTTCTTTATTAGTCTTGCTAGCAGTCTATCAATTTTGTTGATCTTCTCAAAAAACCAGCTCCTGGATTCATTAATTTTTTGAAGGGTTTTTTGTGTCTCTATTTCCTTCAGTTCTGCTCTGATTTTAGTTATTTCTAGCCTTCTGCTAGCTTTTGAATGTATTTGCTCTTGCTTTTCTAGTTCTTTTCATTGTGATGTTAGGGTGTCAATTTTGGATCTTTCCTGTTTTCTCTTGTGGGCATTTAGTGCTATAAATTTCCCTCTACACACTGCTTTGAACGTGTCCCAGAGATTCTGGTAGGTTGTGTCCTTGTTCTCGTTGGTTTCAAAGAACATCTTTATTTCTGCCTTCATTTCATTATGTACCCAATAGTCATTCAGGAGCAGGTTGTTCAGTTTCCATGTAGTTGAGCGGTTTTGAGTGAGTTTCTTAATCCTGAGTTCTAGTTTGATTGCACTGTGGTCTGAGAGACAGTTTGTTATAATTTCTGTTCTTTTACATTTGCTGAGGAGAGCTTTACTTCCAACTATGTGGTTAATTTTGGAATAGGTGTGGTGTGGTGCTGAAAAAAATGTATATTCTGTTGATTTGGGGTGGAGAGTTCTGTAGATGTCTATTAGGTCCACTTTGTTTAGAGCTGAGTTCAATTCCTGGATATCCTTGTTAACTTTCTGTCTCATTGATCTGTCTAATGTTGACAGTGGGGTGTTAAAATCTCCCATTATTATTGTGTGGGAGTTTAAGTCCCTTTGTAGGTCACTCAGGACTTGCTTTATGAATCTGGGTGCTCCTGTGTTGGGTGCATATATATTTAGGATAGTTAGCTCTTCTTGTTGAATTGATCCCTTTACCATTATGTAATGGCCTTCTTTGTCTCTTTTGATCTTTGTTGGTTTAAAGTCTATTTTGTCAGAGACTAGGATTGCAACCCCTGCCTTTTTTTGTTTTCCAGCTGCTTGATAGATCTTCCTCCATCCCTTTATTTTGAGTCTATGTGTGTCTCTGCACGTGAGATGGGTTTCCTGAATACAGTACACTGATGGGTCCTGACTCCTTATCCAGTTTGCCAGTCTGTGTCTTTTAATTGGAGCATTTAGCCCATTTACATTTAACGTTAATATTGTTATGTGTGAATCTGATCCTGTCATTATGATGTTAGTTGGTTATTTTGCTCATTAGTTGATGCAGTTTCTTCCTAGCCTCGATGGTCTTTACAATTTGGCATGTTTTTGCAGTGGCTGGTACCGGTTGTTCCTTTCCATGTTTAGTGCTTCCTTCAGGAGCTCTTTTAGGGCAGGCCTGGTGGTGACAAAATCACTCAGCGTTTGCTTGTCTGTAAAGTATTTTATTTCTCCTTCACTTATGAAGCTTAGTTTGGCTGGATAGGAAATTCTGGGTTGAAAATTCTTTTCTTTAAGAATGTTGAATATCGGCCCCCACTCTCTTCTGGCTTGTAGAGTTTCTGCCGAGAGATCAGCTGTTAGCCTGATGGGCTTCCCTTTGTGGGTAACCCGACCTTTCTCTCTGGCTGCCCTTAACATTTTTTCCTTCATTTCAACTTTGGTGAATCTGACAATTATGTGTCTTGGAGTTGCTCTTCTCGAGGAGTATCTTTGTGGTGTTCTCTGTATTTCCTGAATCTGAATGTTGGCCTGCCTTGCTAGATTGGGGAAGTTCTCCTGGATAATATCTTGCAGAGTGTTTTCCAACTTGATTCCATTCTCCCCGTCATTTTCAGGTACACCAATCAGACGTAGGTTTGGTCGTTTCACGTAGTCCCAAATTTCTTGGAGGCTTTGTTCATTTCTTTTTATTCTTTTTTCTCTAGACTTCTCTTCTCACTTCATTTCATTCATTTCATCTTCCATCTGCGATACCCTTTCTTCCAGTTGATCGCATCTGCTACTGAGGCTTCTGCAATCTTCACGTAGTTCTCGAAACTTGGCTTTCAGCTCCTCCATCTCCTGTAAGCCCTTCTCTCCATTGGTTATTCTAGTTATCCATTCTTCTAATTTTTTTTCAAAGTTTTTAACTTCTTTGCTATTGTTTTGAATTTCCTCCCGTAGCTCAGAGTAGTTTGATCGTTTGGAGCCTTCTTCTCTCAACTCGTCAAGGTCATCCTCCATCCAGCTTTGTTCCATTGCTGGTGAGGAACTGCGTTCCTTTGGAGGAGGAGAGGTGCTCTGCTTTTTGGGGTTTCCAGTTTTTCTGCTCTGTTTTTTCCCCATCTTTGCAGTTTTATCTACTTTTGGGCTTTGATGATGGTGATGTACAGATGGGTTTTTGGTGTGGATGTCCTTTCTGTTTGTTAGTTTTCCTTCTACCAGACAGGACCCTCAGCTGCAGGTCTGTTGGAGTTTACTAGAGGTCCACTCCAGACCCTGTTTGGCTGGGTGTCAGCAGCGGTGGCTGCAGAACAGCGGATTTTCGTGAGACCACCAATTCAGCTGTCTGATAGTTCCTCTGGAAGTTTTTTCTCAGAGGAGTACCTGGCCCAGTGAGGTGTCAGTCTTTCCCTTCTGGGGGGGGTGCCTCCCAGTTAGGCTGCTCAGGGGTGAGGGACCCACTTTAGGAGGCAGTCTGTCCGTTCTCAGATCTCCAGCTGCGTGCTGGGAGAACCACTACTCTCTTCAAAGCTGTCAGTCAGACAGGGACGTTTAAGTCTCTGGAGATTCCTGCTGACTTTTTGTTTGTCTGTGCCCTGCCCCCAGAGGTGGAGCCTACAGAGGCAGACAGGCCTCCTTGAGCTGTGGTGGGCTCCACCCAGTTCGAGCTTCCTGGCTGCTTTGTTTACCTAAGCAAGCCTGGGTAATGGCGGGCGCCCCTCCCCCAGCCTCACTGCCGCCTTGCAGCTTGATCTCAGACTGCTGTGCTAGCAATCAGCGAGACTCCGTGGGCATAGGACCCTCCGAGCCAGGTGCGGGATACAATCTCCTAGTGTGCCGTTTTCCAGGCCCGTTGGGAAAGCGCAGTATGAGGGTGGGACTGACCCGATTTTCCAGGTTTTCCAGGTGCCGTCTGTTACCCCTTTCTTTGACTAGGAAAGGGAACTCCCTGACCCCTTGCGCTTCCCGAGTGAGGCAGTGCCTTGCCCTGCTTCGGCTCGCGCACAGTGCGCTTCACCGACTGTCCTGCACCCACTGTTTGGCACTCCCTAGTGAGATGAAACCGGTACCTCAAGCAGAAATGCAGAAATCACCAGTCTTCTGTGTCACTCGGGCTGGGAGCTGGAGACCGGAGCTGTTCCTATTTGGCCATCTTGGCTCCCCAACCAATAATTTATTGTTTCTGAACATACAGCAAAATGTTCGTTGTCATCATCAGGCTGCAGAGAGTGAAATATTTTCAAAAGTCATCTGTGAAGAGTAATGAAACTAAAGGAAAACCAGTCAGGAGTTAGAGAATTGTTGCGGATGAGGGGGAGAAAAAATGGGGTAATGGTGAGATAAATCAGAGTAGGGTTATTATTTTGGGATGTGTAGGAAATAAAATATCTGCCTCATCTTACTCTTCTGCTGTGCATATATTCTCTCTAGAGTCGAAGCTCACACTGGAGTAATTTCTATAGTTAGCCCCTTCCTGCCTTAATGTCTAAAAGCTTCGAGTGCTCCCTATTGTAAAATCCAATAAAAACGAAGGGCTTGCTTTCCATACTAAATTCCTAACTACATTTCTCTTAATGAGTTTAATGAGTGTTGATTCAATTTATAGACAAATTTTTTCAACAGCCCCCAAGCCTATAAAGCCACAAGAGGAAAATACACTTATTCAGGTGGTAAAATGTAAATGCATCTCTGCAATCCACCTGGTTTCATTTAATCTTAGGTTGTTTGTCTCATATTGTTCTTCTCACGTGAAATGAAAATGGCTGATGCTGTTGAGAGAAGCCAAACAAATGGTAACATTTCAACTTTTAAATCTCTCCTGAGTCACTTAGAAAATAAATTCAAACTTTGTTTTCCCTGTTTGGAATTAGATTCCACAATCCCCTCCCCTGTATATGCCAAACCTATTCTGCATCTCCACATTTGAAAAGTTTCTGACATCTTTTTTGGCTAGGAAAAGGCAATGTAGAATATTATGTATACAGTAATTTTTTCTTTTTGTAAGCTTTTCAAACTCTGGCCTCAGGTTGCTTTTTAAAAACTTTAAATTTTTTCCCCTGGTGCCAAGAGTTACAAAGCTCAAAAGGAGACAGTGAGAAAAAGGAAAATGGTGGGGAGAATTTAGAAACAGCATTTACAGAATATCCTGAAGATATTTAGTTTCTCTGGCCCTGTCAATCCTAGTGTGTGTTTTATTGAGCAGACAAGATTTCAAACAAATAAACCAGATTTAAATTTTTCAGAGGACTTCTGATTTAATCCAGAATTTAGGGGACACAGATCAAACAGGTGAAAGAAAAGGAAAAGAACAATAAATAAAAGTAAAATGAGAAAAGTGGAGAATGGGAGGTCATCTACTCCCCTATTTTTCCTTCAATTGTTATAGCAACTACACTAGAAAGTCCTTCTCACGCCATCTCAGGTGAGACCGTTTTAATTATTCTCATTTAACACTATTTTCATTATATGAAAAAGTTAAGGCTCAGAGAAATTGAGCAATTTGTCTCAAATCACATGTTTATAAAGAGGTAGATAAATTTCAACTCAAGTCTGCTATTTCCATGACAAACTTCTCTGTCTTAGTCAGGATTAAGGATGGATAAAAAGATGAAGGAGAAAAAGAACTCTGAAAAAACAAAATTTCGTCAGATAATTACTATATTTGAGATATTTTAGTGATTTTAAAATTTTATATGTATGTATAGGGTAAAAAAATTGAAAAATTCAATAAAGTGTAAAAAAATAGAAACAAAATAATGACTTCTAGTTTTTGGTATATTTCCTTGCAGCATTTTAACTTTGTTTTTTTTTTTTTTTTTTTTTTTTTTTTTTTTTTTTTTTTTTTTTTTGGTGTTCAACTATTTGTTTATATATAATAGGGGAAGCAAACACCCTCTTCTTCACGTGGTGGCAGGAAGGAGAAGTGCCAAGCAAAAGGGGAAAAAGCCCCTTATAAAACCATCAGATCTCATGAGAACTCACTCACTATCATGAGAACAGCATGAGGGTAACAACACCCATGATTAAATTACCTCCACATGATTCCTCCCACGACATGTGGGCATTATGGAAACTACAATTCAAGATGAGATTTTTGTGGGGACACAGCCAAACCAAATAATGAGCAAGTAGACAAATAAATACAGAATTTGATCTACAAAGTATGATGAAGAAAATCTATCTGTGTATTTAGTACACAATTACTCTAAGTTAGAAAGTCAGAGTGTGTGTATTTGAGAATATGGCATTAGAGTTGAGAACTAAAGAATAAGAAGGAAGAAAGGTTTTTTTTAAAAAATAAGAAATTGCATTCAGAACAAAGAAAGGGCATTTCAGATAAGGGGTTCAGCATATAAAGTGACTCGAGGCAGTTTTGCTCTGTTAAGGGACAGAGAAGAAAGTTCTGTGCTGCTGAAATATTTGTGGAGGGAGGAGAGCATGATAAGAGATGAGCTAAGAGATGTTATCTGGGAGAAGATTACGCAGGGTTTTGTGGGCCATTGCGGAATTTGGATTTCATTCTAAGTACAACTGAGAAACTACTAGTGATTGCTAAGTGAGGATAAGCCTGATTTGATTAAGGTATAATAGGCATGAATTTCTCAGTCACAGACTCAGGCACATAAAAATGAGACTTATTTCTTAACTCAAATTAATTTCTAAGTTTTAGCCTCAAGCTTGCCCAGCAGCAATCAAATCTATCCAATTGCAAGTTTCTCTCAATTTGATCCAGTGATTTTTCACTAACTCCAAAAGCATAATTTAATCATACTCTGTCCTTCACCTCTTCTTTGTTCAGCAAAGAAGGGTCTTATGAACATTATTATGTTGAGAGGTGTGTGTTCCGTTTGTGTATGTGATGGTGATGGTAGGGTTGGATTATTTCTTCTTTGCTGGCTTTTACTGCTGATATAAGTGATTCAGTCTTCAGGCACATTTCCTATCCATGTGGATAATTGGGAATTGTCTAGTTGCCTTGTGCTAGATGCTGGTCATCAATTTTTACCCTGCTGACATGACTCTGGTCTCACCAGACCTCCAGTCCCCAGGTCCATGTAGGTTGCTGGTCTCAGCAGTCAAACATAGTTTATACAGCTGGGACTTTTCTCAGACCCTCTGTGGCCTTCTCTTAGGTATAGAAAATGATCAATGGCTCTCCTGTGCTTTTGTGAGTCCTGAGGGATATGGATTTACTCTCTAACTTTCATAAGTTTCTTGAAATTATACTTCTTAAAGTTTGTCTTCCAGGATTCTAGTGACCTGGAGTTCCAGCTAATAGAGCTACAAATTCACTCTGTTCTGAGATTACCAAATTTAAAGAAAGATTTCCACCAGAAATAGGCTTGAGACAAAGGTGACTAGAGGTTGGAGGAATCCTCCTATCCACACAACATATGACCATGTCTATTTTTTTGTTGTCTTTCCAAAATTAATTTATCTCCTCTGCTTTTGTCTGCTCTGGAATGTGGGGATGTGGCAGTATGATGGCAGGGACTAAACTCAGAAGCCATGAGTGTGGCATCTTTGACTTCACTGTGGACCTACACATGACATTGAGTACACATTCCACACAGCTACGAAAAGAAGACGGCCAGCGGGTATGCTACAGGTGGAAGGCAGCATAATCAGCAACATTTTGAGGCATTATCCTGCTACGGACATTCTTACAAATTTATCAGGGCTTCCCCACAGCTCGTCCTTATATCCAGTTCTTACTCCAACTTTGGGCAGGTTCTGGGTTTTCTTAGGTGTATCCTCCTATTACTCCTTAGGCAGCTTTTGCTTTGCTTGCTGGGATTTGCTAATTTTGTTGCCCTTCCTGTAGTCTAATCTCACGTACAGTTAAAGTTTTGGGCGTATGGTAGTACAATTTCCTTGTTTTCAACACTAAGTTTTTTAACTATTTATTTATAAATATATTTTAACCATTTCAGTTAGAATTTATGAGTTTAAATATCTATTCTTTGATTGCCATGTTATCATTTGCTTTAAAATACTTACCTATTTAATCCATCTGGAATGCATTTTAGTGTTTTGTATGAGGCATCAAATTTTGATTTTTTTCCCCAAAGAGTTAACCAATGTTTCAATTAATATTTATTGGTGTAAAATGTTACCTTTTAAAGTCCTCTTTTTTATTAAAAATGTTTTTTTCTGGGATTTCGGTTACTTTTTTGCTTATTTCTACCTTATTACTACAGCATGAATTATTATCTTTTTATGTCTATTTTCAAATTTCATTGAGAAATTTTTTAATACTCCTTACTTATTCAAAGTATTGTTGGCAAGTATCAACCCTATATTTTTCCGGATAAATTTTATAATCAATTAGCCACAATTTTAAAAAGCAAACACCTTGAGTTTTTTTTAATTGGCTTTTATATTAAATTTTGAAATTTACTTGGGAAAAATTTATTTTCATCCTGGAATATTGTGTATATCCACTGTTTTATTTCTTTTATGAAGTTATTTTGCACACATTTTTCTGTTGAATATATTCCTAGTGATTATTATTTCACTGCAGCTATTGGATTTTACAGATTTATTTTTTCTCTGGACATTTTGTTGGTTGTATAGCATTTTCTAGTTGATTCTTCTCACTTTTCTAGTCAAATAATGTCAACTATAAATAGTAATGGAAACTTCTGCTTTGCAATTGTTAAACATCTTGGTTACACTTCTTGTTTTATGCCATTGATTGAATCTTGCAAAACAAAGCTTAAGAAAAGGTAGTGACAATAGTTCAAATCTTTGTTTCTTTTCTCATTTTCATGAGAATGTTTTTGTTATTTTATTCTTATATGCTAAGTTAGCCTCATGTTACATATTCTTTCTTTTCTTGTTCAAGATTTTGTTTGTAATGTACTGATATTCATTGAGTAATTTTCCAAACTGATTACATGATTTTTCATGTGGTGTGATAATTCATATTATCACATTTCTTTTTTTTTTTTTTTTTTTTTTGAGACGAAGTCTCGCTCTGTCGCCCAGGCTGGAGTGCAGTGGTGCAATCTCGGCTCACTGCAAGCTCCACCTCCCAGGTTCACGCCATTCTCCTGCCTCAGCCTGTCCGAGTAGCTGGGACTACAGGCGCCCGCCACCACGCCCGGCTAATTTTTTTTGTATTTTTAGTAGAGACGGGGTTTCACCATAGTCTCGATCTCCTGACCTCGTGATCCGCCCGCCTCGGCCTCCCAAAGTGCTGGGATGACAAGCGTGAGCCACCGCGCCCGGCCATATTATCACATTTCTTATTAAGAAACCATAATAGATGGATAAGGTTTTTAGATTGTATTCTACTTGCTCTTGATGAATCATTTCTTTTAATAAACTACCAAATTTGACTGACTGTACTTTAAGAACTTAGAATATATATCAATAATATTTATATATTTATACTTTCACTTTAATGAAGTATAGCATTTATATAGCAAAGTTCACATGTTATAAATGTTATGAAGTGATGATGTGAAATGTTTCTATTTTTATTTTATTTCATTTAAAAATGTTATATTTTGATCCCTTCTGTTAGATTTCAGCTGCAGGATTAAGCTTATCATGTAAAATGAACTGTGAAGCTTTCCATCATTTTCAGTGATGGAAAAAGTTTATGTAATATGAGAATTTTCTGTCTCTTTATACTTTAAAATAACTAGTCTATAAAATCAGAGCCTAGATCCTTTTTATGAACTTTTTCCATTTATTCCATGACTATTTGTGTCATATTTTATCTCTATACAATTTTGTAATATTTTCTATAGGAATTGGTAATATATATTATTGCCCTATGCTTGGAAAACAATAACCATTTATCTGGTTATATCATATTTTAAACCTAATTTTGTGAATTTATGTTCTCCAATTTCTTTTTGAGATTACATTTGCCAGGAAAATTCATTGTTTTTCTCAGGAACTTGTTCTTTGATTTATGCAGCCTATGTCTTTAATTATTTATTTTCAGCTTTTAACTGTATTAATTCCCTCCATTTCATTAGACTTGTTTTATTATTTCTCATATAACTTCCTGAATTCTCTACTCATTTTTCTTGTGCTATTTTTCTTGTTGTAAATGAAAGCATTCATAACAATGAAATAACCCTGAGGACATGCCACATGTTCATATATGAGTTTTCTAAAAATTTTTTATCTTTCTAGAAATTCTGCGAATGCTTTTTGGATAGACTCTCTGAATCAAGAGTTCAGAATGCTTAATGTAAAGATAGAAGCTGATTTCTATCTCATACAACAGGAGTTCTAGGATGGTTCAGAGCTAATAAGGCAGTTCCTACATGATTGTCCAAGCTCCCAAGAATCTCCTGCAATTTTGCACCAATATCCTTTGGACCTTATTTTTGTCCACATAAGTATTACGTAAGTGATGTGTCTGTCTTGGAGAATCACAGGCATCACATCTGGAGGCACAAGTTGTCCATTCGACATTAACTGTGATCACCTGGTAAAGGTATTGTCTAATTTCCCCACTACATATTTAGGATGTCTTTCCCTTTTGCAACTAATAAGTCGTTTATAGGGAAACACTTTGAGATCACGCATTTACTCCCCATCAGAAAATTCCCCCTAGATTCAGCATCCATGATGATATTTGCTGAGAAGCAATTTCTATCAAAATTACTGCATTTAACTTGTACATTAAAGACTTGTACATATGGGACAGTTGTTTTGGTGTCAATGTCTCTCTCCCTCTGTTTCTGACAATAACTCGACTCTTAACAATCCTTTGCCCCACCCAACCCAACATAGCATAAATTCCTTTTAGTAGCTTCTCCTTTAAGTTATTAATTTTAAAAGTTATTATGATCATATTTCAAACATTTTCAAAATTAGAAAGTATAATACAATGAGCTTTTTCTACCCATCACCTCACTTCAATAGTTGCTGAGATTTTGCCATATTTCTTCTCTCTTCCTACTTACTGAGTTTACATTGCTGAAGTATTTTAATGCCAGTTCTAGACCTCCTGTCACTTCCTTACTACATACTTTAGTATATATTATTTTAAAATATGGACATTTTCTTAAATGAAAAAAACAAAATCTTGGTGGAAAGAGCTAGAAAAAATTCCTTGTTTCCTGATGAAAATCTGCCTTCTGTCTTTATAGAGTTCTTGTGTCAGAAAACTTAAACTGAGCTGGATAATATACATCACATTGTCCTCCAGGAAAGTGTTTTACCAAATAGCAACTCCCCTCACTTTATCTTTGGCTCAAGTTTTTCTAATAGAGAAAAGACTGTCTATATTTTAAATATATGTTCTGTTTAGGAGAGACAGAGAGAGAGAATCAGTTAGGAATATGGTCCAACAAGTTTATCTAAACTTTTGCAATTGTTTGTAGCAAAACTCTTTGTCCAGTGAATTTGTTCTCATTCATTCTGTGCATCCATGTGCAGACTTCTGTGAACAGACAATTCAAGAATTATGTGATAAGAGACATCTTTGGCATTAGAATATGAAGTCTTATAAATCTATCAGGGAAATCTATTGCCAAACAATTTAGCAACTAGAAAATTTGTGTGGTTCAGGTAAGAACCAGCCCAAGGCTTTGGGCTGAAGTGCATGCCATCCAAAGGTCCTTGAAAGCCCTGCAAAAATTAACAGGGGAACATAAAACTAAATACTGCATATTCTTACTTATACGTGGGAGCTAAATGATAAGAACTCATGAACACAAAGAGGAGAATAACAGACACTGGGACCTACTTGAGGTTGGAGGGTGGGACAAGGGTGAGGGTCAAAAACTACCCACTGGGGACTATGCCTGCTACCTGGATGATGAAATTATTTGTACACCAAACCCCAGTGACATGCAATTTACTCACGTAACAAACTTGCACTTGTACCCCCTGAATTTAAAATGAAAGTTGAAAAGTAAAATAAAATGAAAATATAGTAGTTGCCTGTAGAAAACTTAAAAAAAAAAAAATGAAGACCCTGCAAGGAGACAGCAGCTCTTCAGTGCACTCCCTCAAGCAGCAGTTCCCTAATGCCAGTTCTTGGACTGGAGCAGGGTTACCACACAGTGTTCACCAGCCTAAGGATTTCAATCTGGAGGAAAACAAGGACCATACTGGTGGTTTCTTATGAATCAATTTGTAGTCATCTGGGAAACGAATTCAAATGTCCTACTTTCTAAAAATAGTAGTGCTAATAAGAAGTGTTTGTTTGTAGGTTGGTTTTCTTAATGTCTTTTCTTAGTACAATTAAAATGCTGCCAATCTTATGCCAAAGCATCCAGTTCTTTAATTGTTAATTTTACCTTAGATTCCTGGACTGGTAACCCTAATGTAACGATGTAATAGGTTTTAATATCTAGATTCTGTCAGCTCTAGCTCTGTGTCCTCAATCCACAAATATCCCTTGAATGTGAAATCTATTAACTTTTTGCCCTTGAGGATATCTCTTCAAGGAAATAATAACTAGCTCCTGGCCTCACTGGGGTTATGTGCAAATGAAAGCACAGGCTGCTCCCTGTAGCCCCAGGCCTGTTCTGGACTGCTAGATGATGAATCATTGCACTCCTCTTCATGTGCAGGAAGTAGCACCTAAACATTTGACATAGGATCAGCATCTGCATCACGGATGCCTCATGACAAAAGGCCTCTCTCCTGCATCCTTCTAGATAATGATAAGAAAGAAAATAGAAAACACCTAATATACAAATAAGGAAAATTTTTTCCTTTAGACAAAAATATACATGTCTTTTCATTAGAAAATAAGAACAGTTTGGCATTCACCTAGTTTATTATAGCTATAAACATTTTTGAGCTTATATGTAGTGATCACAGTTAGCACAGGTTTTCTGCTTTCCATTTCATAGTTGCTATGATCTTATCCTTATTCAATTACAGGACAATTATAGGTCATATCAATCTTTTAAAACTAATGTATTTTAAAACATCTCATAAACAAATCCTGGTTTCTGAACGGTATTGCATAGGATGTTTTCCCTTTTGTTTTAGTTTTCCTTTAAAATAGAAAGAAAATCTCTTTCTATTTATTTCCTTCCAAAACAGAAGAAAATATAGCATAAGAAAGACATTCACTTGTAGTTTACATTGTCCTATAAAATACATGGTACTAAATTGTGGGCTATCACACTTATTTATCTCAAAGTATTTCAAGTGATGAGGATCAAACTGGCTCCTTGGTATACAGTGTATGTATAGTCTCTGTATGAGAGAGAGAAAAAAAATGAAGAGTTTTTTAGTCTTTGTCTTCTTTCTTTTGGATTCAGAAAGAAAAGAGAAAACTATATTATATCTCTGCTTTAATTTGTATATGTATACAGAGAAAGTGCTTCGCATATATGTGAGGCTTGTTTCATGCAAAATAACATTGACAAGGTGATCTTCATAGACAGAAGAGGGAAGTCAGGGAGACAGTCATCGAAATAGAATTGTATGAACATACTGTCACACATCCCCTCATGATAGAGACAGCACCAGTATGGGGGAGAAGAGAGCAACTGTGTGTAAACGTGCTTGAGGTCCTGTGAAAGGCAGGGCTGTAAAGTCTGTTTAGAGTACATGACTGCACTTGCTTCCTGTGGTCCAGAAGTGAAAGCAAATAATCTATTGTAGGAGTCCTTATCCCTTCTGGGAAACAATATTTCTGGTCTGACAAAGAGATAAATAGATTTGAGGGCAGAAGCATGGAGAGGATGGGTCAGTTTTTGTGACAGTATTTCTGGCAAAGACTGCTAATTATTACAAAAAGCCTTTGTATTTTTTTGTGACAGATTGTCTCATTGCTCTAAATATTTTCTGTCCCTCTATCTTAGTTTAAGTTCTTGCAGAAGGATACCTTGAAGCAAGAATTCAAGTGCAAGTAGTTTATTTGGGCAGTGATCACAGGAAATACCAATATGGGAAAGAAAAGCAAGACAGAAATAGGATAAAGGCCAAGAAAGAACATGCTATAAAGCACTTCACCACTGAGAGCAACTAGAACTCCCTCCAGTGTAAACCATGAGCCTCAGAGTTATCCTGAGAGATGAGGGAGCTAATGTATTTATTGATTGAAGGCTGCTCATAGGGGTGGTGGCTTGGGCATTAATTCCCTGGCATATTGGCCTGTTCTAAACATGGACAGGAAGGGCTTGATACTGTCAGCTGGAAGTAAATTGAGGCAGACTGAAATAGCAAGAGCCAAGAGAATGCTCATGATGGACTCACTTTATCTACTTTACTCTGTGTGAAAGGATTAGACAGTCATCCCTTGACTGTCTGGGGGATTAATTCCAGGATCCTTTGAAGATACCAAAATCCTCAGATACTTGAGTCTCTGATACAGAATGGCCTAGTATTTGTTTGTAACCTATGCATATCTTCTCATATATTTTAAATTATCTCTAGATTGCTTATATCTAATGCAATGGAAGTGCTATGTAAATTGTTGCTATACTGCAATTTTTAATTTGTCTTATTTTTGTTGTATTGTTATTTTAAATTATTTTTTAAAAATATTTTTGATCCACAGTTGGTTGCATCCATGGATGCAGAACCTGAAGATATATACAGGGTGGACTGTATACCCCACCCTATTGACTAAGCTTAGCTAGGTTACTCCCTGTGGGAGGATTATATTTCTCTGCTCCATTGACATTGAAGTGTCAGCAGAAGTGATGTATTTGACTTTCCAGCACAGCTTTCAGAGCCATCACCTACCTTCCTTTCTTTCTTTTTCCTTTTCCTTTTTCTTTTTTCTTTCTTTCTTTCTTTTTCTTTCTTTCTTTCTTTCTTTCTTTCTTTCTTTCTTTCTTTCTTTCTTCTTCCTTCCTCTTCTTCTTCTTCCTCCTTCTTCTTCTCCTCTTCCTCTCCTACCTCCTCTCCTCCCCTCCCCTCCTCTCCTCTCCCCTCCCTTCCCCTTTCCTTCTGTTTGAGATGAAGGTCTTGCTGGTTCACCAGGCTGGAATGCATTGGCTATTCACAGGCCCGGTTATTGTGTACTATACCCTGAAACTCCTGGGCTTAAGTGATCCTCCTACTTCAACCCATGGCTACTTTTTTTTTCCTTCTACTTTGTACCCAGCAACATCCTGGGTAGGAACTGCTCCTTTAATCTGGGTCCTGAGATGAAAAAAAACATGTAGCTAAGCCTCAGCATAGTGTAGAATTAGAAAGAAATAACATTGATGATTATATGCCCCAGAATATTTCAGGTTGTTTATTATAGCAGGATAGCTAGTCCATCCTGACAAATGCCTTGTTTCTAGAAATAAATTGTTGAGAGGAAAAGCAAATAAACAAACATGATATTTACTTCATGTTTGGGCAGATAATAGTGTGGAAACTGTCATGGATGGCATGCAATTTATGCAGTAGTGAAACATTTTGACAAAACCCTGTCAGTAATAATTTTGAGGGCAGATAATAAACCAAATGAGCTTGTTATCTTAGGTAAAGAAGTTGGAAAGCAGAGTATAAGCAGCCTGATATGCTATTGGCTGAATTTCATGATAAAGAGGCGAGCTCAGAAAAATAATTGGCTATTTTGCAAGCAGAAGTAGAAAGGAAAAGAGAAAAAAGTCCAGATTTTCAGGACTTGCAGCACTGAAAACCTCTGGTTCATAATAACAGAAATAATTAAGGACCCTTGTCCTCTGATTGTACTCTGAAACAACAATACCTGCCCTAACTGTCTTACTCAGAATTATTTTATGTGGAAAAGAAAACCTTTTTATTCTTTATTTTATTTTATTTTATCTTTATTTTTTGAGACAGAGTCTCACTCTGTTGCTCAGGCTGGAATGCAGTGGCACGATCTCGGCTCACTATAACCTCTGCCTCCTGGGTTCAAGCAATTCTCCTGCCTCAGCCTCCCACGTTTCTGGGATTACAGGCGCCCGCCATCATGCCCAGGTAATTTTTGTATTTTTAGTAGAGAGGGGATTTCACCATGTTGGCCAGGCTGGTCTTAAACCTCCTACCTCAAGTTATCTGCCCTCCTCCACCTCCCAAAGTGCTGGGATTACAGGCGTGAGCCACCGCGCCTGGCCATTATTTTAAAGCCACTGTCACTTCTGGTCTCTGTTATCTGCATGCACATTCAAGCTGATATGATGTAGTCAGAACACTCAGGGGTTTGTTTGCTCCAGAAAACTTTAACTGATGACTCTGGTGAGAATGGTCTGGGTTTCATCAATGCGCAGTCACCTGGGAGGGACTAGAGTTAGGGGATGGCACTGGGTGGAGAAGAAGAGCACAGATCTCCATGTTAGTGGATGCTGCACAGTGGTTTGTGGATGGGTTGGCAGGAGGAACAGGAGCAATAACCTGCCAGTTTAGCAGCTGATGGCCTGAAACATCGGCCTCTAGTTGTCTCTAGGTTTCCTTAGGAATGTCACATAATAGAGTTATTTGCCAAAAAGGGTTATTTGTCTGCCATTCAGTATGAGAGGTCCTTTAAGAGAGGGATCATTCTCTTAGTTATTTACATAGGAATCCTCCCCATAAATATTTGTAGCAAAATATGAGATAATAACTATTAAGCTCATTTTTGCTACAATCGATCACTTCCTTCTGATCTTCCATCAACAGAGTTATCTTTAATGCATTCTACAGAATTCTGATAAAAACACAGGATCCCATGACAGGGAGAACATGGTGACAATTAGCTTAAAGTTGTTAACACAGAAAGGAATACTTGTTCAGCACAGAAATGGGGCTGATTTAGGGCAGGTATGGATTTCTTTATTGATATTGACGGTCACCTCTCCTTTCCTGAACACACCTTCCAACAGTTGGGTTGACAGGGCAGTGAAAGGATTAATATTATTGCCCAAACATAAAATAAGCCTTCTTTTCCTAGTGTACATTAATCATTTCCTAAGAATGATCATGTTTGGAAAAAAATAAAACCTCGATTAATCCCACAAAATAGAAATTTCATAATCAACATTTTCTGACTATTCAGCAGTAAGACTTTAAATGTTTAGATTCAGTTTGGCACAAAGTCAATGCCATGGGAAAAATAGTGAGAAGACTACTTCTCAGAATTAAAAGGGCTTAAGAGACATAACGAAATCTAAACTATTATCTTATTCGGATTATGATTCAAGCAAACCAACTATAAAAATATATTTTTGAGACAGTCGGGTCAGTTTGATTATGGACTTAGAAGATACCTGAGATGATAGTGTCATGGCTTCTTCACGTTATTACTTAAGTGCTGCTAACAAAGGAAAGCTCCTTGAGTGGAGGGTAGAAGGTTCAGCCCCGTTAGACAATCCATCATAGCCAGGCTCTGCAAAGTCTCCAGTGTCACTTGTAACCATCATCACAGTATGTGTTCCAGCCAAGGTGCTGTACTTGAAATTCCTCAGACACACTCTCCTCTTTCAGAACTCAGTGTCTTAGCAAAAGCTGTTTCCTGGAGTTTGCCTGAAGCCCTCTACCTGCCAAAATTGTCCTTGAAAATTGCCTTCCTGTATTCTTTCCCCAGCAAATGTGGCAGCTTTTTATAGCACTTACACCATTAGATTGTATTTATTTCTTGAAACATCTGTCTTTTCCCAATGTTCCCTGTATATCCCACCAGTTGCCACCCAATCTGTCCATTTCCTTAAAAAAAGAGTGGTTTCTATTTACTGTCTCTATTTCCTTTCTTCCCTTTACTCTGCATACCACTTAATATGCTTCCCCACTCCCCTCTTCAATGAACTATCTAACAGTGTTCTCCAAAATTTCTAATCTTGCCAGAGCTCTGATTTCTTGATTTCTATGGATTCTTGTTTTAGTGACTGTCTCACTTTAACATATCTTAACATAGTCTCCCCCAAAAAGCAGATGACAAACAAGGGCTTCTGTGCTGGGAGTCCATTTTGGAAAAAGATATTCCAAAGAACATGAGTGGAGGACTTAGAAAACTGAAAAACAGAGAAGGAGAAAAAGCCAAACCAATGGTGCAAACCTTGACCAAGAAAATCACCACTGTAGACCACAGGACTCCATCTTGGTAGGAAGCCTCTAAGGAGTTATGAAAATGCACTTTAGAATGTTCTTCCTGAGATTCAGGAGAGGGGCTACTTATCCATCCGTTTTTGTCTCTCACTTGTGAAGAGTTGTTCCAAGGATGGTGTATTAGTCCATTTTCACACTGGTGATAAATACATACGTGAGAGTGGGCAATTTGCAAAGGAAAGGGGTTTAATGGGGAACTCACAGTTCCACATGGCTGGGGAGGCCTCACAATCATGGTGGAAGGCAAAGAGGAGCAAGTCACGTCTTATTTGAATGGTGGCAGGCAAAGAGAGCTTGTACAGGCAAACTCCTGTTTTTTTCTTTTTTTATATTTATTTATTTATTTTTTTTATTTATTTATTTATTTATTTATTTATTTATTTATTTATTTATTTATTTATTTTGAGATGGAGTTTTGCTCTTCTCGCCCAGGCTGGAGTGCAATGACACCATCTCAGCTCACTGCAACCTCTGCCTCCTAGGTTCAAGCCATTCTCCTGCCTCAGCTTCCCGAGTAGCTGGGATTACAGGCGCCTGCCAGCATACCCAGCTAATTTTTGTATTTTTATTAGAGACAGGGTTTCACAGTGTTGGCCAGGCTGGTCTCGAACTCCTGATCTGAGGTGATCCACCCGCCTTGGCCTCCCAAAGTGCTGGAATTACAGGCGTAAGCCAACAGGCCCCACCCAAACTCTGGTTTTGAAAGCCATCAGATATCGTGAGATAGATCTTGTGAGACTTATTCACTATCATGAGAACAACACAGGAATGGCCCACCGCCATGATTCAATTATCTCTCATCCAGTACCTCTTACAACACATGGGAATTATGGAAGGTACAGGATGAGATTTGGATGGGGACACAGAGCCAAACCACATCAGACAATTAGCAACACTGCACTTCCACATTTGCGCATGTGGAGGTATAGCTGAGTGAATTCCAACAATGTCCTTTTTGTTGTTGCCAGCTAATCCTTATGGCTAAAGTCCCCAAAGTTACTCTGTACAGTTATGACAAGATACTATCTGATTACATTTTAGCTCAGCTGGTTGTTCCAAAAAATAGCAGCTTTAAGAAAGTGTGACAGTACAATGTGAAGTAGGACACAAGAGATGTTCAATACTCCATTCTTTTTCTGGATCCTTTTCGTCTACTACTGACTAGTCAAAGTTTGCAGAGAAACACAACATGTACTGTACATGTTCAAAAAGTCTACATAGATATGTTTCTTTGCAGTGGGGACAATCTGTAGGCAGTGCCTTAAACAAATTATTAAGATTAAAATCCCTAGAAATAAGACATACCAACTTCATCATGATGTACCAAGAAGGACACACCTCACTAATATAATAGTCTTGCCCCAAATGCATAACTTCAAACTCATCCTGAGAAAGTATTACAGAAATCCTCTTTCTTTTCAAGTGCTGGTTGCTTTTTCAGTGTAGAACCCGCAGGAAGGAACCTTGAAAACAGAGACATCAGCTAGGAAACTATTGTGATATTCCAGGAAGGAGATCAAAGTGGATTGGACCAGAGTGGAAGCAGTGGAGGAGGAAGAAGGGATTGCATTCTGGGAAAATTTCAAAGGTATGTAGGGCCAATAGGATTTGCAGCAGATTTGATGTGTGGCGTGAAGGAAACAGAAGAAGTAAGGTTATTTTAGAAGTCTTTGGCATTGACAACAGGTGGAATGGGATGTCATTTTTTAAGATAGGAATGCTATGAGAGGGGCACGTTTAGTGGAAGACAGATGAGAATCTAAGTTTGTATTTAACATAGTGAACTTTAGATGCTTTTTAGTTAGATGTCAAAAATCAACTAGGCATTGGGAGAATGGTGCTCAAAAGAAAGGTAGGGGCTGGAGTAAGGAACTTGGAAGCTTTTAACATATAGATGGTATTTAAAGACATAAGGCTATTGACAGCCCTGAATGACAGGGAGTGAGTACAGACAGAGAAGAGATCCAAAGACTAAGATATGAGGCTCTCTTGCCTTGAGAAAGAAGAATTCATAAAAGAGACTAAGAAGGAAGAGTCAGCAAGGTAAAAAGATCCTCAAGATATGTAGTGTATCCTAAAAGTCAAGGGGGTAAAACATCGTTTCAAATAAGAGGCAATGACTAACTGTGTTGATACTGCAGCTAGGTTAAGTAAGGTGAGGACTAAGAACTACACATTGAACTTGGCAGCAAGAAAGTCCTTGATGACACTGACATGAGCAGTGTTCCTAGAGTGATTGGCTTGAGAAGATGATTTGAGAGGAAAAGAGAACAAACTTATGGGGGTAGTTGGTGGGGAAGAGAGCCAAGAAAAATTCTTTTTAAGACAGAAAAATAACATGTTTTTATGTCAATGAGAATGACCTGGCAGAGGGGAAAATTTGATGAGAAAAAAATTGATAAAACAAAAATCATAAGTAGGAAATGGGGATGTCATCTGGCAGAGGAGTTTGGTTTTAGATAGGCATGCCCAGTGGTTCTTTATTCTCAGTCTACCTGTTCTCTCTGGTTAATTCCGGGTCGCTAAAATCAAACTAACTGCCTCCATTGGACTGTGGTGAGCAGAAGGGCACCCACCTTGTATAAAAGCATCATTTTGTGGATAACTCAAATCCAGCCAGTTGCTGACAGGTCAGGAATAAGGACCCAGCTTTGCCAGATCTACTTTGTCAAAAGAAGCCTGTAACCCTGATTTTATGTGAGAGTTCCCAATTTTTAAATGTTCACAACTAACTCAGAATTAAATGAATAAATTTTTTAAATGCACCCTGAAGACCAGAGCACATTAGCAGGTGGAATCAAATTGTGGTGCCCTAGGAAATCACATTGAGGTTCACTATTTTAATTAACATATCATTTTCCACACAGTAGCTGGAGTTAGTTTTTAAAATACAAATCTGATTGTATTTTATCACTACCCTGCTAAAAATCCTGAAGTGGCTTTCTCTTGCCCACTAGATAAAGTTTAAGTTCTATAAAATAGCTTGTGCCATGATCATGCTAAAGCTAACTTTCCCAGCCTCAGCTCTTGCTGTTCTCCTTTTAGACTTGACACTCCAGCGGTGGAACATTCCACAATTTCTCAGGTGCACCATGCCCATTATCGCTTCCTGGTCATGGCACATGGGACTTTCACTGCTTGAAAAGTTTCTGTATTCCTTTTTTTCTGGTTCATTTCTACTAGATCTTTAGATGTCAGCTTACACTTTTTTTTTTCTCTAAACTGCCTGGCCTGCTGCCCTCTCTCCATGCCACCTTATGCCAAGTCTTTGTTAAGAACCCTTCTCTGTGCTCTCGTCACACCTTGCACTTCCTCTAGTAGTGTAATTAAAGAACTCAGTGTTCTCTAATTACATGCACCTTCTTTGGAAATTACTGAGACTCTGAGACCTTTGGGGTTAGGAGTGACTACTATGAGGCAGGCATCAAATACGTAAGTGTAAACCAGCGGTCCCTCTCGATTATTTCCTGCTATGTAGATGTCTACTGGCCCCTCAGATTCAACATGCTTCCTTCTCCATGGACCAGAGAACTTGAAGTCTCTCTCACACCTCACATTAGTCATCATCAGATTCTATTGAATATTTCTTGACTATCTCTTAAGTTATGCTGCTCTTTTCTTTCCACTACCACTGTCTTAGGCAAGACTCTCTTTATTTCTCACTATTTCTAGATACTCAAAAATATGTATCTGTGTCTACAATTCACTTATTTCTGTCTTCCAACTTATTCTCAATGCTGCTGGCAAACCCATTCCTGGTTTCCTGTGCTTTGAATGCTTCACTTTCTCCTCCTAGGCATTTGGGTATAGTTCAAATGCTTTAAGAGACATTTCTATCCATTCGTAACCTACCCAACCCTACGTTTTTTATCTCCTCCCATTTTCTCCCCTCACCACTTACACAAAATGCTCTAAAGATACCAAGCTTATGACAACATCCTAAACATAGTTTCCATGCTTTGTTCTAAATGTATTCACATATACCATTATTTCTGCCAAAATGGTGTTTTTATTTCTCCAGAAGGACTTTTATTCATCTTCAGAATTCAGTTCAAACATCCTCTTATCCAGAAATCCTTTATTTAATATTTTCCTCTAAGAGTTACTCACTTCCCCTGAGCTACCTTTGGTTCTTGTTTATATTTCTATTGTACTTACTTATATGTCTTTTTCTTCTTCTAGACCCTGAGGTCCTTAAGAACAGAGACTGAGCTTTACCTATCTCTGATGTTTCAGTGACCAGCCCATCACCTAATGCATGGTAGTCATCTATAGACTTTGTTAGAATGAATGGATGAATAATGGTTATCCCTTGTTACACAAAACTTGAACTTGCCATTGATTCTAAGGGCACTGAATACCCCTGCTCTTTGTATTTACAGCATTTGCCAAAGCATTTAGTTTTTAACTTACAAGGAAATAATTAAACAGAAAGGATCCTGTTGCCTTGATCTTGAAATCAATAAGCATTTATCTTATCATGCCTTCTGCAGAGTAGCCAGGAAAATCTAAGTGAAATTGTGAGGAAGTTGACATTGCCTTTGCTATCATCCCAGCTTCCCTTTTAGAGGTCATTTCTTCCCTTCTGAAATTATTTGCTTTCTAACCTTTTTATCCCCAACACATTTACTGCATTTCCTCTTCCAGGACACTTCATTTTCTTGTCTGTAACAGAATCATAGAAATCTTAATCAGCAATAATCTTTAAAGTAAATTGAGATTCTTTTTTGAACGTTTGGTCTGGAAGGAATGAATCTACTTATGAGACCAAACGAATAGAACGTTTGAAATTGAGTCTATTCCAGAAACTATATAATATGTGTTCCTTGTAATCAGAGATGACTTGGTTTCACCCTTCTTTTTATAAATGAGAATGAGCTAAGTCCTCAGACACTGCTAAGCAGTTCTAGAACAATCTACTGTCACTCACAAATTCCCATAAAGTGTTGGGCAGGTAAGTGTAAATAGTTTTTCTATCACATTTCCAGAGAGAACTGTTGACATTGGAATACCATTTAAAACTTAGAGGAAAAAAAATCTCTAATCTAAAATGGTAAAAATTTGAGCACAAGGTGAGGAAACACTACATGACGTTTAATTATAGAGACATTATTTAATCATTAATACCATACGGTAAGTTGAAGAAAACAGGGCATCTTCCCACAAATTTTCTGTTCAGAATTTTAGAAGTGCTCAATGAGTATACACACAAAACCAGTTCTTGTTTACATGGGAGTTAATTTGTGATGTTACATTATGGGAAATACCTATTGTTGCTAGGATAGATCTACAAGATTTCCTCTTTTCCTTCAAACGAATAACAAATACTGTAGGTATCCTCTGGAGGGGATAGTAATGGCATGATCTTATGCAGCTGATGCCTGAGATGCTGCAAAGGGGGATTAAAAAAAGCTGACAAGAATTTGGAGTTGTGGCAAATCAACAGGCCTGGCCTTGCTAATTGTAGTGAGCATCACACTGAAAAGTTTGATGATTGCAGTCCCCGCCTGGGAAATGCACACCCAGTCTCATAATTAGCAGTAACAGCATTAATAATCTTCCAAAGAACACCTTCTCCAAGCTCTTTGTTTTCTTTCAAATTTCTGTAGCTATTTTTCTCACATTTTCTCTCTGGAGTTGGAGTTAGGAAACTAAATGATAAGGCTTGAATGCCAATTAGATGTGAGGCACTGTGCAATATATTATTTCATTTCATTATTGTGTGGCCACAATAAAGACCACACTCCCATCTATAGATATGGAAACTGAAGCAAAAAGTTTGAATAACTTGCCAGAGATCATAACCACTAGCAGGCATGTCCCAAAGGACCACACTGCCACATCTCCGATAAGCATTTTTCAAATTTGGGAATATGGGTATATAGTGGGTAGAAATTTCATTCCACAAACTCAGGTGTGCAAGAAGCATAATGTAATTTTTCCACATAAAACAAAATTTATTATAAACACTTCATCTGGCCAGTTGGTGGGAATTTTAGCTCAATCCATTTCTTCCCGTTGCCTATTCATTGGAGTGGTGTATCAGTTCTGGTGGGCTTCCATAATAATGTAAGTCACTAAAGGAAGTATGCAGGCTGGGTCATCAGCTATCCATGCTGGCACCTACTGAGATGTCCTCATTCCTCACTATCTTTAGGTGCTGATCTATGCAGGTCCTTTCTGAGTTCACCCCAAAAACCAGTCTTTAACCTGACAGCTAGGCTCATCTGAGTCCAGCTTTCTCCCACTTAACCCAGGCCCTTGTTGGGTTTGGGGATTTTTCTCCATATCTGGATCTCACTGTGATTGGGAAACTTGGTTTGGTCAACTATAGCCCTTCGCCCTTTCCATGCTCTTCTGGGATGCAGGCACATTTTTACCACTCCCATATCACACTGGGCAGTAGGCAATAGTGAGGCTGTCTACATCTCACCTGACTGAACACACCTCAAAGTCATTTATACTCTGGCATCTTGCCTTATGCCTAGTGTCTACCTGGGAAAGAAAGCATAGGTTACCCCTGCACTGGAATCTCTCAAATTATCTGAGATTTCTGCTATATCTCTATATCCCAAACTGATCCCAGAAGAGGGGCAGGTTCCAGCCCAACCCAATCCATATCTCAGTAGCCCACACTGTCCCTTCAGCCTTTGTTAATGCAATCCTCTTACCTCATCAAGGAGCTTTTAGTTTTTGAAGGATGATGTTTCCTCAGTGTTATTCTCATTAGATCCATCTTCCAATTCTACTGTATATTTTATACATATAACTTTTTTCTCTTGACAATCTAGAATTTTAAAAGAAAAAAGTAATTTGTACTTGTTTATTCTGTTTCAGCATTTCAAACCCTTCGTTGGAGCAATAACTCTAGAGCTCTCTAAATATCTGCCTGAAGGGGAGAAGGGTAACAGGAAATATATTAGTTGGAAATCACTTTGGTTGATTTTTCAAACATAATATTTTACCACATTCCAACATAAAGTAATTAACCAGCAATTTCTAGAATGAAATGGTGCTTGAAATTAAAGAGAACAACAGGCATTATAATGGAGATAAAATAAAAGAAAATTTTAGAGAATGACCAACACCGTAATGTAAGCCTAGAGACATCAGGGGAAAGGGGAGGGGAATAAGTCCAAAATGTCAATGAAGCCCAAGAAGGTGTTAATTTTGTATCAATTAAGCATCTTCTTTGGGTCATGTTCAGTGCTATGTCCTTTTTAAAAATTAACTTTTAAGCTCTCCAAAAATCTACAAGATAGATTTCATTATCTCCATTTTTGCATAAGGGCAAAATGTAAGCCCAGATGAAAGTGACTTGTTCAAACTTCCCCCCTCTCCATAATATGCTTCAGACCTAGAAAGACTTAGAGGAGCAGATTATTACCTGTAACATAAAAATTATTGCCAAAAAAATAAGAATACAAAGGAACTTATCCTTCTCCTTTTAAGAAGCTACAATTCCAAAACTGGATGAAGACTGTAAAAGAAAGAAAATTATCAGCACACTTGATTTTTGCTAATAAATGCAGAAAGTATAAATAAAATATTAACTGAATCTAATGGAGTATTAAAATGCATCATAAAGCCAATGAGAACAAAGACACAATGTACCAGAATCTCTGGGACACATTCAGAGCAGTGTGTAGAGGGAAATTTATAGCATGAAATGCCCACAAGAGAAAGCAGGAAAGTCTAAAATCGACACCCTAACATCACAATTAAAAGAACTAGAGAAGAAGGAGCAAACAAATTCAAAAGCTAGCCAAAGACAAGAAATAACTAAGATCAGAGCAGAACTGAAGAAGATAGAGACACAAAAAAACCCTTCAAAAAATCAATGAATCCAGGAGCTGTTTTTGAAAAGATCAACAAAATAGACCACTAGCAAGAGTAATAAAGAAGAAAAGAGAGAAGAATCAAATAGACACAATAAAAAATGATAAAGGGGATATCACCACTGATCCCACAGAAATACAAATGACCACCGCAAAATATGATAAACACCTCTATGCAAATAAACTAGAAGATCTAGAAGAAATGGATAAATTCCTGGACACGTACACCCTCCCAAGACTAAACCAGGAAGAAGTTGAATCCCTGAATAGACCAATAACAGGTTCTGAAATTGAGGCAATAATTAATAGCCTCCCAACCAAAAAAAAAAAAAAAAAGTCCAGGACCAGATGGATTCACAGCCAAATTTGACCAGAGGTACAAAGAGGAGCTGGTACCCTTCCTTCTGAAGCTATTCCAATGAATAGAAAAAGAGGGAATCCTCCCAAACTCATTTTATGAGGCCAGCATCATCCTGATACTGGCAGAGACCAACAAAGCCTGGCAGAGACACAACAAAGAAGGAAAATTTTAGGCCAATATCCCCGATGAACATCAATGTGAAAATCCTCAATAAAATACTGGCAAACCAAATCAAGCAGCAGATCAAAAAGCTTATCCACCATGATTAAGTTGGCGTCATCCTTGGGATTCAAGGCTGATTCAACATATGCAAATCAATAAATGTAATCCACCACGTAAACAGAACCAACAACAAAAACCACATGATTATCTCTGTAGATGCAGAAAAGGCCTTTGATAAAATTCAACAGCCCTTCATGCTAAAAACTCTCAATAAATTAGGTATTGATGGAATGTATCTCAAAATAATAAGAACTATTTATGACAAACCCACAACCAATATCATACTGAATGGGCAAAAACTGGAAGCATTCCCTGTAAAAACCCACACAAGGATGCCCTCTGTCACCACTCCTATTCAACATAGAATTGGAAGTTCTGGCCAGGGCAATCAGGCAAGAGAAAGAAAAAAGGGTATTCAATTAGGAAAAGAGGAAGTCAAATTGTCTCTGTTTGCAGATGACATGACTGTATATTTAGAAAACCCCATCTTTTCGGCCCAAAATCTCCTTAAGCTGATAAGCAACTTCAGCAAAGTCTCAGGATATAAAATCAATGTGCAAAAATTGCAAGCATCCCTATACACCAAGAACAGACAAACAGAGAGCCAAATCATGAGTGAACTCACATTCACAATTGCTACAAAGAGAATAAAATACCTAGGAATACAACTTACAAGGGATGTGAAGGATCTCTTCAAGGAGAACTACAAACCACTGTTCAATGAAATAAAAGAGGACACAAACAAATGGAAGAACATTCCATGCTCTTGGATAGAAACAATCAACATGAAAATGGCCATACTGCCCAAAGTAATTTATAGATTCAATGCTATTCCCATCAAGCTACCATTGACTTTCTTCACAGAATTGGAAAAAACTATTTTAATTTCATATAGAAGCAAAAAAGCGCCTTCATAGCCAAGACAATCCTAAGCAAAAAGAACAAAGCTGGAAGCCTCATGCTACCTGACTTCAAACTGTACTACAAGTCTACAGTAACGAAAACAGCATGGTACTTGTGCCAAAACAGATATATAGACCAATGGAACAGAACAGAGTCCTCAGAAATAGCACCACACATCTACAACCATCTGATCTTTGACAAAACTGACAAAAGCAAGCAATGGGGAAAGGATTCCCTATCTAATAAATGATGCTGGGGAAACTGGCTAGCCGCATGCAGAAAGCTGAAACTGGATCCCTTCCTTACACCTTATACAAAAATTAACTCAAGATGGATGAAAGACTTAAATGTAAGACCTAAAACCATAAAAAACTCTAGAAGAAAACCTAGGCAATACCATTCAGGACATAGGCATGGGCACAGACTTCATGACTAAAACACCAAAAGCAATGGCAACAAAAGCCAAAATAGACAAATGGGATCTAATTAAACTAAAGAGCTTCTGCACAGCAAAAGAAACTATCAGCAGAGTGAACAGGCAACCTACAGATTAGGGGAAAATTTTGCAATCTATCCATCTGACAAAGTGCTAATATCCAGAATCTACAAAGAACTTAAACAAATTTACAAAAAGAAAAAGCAAAAAACAAACAACCCCCCATCAAAAAATGGGCCAAGAATATGAACAGACACTTCTTAAAAGAAGACATTTATGCAGCCAACAAACTTATGAAAAAATGTTCGTCATCACTGGTCATTAGAGAAATGCAAATCAAAACCACAATGAGATACCATCTCATGCCAGTTAGAATGGTGATCATTAAAAAGTCAGGAAATAACAGATGCTGGAGAGGATGTGGAGAAATAGGAATGCTTTTACACTGTTGGTGGGGATGTAAATTAGTTCAACCATTGTGGAAGACAGTGTGGCGATTCCTCAAGGATCTAGAACTAGAAATACCATTTGACCCAGCAATCCCATTACTGGGTATATACCTAAAGGATTATAAATCATTCTACTATAAAGACACACGCACACGTATGTTTATCGCAGCACTGTTCACAATAGCAAAGTCTTGGAATCAACCCAAATGCCCATCAATGATAGACTGGATAAAGAAAATGTGGCATGTATACACCATGGAATACTATGCAGCCATAAAATAGGATGGGTTCATGTCCTTTGCAGGGATATGGATGAAACTGGAAACCATCATTCTCAGCAAAGTACCACAAAGAAAGGAAAACCAAACACTGCATGTTCTCACTCATAAGTGGGAGTTGAACAATGTGAACACATGCACACAGGGAGGGGAGCATCACACACTCGGGACTTTTGGGGGTGGGGGACTGGGGGAGGGATAGCATTAGGAGAAATACCTAATGTAAATGTCAAGTTGATGGGTGCAGCAAACCAACACAGCACATGTATACCTATGTAAAAAACCTGCATGTTTTGCACGTATATCCCAGAACTTAAAGTATAATAATTTTTTAAAAATGAATAAAATAAAATGCATCATGATCAAATAGAGCTTATTCAAGGAATGGGAAGAAAATTTAACATCAGAATATCTGTGTATGTCAATCAACACGAGGATTGGACTAGGATAAAGAAAGTGAGGCATCTAGGGTGTGATATTGACAGAGGCATGCTATACACCAAAAACTTAGAGATTAGAGGATGGAGCAAGGTGGCAGAATAGAAGCTTTCACCAATCATTCCTGTGTAGGAATAAAAGCACCTTCATAAGAATAAAAAATAAGATAAGCAATCACAGTACCTGGTTTTAACTTCTTATCTCTGAAAGAGGTACTGAAGAGGGTACCAAAAACAGTCTTCAATCACCAATGCCATCCTTCCCCCTTCCCTCCACACTGCCCCACCTCTCTAGCAGCAGCCATGTGGTGTAGAGAATCTGAGTGCTTGTGGGAGGGAGAGTGCAGCAACTGTGGGGCCCTGCATAAAACTCAGTGCTGTTCTATTACAGAGGAAAGCAAAACCAGGTAGAAGTCCACTGATGCCAGCCCATAGAAGGAGCATTTAAGCCAGCCCTAGCCAGAGGGAACTTGCCCATCCTAGCATTTGGAACTTGAGTTTTGGCAAGCCTTGCTACAAGGGGCTAAAGTGCTCTGGGGTTCTAAATTAATCTGAATGGCTGTCTAGGCCACAAGGACTGCAATTCCTAGGCAAGTACTAGTGCTGTGCTAGGCTCAGAGCCAGTGGACCTGGGGGAAACATGACCTAGTGACACACCAGCTGCGATGGCTAAGGAATTATTTGCATAACCCCTCCCCCAAACCTGGGCATTGCAGCTCACAGCAACAAAAGTGACTCCTTCCTTCTGCTTGAGATGAGGAGGGAGGAGGGAGTAAAGAAGACTTTGTCTTGCACCTTGGATACCAGCTCAGCCACAGTAGGATAAGGTACTGGGCAGTCATAAAGCCCCTGTTCCAGGCCAGAGCTACTGGATGGCATATGTAGACACACCCTGGGCCAGAAGGGAACCTTCTGCCTCGAAGGGAAGAACCCAGTCCTGGCAGGATTTATCACTTGCTGACTAAAGAGACCCTGGGCCCTGAATAACCAGTAGCAATACCCAGGTAGTATGCCTTAGGCTTTGGGCATACTGAGCCCTCTGAGACATGCTGGCTTCAGATGAGACTCAGTACATTCTCAGCTTTGGTGGCTATTATGAGAGACTCCTACTTAAGAAAAGCTGAGGGGAAAGAAATGGGACTTTGTCTTGTGCCTTAGGTACCACCTCAGCCACAGGTGAGTAGAGAACTAAGTAGGCTCTCTTAGTCCCTGATTCCACGCTTCAGCCCATGAATGGCATTTCTGCATCTGCCTTGGGACAGAGGGGAGTCCACTGCCCTGAAGGATGAGTCCCAGGCCTACCAGCATTCACAACAATCTGACTAAAGAGCCCTTGGGCCTTATATGAGCCTCAGTGGTAGCCTGTCTGTGCCTCCCATGGGTCTGTGGTTGTGGTGGCCATGGGTAGAGGCTCTTCTGCCTATGGAAAAGAGAGGAAGGAGTGGGAAGGACTTGGTCATATGGCTTGAGTGCTAGCTTAGCTGCAATAGACTAGAGCACCTGGTAGATTTCTAAGGTATTTGACTCCAATCTCTGGCTTCAAGATGGCGCCTCTGGAACTTCCTGGGGCCCAAGGGAATTTGCCAACCAGAAGGAAAGGGCAGGATCCTGGCTGGCTTCACCACCTGCTTACTCTGGAGCACTAGGACCTTGAGGAAACATAATCTATAGCCAGGTAGTGGTTACAGTGGGCCTTGGGTGAGACCCCCAGTGCCATGCTGGCTTCAGGTCAGACCCAGTGCTGGTTTTCACAGGGATGCTTGTGTCCCCCTACCCCCAGACCCAAGTGGCTCAGCACAGAGAGAGACTGTTTGGGAGAAAGTAAAGGAAGAGAACAAGAGTCTCTGCCTGGTAATCCTGAAAATTCTTCCAGGTCATATCCAAAACCACTGTTCTAGGCTAGTTTTTCATTGTTATAAAGAAATTTGGGAGATTAGGTAATTTATAAAGAAACAAGGTTCAACTGGCTCACAGTTCTGCAGGCTTTACAGGAAGCATGGTCCTGGCATCTGCTCCACTTCTAAGAAGGCATCAGGAAGCTTACAATCAAGGTGGAAGTTGAAGGATTTCCACCTTGTAGTAAGCATGTTACATGGCAAAAGGAGGCACAAGAAACAGTGGGGCAGGGAGGTGCTACACACTTTTAAATGACCAGATCTCATGAAAACTCACTATCCTGAAGACAACACCAAGCCATGAAGGATCTGCCCCGTGATGCAAACACTTCCCACCAGGCCCCACCTCCAGCCTGGGAGGGAGGCTGTGCCCTGCAAAGCCACAGGGATGGAGCTGCCCAAGACCATGGAAACCAAACTCTTGCATCAGCATGACCTGGATGTGAGACATGGAGTCAAAGGAGATCATTTTGGACCTTTAAGATCTGACTGTGCTGCTGAGTTTTGAACTTGCATGGGGCCTGTAGCTCCTTTGTTTTGGCCACTTTCTCACATTTGGAACAGCTGTATTTGCCCAATGCCTATAGCCCCATTCTGTCTAGGCAGTAACTAACTTGCTTTAGATTTTACAAGCTTATAGGTGGAAGGGACTTGCCTTGTCTCAGATGAGGTGTTGGACTGTGGACTTTTGACTTAATGCTGAAATGGGTTAAGACTTTGGGAGACTGTTGGGAAGGCATGATTGGTTTTGAAATGTGAGGACATGAGATTTGGGAGGGGCCAGGAGGTGGAATGATATGGCTTGGCTGTGTCCCCACCCAAATCTGATCTTGAATTCCCACATGTTGTGGGAGGGACCCAGTGGGAGGTAATTGAATCATGGGGGTAGCTCTTTATCATGCTGTTCTCGTGATAGTGAATAAGCCTCATGAAATCTGATAGTTTTAAAAAGAAGAGTTCTGGCCACACGCAGTGGTTCATGCCTGTAATCCCAGCACTTTGGGAAGTTGAAGCCAGTGGATGAAGAGGTCAGGAGTTCAAGACCAGCCTGGCCAAGAAGGTGAAACCCCGTCTCTACTAAAAATACAAAAATTAGTTGGGTGTGGTGGCAGGCACCTATAATCCCAGCTACTTGGGCAGCTGAGGCAGAGAATTGCTTGAACCTGAGAGGCAGAGTTTGCAGTGAGCCAAAATCATGCCACTGCACTCCAGCCTGGTTGGAAAAAAAAAAAAAAAAAAAGAGTTCTCCTGTACAATCTCTCTCTCTTTGGCTGCCGCCATGTAAGAAGTGCCTTTCGCTTTCTGCCATGACTGTGAGGCCTCCTCAGCCACATGGAACTGTAAGTTCATTAAACCTATATTTTTGCCCAATCTCGCATATGTCTTTATCAGCAGCGTGAAAACAGGCTAATACAGAAGACATACATGCAGCCAGAAACCATATGAAAAAAAGCTCAACATCACTGATTATTAGAGAAATGCAAATCAAAACCACAGTGAGATGCCATCTCACCCCAGTCAGAATGGCAATTATTAAAAAAGTCAAAAAACAACAGGTACTGTTGAAGTTATGGAGAAAAAGAAATAATACTTTTACCCTGTGGATGGGAGTGTAAATTAGTTCAATCATTGTGGAAGGCAAGATGGAAATTCCTCAAAGACCTAGAGGCAGAAATACCATTAGATCCAGGAATCCCATTACTGAATGTATACCCAGAGGAATACAAAGCATTCTACCATAAAGACACACACACGTGAATGTTTATTGCTGCAGTATTCACAATAGCAAAGACAAGGAATCAACCTAAATGCCCATCAGTGATGCACCGGATAAAGAAAATGTGCTACATATACACCACTGAATACTATGCAGCCATAAATAGGAAAAAGATCATGTTCTTTACAAAGACACAAATGAAGCTGGAGGTCATTATCCTTAGCAAGCTAACACGGGAACAGAAAACCAAATACCATATGTTCTCACTTACTAGTGGGAGCTAAATGATGAGAACACATGAACACATGAAGGGGTGGACAACGCACACTGGATCCTGTCGGAGGGTGAAGGGTGGGAAGAGAGAAAGGATTAGGAAGAATAGCTAGTAAATGCTCGACTTAATACCTGGATGATGGGATGATCTGTGTAACAAACCACCATGACACATGTTTACCTAGCTAACAAACCTGTACAGCCTGCACACGTATCCCTGAAGTTAAAGTAAAATTTGGTAACACATAAAAAAAGAAATACTAAAGGGAGCTCTTCAATCAGAAAGAAAATTATGTTAAAGAGTAATAAGAAATCATCTGAATGTACAAAATTTACTAGTAAGTACACAGAAAAACATAGAATATTATCACACTGTAAGTATGACGTATAAACTGTTCTTAAATAAAAAGACTAAAAAATGAACCAATCAAAAATAACTACAGCAAGTTTTTAGGCAGAGATAGTATAGTAAAATACAAATAGAAACAATAAAATTTAAAAGTGGGGAACAGTTAAAATGTCGGGTTTTTATTAGTTTTCTTTTGCTTCCTTGTTTGTATATACAATCAGTGTTGTCATTATAAGTTTAAAATAATGAATTATAAGATAGTATTCGCAAGCCTCGTGATAACCTCAAATAAAATACAAAAGATACACAAAAATATAAAGCAATACATTAAAACATACTACCAGAGAAAATAATCTCCACTTAAAGGAAGACAGGAAGGAAAGAAAGAAGAAAAGACTAGAAAACAACCAGAAAACAAATAAAAAAATTGGCAAGAGTAAGTCATTGTTTATCAATAACAACATTGAATGTAAATAGAATAAACTCTTCAATAAAAAGACATAGAGTGGCTGAGTGGGTTAAAAAACAAAACCCACTGATCTGTTCTCTACAAGAAACACAATTACCCTATAGAGACACACAAAGATTGACAATAAAGGGATGGAAAAAGATATTACATGCCAATGGAAATCAAAAAAGAGTAGGAGAAATGACACTTATATCAGACAAAATAGATTTTAAGACAAAACTATAAGATGAGACAAAGAAGATAATTATGTAATGATAAAACAGTCAGTTCAGCAAGAGAATATAACAATTGTGAATATATATGCACCCAATACTGGAGCACTCACATATATAAAGCAAATATTATTAGATCTAAAGAGAGACATACGCTCCAGTAAAATAATAGCTGGAAACTTCAACAACCCATTTTCAGCATTGGACAGATCTCTCAGACAGCAAATCAACAAAGAAACATTGGACTTAATCTGCACTTTAGACCAAATGGACCTAAACAGATATTTACAGAACGTTTCATCCAGGAGCTGCAGAATATACATTGTTCTCCTCAGCACATGGACCATTCTCACTGATAGACTATGTGTTAAGTCACCAAAAAGTCTTAAAAGATTAAAAAAATTTAAAATAATTTCAAATATCTTCTCTGATCACAATGGGATAAAACTAGATATTAATAACAAGAGGAAATTTGGAAACGATACTACAAACATATGGAAATTAAACATTATATTCCTGAATGATGAGTAGGTCAATGAAGAAATTAAGAAGGAAATTGAAAAATTTTTTGAAACAAATGATAGTGAAAACACAACATTCCAAAACCTGTGGAATACAGCAAAAGCAGTACTAAGAGGGAAGTTTATAATTATAAGCAACCATGTCAAAAAAGAAGAAAAACTTCAAATAAATAACCTAATGATGCATCTTAAAGAATTAGAAAAGTAAGAGCAAACCAAACCCCAAATTTATAGAAGAAAAGAAATAATAAACATCACAGAAATAATAAAGACAAATGAAATTGAAATGAAGAAAACAATATAAAATATCAACAAAACAGAAAGTTTTTTTTCAAAAAGATAAACAAAATTGACAAACTTCTAGCCTGAGTAACTAAGAAAAAAAGGGAGAAGACTCAAACAAATAAAATTAGAGATGAAAAAAGAAACATTACAATTGATACCAAAGAAATTCAAAGGATTATTAGTGGCTACTTTAAGCCAATACATTGGAAAATCTAGAAAAAATTGATAAATTCCTGGACATATAAAACCTACCAAGATTGAACCATGAAGAAATTGAAACCCTGAACAGACCAATAACAAGTAACGAGATTGAAGCCGTCATAAAAAGTCGCCCAGGACCCTATGGCTTCTCTGCTGAATTCTACTAAACATTTAAAGAAGAAATAATACCAATCCTACTCAAACTATTTCAAAAAATAGAGGAGGACGGAATACTTCCAACCTCATTCTATAAGGCTACATTACCCTGATACCAAAATGTGACAAAGACACATCAAAAAAGGAGAAAACTACAGGCCAATATCACTGATTAATATTGATGCAAAAGTCCTCAACAAAATACTAGCAAACTGATTTCAACAGCACATTAAAAAGATCATTCACCATGGGCAAGTGAGATTAATCCAGGGATGCATGAATGGTTCAACATACACAAATCAGTCAATGTGATACATCGTATCACCAGAATGGAGGGCAAAAAACATATGATCATTTCAGTTGATACCGAAAAAACATTTGATAAAATTCAGCATCCCTTCATGGTAAAAACCTTTAAAAAAACTGGGGATAGAAGGAACGTACCTCAACATGATAAAAGCCATATATGACAAACCCATAGCTGGTATCATACTAATGGGAAAAAACTGAAAGCCTTTCCTCTAAGATCTGGAGTATGACAGGGATTCTCACTGTCACCACTGTTATTTAACATAGTATTGGAAGTCCTAGCTAGAGCAATCGGGTGAGAGAAAGAAATAAAAAATATTCAAATTTGAAAGGAAGAACTCAAATTATCTTTGTTTGCAGATGATATGATCTATGATCTTATATTTTGAAAATACAGACTCCACAAGAAAACTATTAGAACTCATAAGTTCAAAAGTTAAAGAATACAAAATTAACATACAAAATCAATAGCATTTCTACATGCCAACAGCAAAGAATCTGAAGAGTAATCCCATTTACGATAGTTACAAATAAAATAAAATACCTAGGAATTAACTTAACCAAAGAAGTGAAAAATCTCTACAATGGCAACTATAAAACATTGATGAAAGAAATTGAAGAGAACACAGAAAAAAAGAAAAATTTTCCATGTTCATGAATTGAAAGAATGAATATTGCTAAAATGTCCATACTACCGAAAGCAATCTACAGATTCAGTGCAATCTCTATGAAAATACCAATGACATTCTTCACAGAAATAGAAATAACTATCCTAAAATTTGTATGGAACCAAAAAAGACCCAGAATAGCCAAAGTTATCCTGAGGAGAAAGACTAAAACTGGAGGAATCGCATTACCTGACTTCAAGTTATACTACAGAAGTATAGTAACCAAAACATCATGTTATTGGCATAAAAACAGACACATTGACCAATGGGACAGAATAGAGAACCCAGAAACAAATTCATGTATCTATAGTGAACTCATTTTCCACAAGGTTGCCAAGAACATACAATGAGGGAAAGATAGCCTTTTCAATAAATGGTGCTGGGAAAACTGGATAGCCATATGCAGAATAATGAAACTAGACCCTATCTCTCACCATATAAAAAAATAAAATCAAAATGGACTGAAGACTTAAGTCTAAGTCTTCAATCTATGAAACTACTACAAGAAAACTTTGGGGAAAAATCTCCAGGACATTGTTCTGGGCAAAGATTTCTTGACTGATACCCCACAAGCACAGCACTATTTACAATAATCAAGATTTGGAAGCAACCTAAGTGTCCGTCAACGGATGAATGGGTAAAGAGAATGTGGTACACAGCCATAAAAAGAATGGGATTCTGTCATTTGGAACAACATGGATAGAACTGAAGATCATTATGTTAGGTGAAATAAGGCAGGCACAGAAAGATAAACTTTGCACGTTCTCACTTATTTGTTGGAGCTAAAATTTAAAACAATTGAACTCGTGGAGACAGAGAGTAGAAGAATGGTAATCAGAGGCTGGGATGGGTAGCTGGGGGTTGAGGGGGAGGTGGGGATGGTTAATGGGTACCAAAAAAATAGAAAGAATGAATAAGACATACTATTTTATAGCATGATATGGTGACTATAATATCATGCTATAAGTTATTATCAATAATAACTTAATTGCATATTTTTAAATAACTTAAAGGATGTAAGTGGATTATTTGTAACTCAAAGGATAAATGCTTGAGGGGATGGATACCCCCTTCTCCATGATGTGCTTATTTTTTTCCCTTTTAAGTGCCTGATATTCCATGAAACTATATAATGTCTAGAATAAAAGCTGAAGCCATACTCTTAATAAATATGTTTATGCTCAAGTCTAAGCCAATACATGCAGTAAGCAGTTTGAAAGGAACATAATTAACATTCTTGGTTTGATGTCAAGGCCTGAGGCATCATCTTGGAATAGTGTATGCGGCAAGGTCTTTATGAAAATACTTATGAAAAGTTGAACAGAATAAGAAGTAAACCAAAAGGAAGGACTAAACAACATTTCACTGGCTAGTAAGATTTGAAAATGAATTCACAGTCAACACAATTCCATGCAATTTACTGTATACTGAACATCTGGATAATGATATTAATCCTGCTTTTTTATATGTGTTAACCAAATAGCCTAACAAATGCAAAGTTATAACTGAAGCATTTACAGCCACAAATAAGCATTTCATTTTAAACAAAACAAAACAAACCCTCATGTGATTTAGAGGCAATCAAAGCCTAGTCCTGGTTCTGCAATACAGAAGGTGAAACACCCCAGGTGTGGCTTACTCCCTTCCATTTAGAAAAAAAATAAAAACTTAAAAAATAATTTTTAAATAAACTGACCATCTTTTCTTCTCACATGTAATCCATCAACTCTGCTTACTTGTATTTATTTGTATTTACAAAGAGTTTTACTTTTTTTCAAAGCCAAAATCTATTTTAATATCAGTTTGGGACATACATGAACAGTTCCTAGCAATTCTATGTTTTTGTTCTCCTAATAAGTTTTTTTCATTCGTTTGTCAAAAAAAAGAAAGGATTACAATAAAATAGATATAAGCATGGATGGTCTCACTGAAATTGAATTAATTAATTATCTGGAAAAATATACTGAAGACAAACATTTGAAAAGCTTGCTGCAATCAAAACCAAAAAGGTGGAATCCTCACCCTCCATAGATCCACTCCATTAGATGACATTAACAGGGAATTTAAACATTTTTAATAAACGATAGGAGAGACACAGATATGTACCTAGATGATGAAATGTTTATATAAGTAGTTAGACAGTTAAACCCAAATACTGGTTTATTTCACAAAATCCAGTAAAACCAACTCTTACAATTAACATAAACTAAAATTTGGACATGTATGAGTTGTTGCCATCCACAGATGTAATTTTAAGACAAGTCCCTTTGTAGTCTTTGGATAGTCTAAGATAAGGTGATTGGTTTATTTCTTATGTCTTTATAATGAATATTATTGCCAGAAAAAGAAAGATGAATCCGATACTGAGTGGTATATGCTCTCTGTAGTATAGAATTTTAAGCCAATTTCCAAAAGAAAAAATTCCTTAGCAAATAATGCAAATATTTCCTCCATCTTTTTTCCCATCGTACCTGTAAGTAAAAAACCATAATTTGATTGTTAATCCCAGTATAGTGATATGCAATGAGGCTTTTTCTCATTGGGGAAATGAATAGTAATTTTGATTAGACTTGGATTTTACTCTGGCTTGGCTCTTCTGAGCTGTGTGAATGTGACCAATACACTACACTTTCTATGCGCCCCGGTTTCCATCTCTGTACAATGCCTGTCTCATAGGACATTTGTGAAGAGTGATTAAAATCACGCTTGTGGAAGGCTCAGACTGACAATGTGTGAACTGAATCCTGCCTGTAGATATGGTTTGTTTGGCTTATACAAAGTTTAAAAATTTCTAAGTTCATTGACAATTTTAATTTTCTAAATTTAATCAGAAAATTAGGTAATTCAGTTTTGGATTTTTTGGTTTTAAATCTGAACACTGAAAACTTACAACTGGCTGAAACTGAATTAACTGGCTTACACTTGTTTCTCACTACTACCTTTTCTCTTCACCCATCTTGCCCAGTAGATGTTTGTGCTTGTAATTCCCGTTATTTAGAAAATATTTAATTGATTACACCAGTAATATCCCTCTAAGGTAAATGTTATTAGACAAAGTGATCTTGAGCACAAATTAAAACTCAGTGCTCATTAACAGGGAATTTAAACATTTTCAATAAATGTTAGGAGAGGGACAGATATGTACCCAGATGATGAAATGTTTATATAAGTAGTTGGTTAAACCCAGATACTGGTTTATTTCACAAAATCCAGTAAAACCATCTCCTACAATTAACATAAACTAAAATTTGTTCATGTATGATTTGTTGCTATCCACAGGTGTGATGAACCATTCCTCAGGGAAAAAAAAAGTTATCTATGTGAGATGCAAATGATAAGCCAATTGATGGTGACTAGTAAGTAGTTGTAGCAAGCAAGAAGGATTTATCCCCTGAAAAACATGAGTGGGCATGTAGGCTCTAAGTGGAGTTAAATAAAGCTCAGCTAACAAAAGCTCAGAGTCCTGATTCTTCTCAACCAGCTACCCAAGTTTTCTTTGCAATCATTTAAAGATGCTGAACACAGTTTGATGAATTTTTAGGTCAGTATTTTTCAAAAAAATTTCAAAGAGTGTTTTTCAACATCCCCAATCATCCCAGAGGTCTATCTAATTCCTATTTTCTCCCCAAATCTAAACTAAAGTATAGCATTATATACAAAAGTACAAAATTAAGTGTATTGCTTATTGCATTTCCACAAATTGAACATACTGTTATAAACAGCACCCAGATCAAAAGCCAGATTATTCGCACTCCAGAATCCCTGCCACCCCTGTGTTCCCTCCAGACACTACCCATTTGCCCTGTACAAGGGTAACAGCTGTCAGAACTTCTAATACCCTAAATTATTTTTGCTTGTTCTTAAACTTCGTAAAAATGAGACCATAAAATATGTGCCTTTTATGTGTGGTTCCCTCTCCATATCATTATATTTGTAAGATTCAATATCATTTTCAAATGTGTCGTAAGTCTATTCACATTGCAGAATTGTATTTCACTGTGTAAAAAAGCCACAATTTATCCATTCTACTGTTTCCCATATGGGGATTTTATAGTGTTCCAGTAAATATTCTTGTGCTTTTTGGGGGGTGCACACATGAGTGAATATATGTTGAGGTTCCTGTATTCCCAAGGTTCACTCTATGAGGTTTCTCATAAACTTACAGTTGTGTAGACCCCTGAATCCAGTTACAGGGGCTGTCCTCAAATCCTGTTTAAGGCAGAGGTCACCTTGGGTTTCAATTATGCTCTAATTATGCTCCTGCTCTCTGACCCCTCCACCTCTCCTGAACTTGACCTGTCACCGTCTTGACCTTGGATTTCTAACCCCGATTTTCTATCTGCTTCCTGGCTTTGATGCATTGATGACACTTCTTGGATCTAGAAGTGATAGATAACAAAGACGGTTTACTGCGTGAGTTTTGCTTCAGGAGGCTTTTGTTAAAGGCACATATTAGAGCATCAGTGAGTATCAAATTGATCTTAAATAAACATTGTTGGCCAAAATGATTTTTTTCTGTGTGTAAATAGTGCAAAAAAATGAGAAAAGAACATAACATTGAAGTAGTATGTGGTCGCATGCAGGAGGAAAAATAGCGATTTACACAGCTAATACCCAATGGCTCATTCCAACTTCCTGGCCCCTTTTGTACAAAGATTTAAGAATTTGTGTCTACCATCTTAAAGCCATACACAAGCAGGTAGACAATAATAAACAAAAAAGCCAACATGGTTGAACCTGACTTCATTCACTCTGCTTTCTTGGCTTGGAAAACCCTTCCCTTGTTTGCTTCATGCCATTTTCATCTCACCATCACTCTCCACTTCGATGTCACCAACTCCAGGAAAGCTTCTGGACTCTCCAAGCATGGATGGGTTGTTTGCTCGTTTGTAAGTCATATAGTTGTGTAGTTTTGTCTGTTCAGTGGAGCATATCTTCCACCAGACCTTGTGGGGCAGCCTATTCCATGGGTTCTGCCATCAAGGTTGGGTCTGTTTTGTTCACTGTCACACCTTTCAACACTCAATTCAGAGTTTGGAATGTAGGAGCTGCTCCAGAAATGCTTGATAAATATGAGATGAAGCCAGGGTATTACCCTCTTTCATCAACTAAAGACATGCGATAAGGAGAAAATAGACGTTGTATTTGAGAACAGTAGAAGACTGTTAGAAGAAATAAAGGAAAGGAAATCCGGATTTTTAGAAAAGAATAAATGAGAACAGCTAAAAAGAAAGCAGTTAGTGTTATTAGCTACTTTAACATTCTGTTTTCCATTAAGTAAAACCAGTCAACTTGCTCAGGGACATTCTGCTTCCTCCAGTTGCTGCCACTCCACATAGTTCTTCTGGTTCTGAGGAACAATCCAGAGAGAGGTTCTAATCTTGCTGAGCCAGCCACTCCTTTCTCTCTCATGACAGAGAGAACACACTTCCCACAACTCCATGGTTTGCTGAATCCTGGAGAGAGACCTCCTCCAGGCACAGGGCATCCTTCCTGTCATCCCAGGGATGGTATTTTCTGCTCCTAGAGCTCTGATGCTTAAAAATGTGCTTTGGATCTCAAGCAAGTCCGTTTGAAAATTAGGTTTAATTTTTTAATTTTTTATTTTTTATTATTATACTTTAGGTTTTAGGGCATGTGTGCACAATGTGCAGGTTTGTTACATATGTATCCATGTGCCATGTTGTTTTGCTGCACCCATTAACTCGTCATTTAGCATTAGGTATATCTCCTACTGCTGTCCCTCCCCCCTCCCCCCACCCCACAACAGTCCCCGGAGTGTGATGTTCCCCTTCCTGTGTCCATGTGTTCTCATTGTTCACTTCCCACCTATGAGTGAGAACACGCGGTGTTTGGTTTTTTGTCCTTGCGATAGTTTACTGAGAATGATGTTTTTCCAGTTTCATCCATGTCCCTACAAAGGACATGAACTCATCATTTTTTATGGCTGCATAGTATTCCATGGTGTATATGTGCCACATTTTCTTAATCCAGTCTATCGTTGTTGGACATTTGGGTTGTTTCCAAGTCTTTGCTATTGTGAATAGTGCCGCAATAAACATACGTGTGCATGTGTCTTTATAGCAGCATGATTTATAATCCTTTGGGTATATACCCAGTAATGGGATGGCTGGGTCAAATGGTATTTCTAGTTCGAGATCCCTGAGGAATCGCCACACTGACTTCCACAATGGTTGAACTAGTTTACAGTCCCTCCAACAGTGTAAAAGTGTTCCTATTTCTCCACATCCTCTCCAGAAAATTAGGTTTAAATGTAACCACACTAACTTCTAAAAATAGAATTCATCTACAGCTGGACAATATTGAAATGAGTAAAAACAGTAAGAAACTTGATGATCAAGAGAAAATAATGGTGAGGGCACCTCAAATTATAGAACTGATATCTGGGCTTAGCCTTTGTTGTTTAGTTGGTAACTTGACCTAAGCATTTACATTCTCAGAGTCCCGTGTGCAGGTTAGGGTAAGGGTATGTTTCCCGGTGCCTCAAAGCACCATTTAGAGATCCCTGATCTCAATTGTTTTGAAACCATTATAGCTTCCTTTTGAACCTCAATTTTAAAAGGTACAAAAAATAGTTAGAAAGAATGAAGAGACCTAATCTTTGATAGCACAATAGTCAATAACTTTTTAAAATAACTTAAAGAGTGTAATTGGATTGTTTGTAACTCAAAGGATAAGTGCTTGAGGGGGTGGATACCCCATTGTCCATGATGTGCTTATTTCACATTCCATGCCTGTATCAAAACATCTCAGATACCTCACAAATATATACACCTACCCACAAAAATCAAAAATTAAAAAAAAATTAATCGTATCCCCTAGGAATTGAATTAATAGAAGACTTGGTGTTTGAATTTGATAAAAGTTAAATTCAGGACTTCGTGGCAGTTTTTAAGTGTTCATCATTTTTTTTTGACTCTTTTCCCTTCAGAATTAAAATCCATGTTTCCTCCCCTTAAATCTGGCAGGCGATGACTACCTCAACCAATGGAGCAGGGTTTTTCAACCTCAGCACTATTGACATACTGGGCTACAAAATTCTTGTTGTGCTTTATAGAATACTTAACAGCATCATTGAGCTTGACTTACTAAATGCCAGTAGTTCCCACCACCTTCAGTTGTACAAACTAAAAATGTATTCAGATACTGCCAAACATTCTTGAGGGTGGTTCCATGCACCCCAAAGGAGGAAGATGGGGAAATAAAATTGCCCCTCGTTGAGAACCACTGCAACCGAGAATGGCAGAAATGAGGTTACTTGACTTCTGAAGCTGGCTATAAAGGTCACACAACATTCTCTTGATTTTCTTTGGATACTCACTCTGAGAGACACCACCACTCTGAAAATCTAACAACTCTGAAACCGCCCTGCTAGGGAGGCTATATATACACATTCCGAGTAACAACTGCTGAACCCAGGTGCCAGCCCTGGCTGAGTCTTTTCCAGATTCTTGATCCATAAAATCTGTGAGATAATAAAAATTGTTTTACCCTGCTAAATTCAGGATAATGTTACAGTGGTAATGCTTTCCTTGGTAATGTTTTATTGTTTTCAATGGTAATTGAAACATAATCATTGGGAAATTGGAACAATATAGTTTACTTATGAAACAGGTTTTACTTGATTATACGTGTAGCTTATCAAATGATTAGCAGATACACAGGCGCCCACAGAATAAATTCTTTACACTCTCTTATATGTGCTTGTGGTATGCTGAGAAAATAAGAGTTGGTGTCTTACACTCATTCTAATCCTTGTTTTTTTTTTTCTCAAGAGAAAATATTTTGAAGATGTAAAAGTTAAAGAAAACATCTGGTTTATGGGAAAATTATAAGAACATGCTTTTCCCTACGACCTTCCCACCACTCCCACAGTGGCATGTTAGCAGATTCTCAGACCTTAGCAACAAAATCAATAACAACAGGCAACATAATTACTCTGTAGAGAGGGCAGATTATGCCAGTTATTACTTTATTAAGCAAGAACAACATGTGTGAAAGAACAGCATCCTGCAAAGATGGAAGAATTGGGAGAATGCAGGAAAGAGGGCAAGGCAGCTCATAAATATGCTGAACTGAAGAAATCAGGATCACACCCCAGAATGGCAGGAAAATGAATGTTTACTTTTTCTGGCTGATTATTTGCTTAGGGATACCTCAGCATTTCTAAAGGATAAATGCCTTGGCTGTGGTTCTATCAGTCTGCTTTATTTAATTTCACAAAAGCGAATGCTCAAATGTTAAAATATTTGTTCTCTTCTCACTTGTGATTTACTTCATTTTCTGCTCCAAGTGGAATGACCCTTCAAGGTAATGTTTGAAGCATATGAATTACTTGGTGTTCATCTGGCACTGGTTCTGTGATAAGTTCTTGGCATATTTTCATTGTTTCACAAAACACCTCTGGGAGGTGTTTGAAGTAAAATGATTTGTTCCCATTCATCTTGCTCAAGGATGTCAAGATAAAACAAAGATTTAGAACCTCAAATCTTCCACACAGCCCATGTTTTTACTCTGGCTCTTCACCACTCGGGGTAAAAAGAAGCATCTCATGTTGGAAGTAGGCTGCTTGTTTTCCTGTTTACCCTCAAATCGATTTCCTGGTCATTCCCTTCTTTACCCAGTGCCACAGAGGGCAGATCTACCATCTGGATTTCCCAGGTTCCCCTGCCATCTGCTTCTGACTCTGCTCAACCAACAGGAGACACTGGAATGAGGTTGAGGGGTAGAAGATGGAAGAAGCAGCCAGAGAATTTCTTCCCCTCTCTATTCTTCCTCAGGGTAGCATTTCCTTTATGGTCCAGCTGTTGCCAGGTAACTCCAGCCATGGATCAAGTTCCAGTCTAGCTCTGCAACCATTGTCTCTTCTTTTTGTCCTTTCTTAGGGTTAGTAACAGCTAATATTCCAAATTTTGAATTTCATCTAATGAGGAATATTACATAGACTCTTGTTTTTCTAACTGGACTGTAATACAGGGAAATCTAGCTCCAAATGAAGCCCAACTTGAGATCTAGATATTGTATGTTACATTTTAATGAAATATAAAAAGCATCAAAATCTCTATATTATTTCATAGTATATTGATTGACTTTACAGTTTAGGTCAGAAAGTTTTAGAGTAACATAATCCTCTGATATGTTTCCTATGTATCTTAAATAAATTTTATTGGGGTATAATTTACATATAATAAAATGCATTAAAGACATTGTCCCTCACATTTTTTTTGAAAAGTCTTTCAAATGTTTTGCCCAGTTTTCACTGCATTGTTTTTAGAAAAATCACTCCTGTACAGTTATGGTTTCTGGTTCTGCATGTAAGGAGCTTGAAAATTGCCACTCCCTCCTTACAACAAGTAAAAAGATGAACACACTGAAAAATCAGCAACTCTTCTTAGATCCATAAGAAAAATGAAAACAGAGGGTAAGCCATTGCCCCCCAGATTACACAGGCAGACGAGTGAATAGAGGAGCCACAACTTCCTGGAGCAGAGACTCATAAGTGGAACTACAATGGGAGCTGGTGCCAGGGTAGGAAGACCTGAACTGTAATTGATGAATTTCTGGAGGCTCGTTGTAGACCAATCTGAGAGTTAATAACTTCAGAGCACCCATTCTTTGCTAGCCCCCCTCACTTTTGTGAGTTTTACCATGTTTTTGCAGTAAATATCAGAGAAAAAGTCACTTATGCTTCTGGCATGGAGAGGGAAAAAGGAACCATTTCAGGGTATGCCACAGCACTCTGTTTTTAACAATGCTTGCCCTCAGGAGAAGCTAATTAACCAGAGCCTAACCTGTTGGAGTTTTATCAAGCCTAACTGAGTTGGGGGAATGGAGGTAGCCAACTCCATCTGGCTTTGGTGAATTCTACCAAACACTTAAGGAAGAAATTATACCAATTACACAATATCTTTCAGAGGATAGAAGTAGATGGAGTACTTCAATGAGATGACTCCTTCAATGAGATGACTCATTCAATGAGGCCAGCATTCCCCTAAATTCAAAACCAGGCAAAGACATTACAGGAAGCTGGACCAATATCTCCCATAAACATAGATGCAAAAATCCTCAACAAAGTACTAGCAAGTTCAATCCAACAATGGACAAAAATAATTATACACCATGTAAAAGTGGGATTTACCCCAGGTTTGTAAGGCAGGATCAATATTTAAACATCAAGTAATGTAATCCATTACATCAAGAGGCTAAAAAAGAAAGGTCACATAATCTTGTCAACAGATGCAGAAAAAGACATTTGACGGAATTTGACACTCATTCATGAGAAAAACTTCCAATAAACTAGGAAGTAATGGGAACTTCCTTGGCCTGATAAAGAATATCTACAAAAAAAGTACCACTAATATTATACTTAATGGTGAGAAGCTAGAAGCTTTCACACTAAGATTAGAAACAAGCCAAAAATGTCCTTTTCTGCAACTCCTTTTTCAACATTGCATTGGAAATCTGAGCTAATAAAATAAAACAAGAAACAGAAATAAAAAGTGTATTGATTGGGAAGAAAGAAATAAAACTGTCTTTGCTTTTAGATAACATGATTGTCTAGGTAGAAAATATAAAGTAATGACCAAAATCTCTTTGAATTAATATGCAATCATAGAAAACTTGCAAGACACAAAGTTAATATACAAAAATTAAATAGTTTTCTATATTCTAGCAATGAACAAGTGGAATTTGCAATTAAAAGCATAGTACCCTTTATATTAGCACCCCCCGAAAAGATAAATTCTTATGTATAAATCTGACAATATATGTACAAAATCTATACTAGAAAAATTTAGAAACTCTGATGAAATAAATCAAAGAACTAAATAAATGAGGAGTCATTTTATATCCGTCTTTGGGAAGAGTCAATATTTTCAAGATATCTGTTCTTCCCAACCTGATCTGTAGACTAAATATCATCCCAATAAAAAATCCAGCAAGTTATTTTGTGTATAGAGACAAACTGATTCTAAAGTTTATACACAGAGGAAAAAGATATACAATAGTCAATGAAATATTGAAGGAGAAGAACAAAGTTGAAGAACTGATACTACTCAACTTCAAGACATACTGTAAAGCCACAGTAATAAGGACAGATGGTATTGGAAAAAAATTTAATAATAATAACAAAAACAGAAACAGAAAAAAAAACTGACAAACGGATCATGGATTAGTGGCAGTAGAAAACAAAGCCCAGAAATAGACCTACATAAACAATCAACTGATCTGTTAACAAAAGAGCAAAGGCAATAAATACAACAAAGAAAACAGTCTTTTCAACAAATGGTGCTGGAACAACTGAGCATATATATGCAAAAAAAAAAATCTAGATCTTACACACTTCACAAAAATAACTCAAATGGATCATAGACTTAAATTAAAAATACAAATCTACAAAACTACTGGAAGATAACGTGGGAGAAAATCTACATTACCTTGGGTATGGTGATGACCTTTTAGATACAAAGACATGACCCATGAAAGAAACAATCGATAAGCTAGAATTCATTAAAATTAAAAACTTCTGTGAAAGACAATGTCAAAAGCATGAGAATGCAAGCCAGAAACTCAGAGAAAATAATTGCGAAGCACATATCTGGTAAAGAACTGTCATTTCAAATATACAAAGAACTCTTTAATCTCAGCAGAAAACAACCCAATTTTAAAATGGGCCAAAGGCCTTAATAGATACCTCAACAAAGAATATATCCAATGGCAAAGAAGCATGTACAATGAGACTCCACATCATATGTTAGCAGGAAAATGTGAATGAAAACAAAGTATCACTACATACCTATTAGAACGGCCAAAATCTGGCACATAGACTATACCAAATATGGGTGAGAATATGGAGCAACAGGAATTCTCATCTGTTGCTGATGGGATTGCAAAATCATATAGCCACTTTGGAAGACAGTTTGGTGGTTCCTTATAAAACTAAGCATATTTATACATATCATACAATCCAACAATCATGCTCCTTGATATTTATTCAAAGGAGTTAAAAACTTATGGCCACACAAAAACCTGCATATGAATATTTATAGCAGCTTCTCCCAGCTCCCACCATAATTGCTCAAACTTAAAGTAGCCAAGATGTCCTTCAGTAGGTGAATGGATAAATAAAAACTGTGGTACATGCAGACAATAAAATATTATTCAGTACTTAAAGGAAATGAGCTATCAAGTCATGAAAAGACATAGAGGAAAATTAAATGCTTATTACTAGGTGAAAGAAACCAATCTGAAAAGGCTACATATCGTATGATTACAACCATATGACATTCTGGAAAAGGCAAAACTATGGAGACAGTAAAAGTTCAGTGGTTGCCAGGGGTTTAGGGTAGAGGGGATAAATAAGCAGAGCACGGAGGATTTTTAGGACCATGAGAATACTCTGTATGTGTAATGATGGATATGTGTCATTATTTGTCTGGCAAAACCCATAGAATATACAAGAGTGAACCCTAACGTAAACTACTGGCTTTGAGTGCCAATGATATGCCAGTGTGGGTTCATTAGTTGTAACAATTATATCACTCTGGTGAGGGATGATAATAAAGGGGAGGCAATGCATGTGTGGGGACAAGGGGGAAATGGGAAATCTCTTTACCTTCCTCTCAATTTTGCTGTAAAACTAAAACTGCTCTAAAAAATAAAGTGCTTTTAAAAAAGAAAACTTAGTCTACATAAAATATCTTTGTCAGAAATATGACAGATATAAATATTGTGACTATTTTTCCCAGACCTAAGCTTGCATTTTAATTATCTTTTGAAGTCCAAAAGTTCTTCATTTTTACAAAGTCCAAATTATCATTTATTATTTTTTATATTCCATGCTTTGTGCATCTTCACAAAGATTTTTTTAAAGTTTTTTCAAGATTGTTTTGACAAAGGACCTTTGCATTTTCAATACATTTTAAAATCAGCATGTCAAGTTTTACTAGAAAAAACTCACTGTGATTTTACTTTGAATTGTGTTAAATGTGTAGAACAATTCTTAGAGAACTAAACCTAAATAACACTGAGTTTTTCAATCCATGAAATTGGAATCTATTATTGAATTAAGCAAATCTTCAATTTTTCTCAGAAGTGTTTTATAGTTTTCGGTGAACACATTTTGAACACATTTTGTTAACTATGTCCATAAAGATTATTATGAGGGCTGCAATTATAAATTATTCCCTTTCTTCTCTGTGTTTCATTTTGAACATTTTCTGTTGCTATGTCTTCAAGTTCACTGATAATTTCCTTTACAGTATCTGATTGCCATTAATTCTATCCAGAGTATTATTCATATCATACATTAAAATTTTCATCTTAGAGGTTCAATTTTGGACTTCTCATATATTGTAGCAGGATGAACTGCAGACAAAACTCCTCAGACACCGAGTTAAAGAAGGAAGGGGTTTATTCAGCCAGGAGCATCGGCAAGCCTCCTGTCTCAAGAGCCAAGCTCCCCGAGTGAGCAATTCCTTTCCCTTTTAAGGGCTCACAACTCTAAGGGGGTCCACGTGAGAGGGTTGTGATTGATTGAGCAAGCAGCGGGTATGTGACTGGGGGCTACATGAACTGGTAATCAGAATGAAACAGAACAGGACAGGGATTTTTACAATGCCTTTTCATATAATGTCTGGAATCTATAGATAACATAACCGGTTAGGTCAGGGGTCAATCTTTAACTACTAGGCTTAGATCAGGCAGGCCCAGGCCTGGTTTAGGTTCTGGTTCCTTGGTTTCCGGTCTGGTTCCTAGGCGCTGGGCTACCTGCCTTTAGTTTCGCTTCTCTTTCCTTTTCTGAGTATAAAACAATATGAAAGGGTCTGTCTCTCTTCTCTCAGTATCTTACATGTCCCTGCTCAACTTTCGAACATCTGGAAAACAGTTGTAATAATTGTTTTAGAATCTTTTTCCAATAATTCTACCATCTTTGGCAATCATTAGTTGATTTTAATTAACTTGTTTTCTCTCAATTACGAGTTGCAATTTTCTACCTCTTTGCATAGTTGGTAATTTTTATTTTTACAAGGTTAAATTTTTGTTTTGAAATAATTTTAGATTTACAGAAAAATTTTAAACATACTAGAAATGTTTTCCTTATACTCTTTGCCCATTTTTTCTTTATGTTAGCATTTACTGTAACCATAGTACAATAATCAAGAATAGAAAACTATTATTAACTAAAGTACAGGTCTTATTTGAAAATCACTAATGTTTTTACTTACATCTTCTTTTTTTCTTTTTCTGGATCCTACCCAGGATCCCACTTTACACCTACTTTTAAATTTTCCTCTAATCTGTAATATTTTCTCAGTCTTTTCTTGTCTTTCATGACCAAGACTCTTTTGAAGAGTGCCAATCAATTATTTTAAACAGTGTCTCTCAATTTGGGCTTGTCTAATGCTTTCTCATCACTGGAGTGAGGCTACAGATTATTGTCAAGACACCACAAAAATGATAATGTGTCCTTCCTATACAGTGGTTCATGATGTCAAAGGTCTTATTCCATTGATTACATGGGTTATGTTTTTGTCTGCCAGACTTCTCTTCAGCAAGTTCTTATATTTGCCTTTGTGATTAATAACTCTCTTGGTGAAGGTACTATAAGAGTACGCACATCTTGTTTCTCCCCAAATTTTCACTTACTAATGTTGCCTTGTCTGCATAATGTATCTACATGGTGTTTCCATAATGATGATTCTTTCTTTCTGTTATTCTACATGTATTAATTTGAATTCAACTGTAAGAAAGAACTGTCTTTTCTCCCATATTTATTTATTTATTCTGTTATTTACCCATATCAGGATGAACTCATGAATATTTATATATGGGTTAAAATCAAATTTTATTGCTAAAATTTGTCTACTTTTAGCCATTGAGAGCTCCTTCAGGAGGGCTCCTATGTTCTTTCATCAAGATTTCACTGTCCCTTATCATCTTGAGCATTTCTTACTTTCTGGCATCACGTAGTGTTCCTGGATCATTTTATATTTGCCCTTCCCCAACCCTGAACTTAATCACTTCTCCCAGGAGCTCTGGTACCTTTTATTTGAATAAGTGTTTAGAGACAAGAATCTGCATTTTATATACCCTCATTGTTGTTGGGGTGTCATTGCTCTGATCCTCAAAGAAGACAGAGCTGGGTATTTTATGTATACATAGTAACCCACTAATATACTCATATCTATATTTTTGTATGAGTACATATATTAAAAACCGTGAATTGACACTGTTAACTCTGATACTAATCTAATACCATGTGGTGTTTATTTTAGGCTTCCCCTTTTCCTTCTTTATAAATTATTTTGCTAACATTAAGAAACCTTGGTTCTCATTATCTACAATCTTTTTTTTTGTTCAAGCCTAATATAAACATAAGTAGTTTCAGAATTGCTAAACATTACTGTTTCTAAAAATTACTAGATTACAGTTTTTATGTACAATTATTTTGTCTTTAGCCTTGCAATATCCTGTCAAAATACAGCTTTCCAAAAACTTTAGATAATTCTTTTTTCTCGCATACACTTCAGTGTGATGATGTTATTTACTCGTAATACAGTTAGGTTCATTTGCTAGCGTTTGTATTCTATTTTGGGTTACCCTCATGTTTAATTGCTTTCAATTATTTGTTTAATTTGGGGTAGTTGAGGGGGTATATGAAGCATTGCTATGGATCTAAGAATAGGTTATATTGAAGTCATAGTCAAGAAAGTGTCACTCTCTTGTCATCCCTGCTACCTCATTCTTATCTCTCATTCTCACTCGTTTCCAATAAACCTCTGTATGTAACCAATCTCTTTAATTTCTAGTTAATTTTTCTCGATTTCATTCTTCAGGAATGAAGAAAATGGAGATGCATGATTAGGCAAATGAGCAGACAGTAGTACATTATTTTATATTTCTTTCTTACATAAAGTGTAATCTAATATAGACAATTTCTTTGGGCCTTACATTTTTTTACTTAGAAACATGCCCTGGAAAATATTCTGTATAAGTTCAAAGCAATCTTTCTCATTAAAAAAAAAAAGTGACAGCTGCATAGTACTCCATTACGTTATGCCTGGTAATTTTTTATTACCTCTCAAACATGTCCTGCTTTGCCCTGTTGCCCAATGTTTGAAAATTGTTTCGTGTATTTTTTTTTTAGTTTTCTAGTTTTTATGGTATACAAACAAGTCCAGTTCCATTTACTCCTTCATGGCCAGCAGCAAAAGTTTGTTCCCTTCAACAAACTTTTGAGGATTTTCCAAGACTGTAATAAAATAACATATATTTGATTATTTTTAAATTTTTGGCATGTTGATGTAAATTCACCTGCTTGATTTTTCAACTCTCATTATTTGTCATTATATAAGATAAAATACTTCTATATAAAAATACAATGTATGATAATTGTTTTTGTTTTGTTGGGGTAGAGGTGCTATCATTTTGAGGACTTTCTAAGTATGATTTTTTCATTTAAGTTGTTGAATTTCAAATATATTAATCTGTGTCAAAATCCAAAAATTTTAAAAAGGAATTCAGCGAAATATTTCTCCTTTATCTTTTCTCCATTTATCCAGTTGCCAACCCACAAACAGGTAACCCTTGTTATTAGTGACTTCTGTATCCTTCTAGAGATACTTTATTTTTTATTCAAGGCAATAAAAATGTAAGCTCCAATATTTCTTATGTTATAAAATAGAATATCTTAGGTGTCTTTATGTATCAAAAAATAATATGGAATGATGGCTATAAATGTTAAAGGAAAAATGCTTTTCAGTAATTGTCTGCCAAATTATTCAAATTATCCCTAAAAGAGGAAAATATAATTTTTAAGCAAAAAAAAAGAGATAAATTTGAGAACCGATTATAGTGTCTTTTAAATTCAAATAGCCATGATAAATTTGGCAAATAAAATATGACTTCTCCACCCTCAGTTGGGGATCCTGATTAAAATAATGGTGTTTCTGAATTGTAAGAACACTCAATAACCAAACCAGTTCTAGAGGGGAACTCACCTATCAGCCTCTTTACATTCTGCCTTATTCCGGACATTATTTCAGGTAACAATGCCACAACAATATTGAAGGTTAAAAATAAGCAAAAGAAGAGTAGAAAACAAGATTAGGTTTAAGGGTAGAAGGGATGAGATGGAAACCACAGAAGTCAGCATGGGTCACAATTTTGCCTTTGAATGTTCTGAAATCCATATTTGGACATTATAACTCCTTAAGATAAAAACAGACAAATTTTTCAGAAGTACAGCTGATTTAGGAGCAAAGCTCTGATAGAGATTTCTCCTTGGGGTGCTTTATTATAAGGAAGACAGCATGAAGCAATGACCAACTTCTTTATTAACAGATACTATAAATCCACTTTTGGTGGCCTTTGGTAAGCATGGCTGATTAAGAGCTATCCTGTGTCTGATTATCAACCTGTGAAGGTTGACATTTTTTGTCTTCTGTTGAGTGCTGATCTGGTAAAAAGACATTGAACAAAAGATCATCCATAGGTGGTAATATTATGAAAAGACAAAGCACATGTAAGATTAGCGATCAGCCTCAACAAAATCAGGAGGTCTGTCGAAGGGAGGACAAGAATAGACAATATTTGGAAACCACAAATATCCACAAATAAACACGCTTTCAGGTGGAAACATATTTCTAGTCAATCTGAACTAGTTACATGTGGCATGTAAAGAGACTTTTGAGAAGCATTTGATGATATGATGAAGAGTTTACTACATTTAGAGAAGATGTTTGGTAAAGTACCTTATCTAGGGTAGTTAAAATACAACACACACACACACACACACACACACACACACAGACAGCATACTTTTATAAGTACAAAGGCATGCAGGCATGCAATACAGATCCAAGTCAAAAGACTTATCTTTTTAATTGAAGTAATCAGGAAATCAGAATGTAAATAGAACAATAAAAACTGGTCGGTATGTAGATATTGAATTTGAAAGGAGAAATTTTATATGATCACTGTAGGGTGAACCAGAGAATTCTATTAAAAGTGGAATAAAGAACTCAATTATAGTATATTCATTGTACACACCACAATACGGACAAATCTCACAGACATGATGTTGAGTGAAAAAAAGAAGCCAGACATGGAAGAATACAGATTTTAAAATTTCATTTATATAAAGTTCAAAACCAAGTACAATTTAACTGTGTTAGAAATTAGATCATGGTTCATTGGCATATGTCCTCTGGGGCATGGGGTGGCAAAATTGGCTTGAGAATCACTGATATGGTCCATAATTATAGGAAAGAAGTCTGGTAAGGCAGTATGTGCTGTATCCCTGTACCTAAAACATCCACCAAGTAGATGCTGGGGAGATGACTAATTTTATGGACTTACATTTGTTTAATATTATGAGCAATGTCAATGGCATGATTCATGTCTATCAAAAAAGTTATCAAGTTCATCACGTAAAAAGTAATTGATTTATAACTTCAGCAATTTCATAGAGCTAATTTTAAAAAACTCTTAAATCTCCAAAAAAAAAGTTAGATCATGGGTAACTTTGAGGTGCTTTGACTGGTAAAGATACTAGCAGGACTTCTGGAGGTTTGGGTAATATTGTCTTTCTAGATCTGAGTGGTAGTAACGCGAGTGTTTGCTTTGAAATATTCATTGTATAGTTCATTGAACTGCACAATTATGTTTTCTGTACCTTTCTGTATGTGTGCTATAATAAAAAACAAATAAGAAGACCTTATTTTGAAAAAGAATAGATAAAAATATTCAAAAACTCAGTTTTTAAATCAAAACATGTTTTTAAATTAAAAATAATGCAACTGTTTATCCTACAGACAATGGGAAGCAATGATAACTATTGAATTAGAACTTTGAACAATGTTCTACAAATTTCCTCCTCTAAAAAAGACATAGTGAACAAAAGGGCAACTACAAATAGTTTCTGGGTGTTAACTGAGTAATTTCAGGTTAATTGCATATTTTTATGTGTTTTTTACTGTTAAATGGGAAACCAGATGTACTTACCACAGTAAAACAATAAGAGATATTTAGGACCCTTTATGAATAAAGAGGTTTTAGGTTTTGTTTACTGTTATGTCTCTAGTATCTAGAACAGTGCCTAGCATATAATAGGTATTATATAAATATTTATTGATGACTGGCTGAGAGAAAGAATAGAAGAATGTTGTGGCTCTCTCAACATAAAAGGATTATGTTGTTGCTAGGGTGTGGCCAATATTCTTACTTCACTATTAAATGTAGTGTTACAATTGTAAATTAAGTCTTAGCCTCCTGGGTATTTTTGTCACGCTAGTTGCCTTGGGAACTGAGATGGAGCAGAAAAAAATAACATGGGCAAAGGCATGGGTGTGGGACACCCTGGTTATGTGTGGGGGAGAATGAGTAAGTGGTTCCTTCTGGCTGAAATGTCAGGGGATTAGGGATTTAACGAGGGACAGTATTAGAAAACGTGTCGGAGTTAGGATAAGAAGATGGAGTGATATTGAACATTAAGCTATGATTCTACAACTTTTATTTGAACTCACCCATGTCTGCATTTCACAGATTCACTTCCCAATGCCATACTGAAAGCCAATGAAATGACCTGGTCCCATGACATTGTCTGCAGAATTTTCTCGCAAACCAGCAAAATTTACGCTAAAACATGTCTGAGTGTCTGGAAGACATCAAGATTTTTTTTTAGGTATCTGTTTGCTATTGTGTAATAATGTTTGAAGTTACGAATCAGTGTTGATCTATTCATTCAAAATAGATATGCTTCTCTTTGGGTAAATGTCTGAAGGCTGTGGGCAATTGGAGACCCAGCCTCACTTGGTCATAAGGCACCTGCTTGAGTGTCTCTTCAAATTTCAAGGCTTTTGTGTCAGCCTTGCTGTGTTCTGGCTGGCTTGGCACATCTTGACAAAGATTAAAAATTATGGGTATCCATAGAATGCCTCCTGGAATGCCTTGATTTTGTGCATCGTAATGAAATGAATCATACACATCTAAACAAAGGATTTTAAAAATGTAAAGCAAGCAGTACAAGCTCAAACGGTCCCTGTTCCATTGAGCAGTGCTGAATATGCAATTACATTTTGAACAATAGGTATTCATAAATCAGGCAGAATACTCATGAGGAAACAGTCCTTTAATTAAATGAAAGAAGAATCGGTGTTTCTTGTTGCAGGGATTTTTGGTGGGATTAAAGGATTGTTCTGGAGCCCATCACACATGAGAAGCCTGGCTGGCTGGCTTAGAGTTCTACAGCCCCCACGTGCCCAGATGACCCAAGCTCTAAGACCAATCCAGCTTTGCCAAGTAGGAAAATTAAAACAGGCTTTGACCATTACTCCCCCTTCTGTGCTGATTTTGTCAGGCCCTCTGTGTAGTGTTGTACAGTTTGAGCATTCTATAAAGGCACTGGGCTCACTGGGCAAGTGGAGGCAGGAATCCAACCCACATGTTGCTACCAAGCTGTGCCCCCTTGTAGCAGGACTGTGTCTGCCAAAGGACTTCCTCATTCTAATTCATTTAAAGATGTTCTGTTAACCCACAGGAGCCTGCCTAGCTCTAGTTCCCAATGTCCTCTGGGGTTAGTGACCCTCCTGCTCAAATATAGACCTAGTGTCACAGCGTCTAACACCCAGTGCCAGGACTCTCTGAGGTGGATATCTGTACCCCTTGAGCCATATGCCCAAGCCAGATGCCGGCTGATTGTCTCTTGTCTGAACACTCTTCTTTCTCTGAGACTTGGAACCTGCTGTACTGTGAGGTTCTGCCTCGTCTTAGGGTCTAAAGAGCTCCACTGGGCACAGTCCCTTCCATTTGACTCGTTGTTCTGACCTGGTTAGCTTGGACATTGCGTTTACTGTAGGTACAGTGAAGTTCCATAATGTGAACATTTAACACAAAAACCCAGCTATTAGAGGTCAGCAAAGAAAAAGAAAATGAGAAAGTCAACTTAGTTTTCTCCTGTCATTCCACTGAATAAGTATAAGCTTTAGGGTGATCATATTTCTCATAGTGTGAGCGTTTTGATATAGTAATTATGATTCTAATTTTTAAAATAATACAGATATTTATATATAACATGGCCTATAAATGCAAGCTGATAATCTCTTTTCTGGCACTCAGCTAAAGAAAGCATGATTTTTTTAATGGTGGGGAAAAAGCGGGGTCAGAGATGGAGCTATGTTAGAAAGATACCGAAAGCTATTCAGAAATTGGGGTATTTTGTAAGGTAATTTTGACTACACATAATCTTTTTTTTCTTAAAGTATCAGAGCCTACACCTTGGTGCAAAATATGAATCTGACATGAAGACTTTGAGGTTTTTATGTAACCATTCTCCCTGGAAGTGCCCTTGAAGTCCTTGTTCCTACCTCTCCTAGGCCCAGTGCTGCTGGGAGAGAGACATTACTTCAAATCTCCTCTCAGGATCATCCTTGCTGCCAGCACTTTGTGCAACCAAAGCTCTGCTCAGCAGGGTGTGGAATGTGTACAGGTTCTTTATAAAACATCAGGGAATGTTTTCCTCAAAACACTTTCTTTGGGCTTAAGATTGTAACCTTGTCTGAAGTTCTGCATCTGCTATGGGTCAGAAGCCTAGTGAGCTGGAACTACAGTAGACCACAAAGGAATAAGGAAGTCAGAGAAGCAGAAGAGTTGAGTAATGCCAGCCATGCACCATGATCAGTGAAAGGAACAATCTAGCTTCACCTAAGTTATTCCGGACATAAATAAATGTCCACTTATAAAACTTTAGAGCGGGATTAAGTTCAGGTCCAAGTAATACATTAAATTTAATAGTTGAGTGCTTGCTGTATACCAGGCACTCTTCTAGCATGCAGAAATTTATGAAGGGGCAGCTTGTCCTTCCTTGTCATTTTAGAAATAGCAGCACTAAAGCCCAGGGTGGCCCAAACTTATCCAGTTACTCCTAAGACACTGGCAAATGACTGAAGATAGGCTTTGTTTGCTAGAAATAATTGATATACGTCTTTAATACCATCAAGTGCTCTCTCTTACCACCATATCTTTGTGAAATTCTTATAATAAGATAAAATGCTTTCAGTGTTTTAAAGGATACCAGATGAAATAAATCTTACTCCACTTCACCAAGACCTACATACAGCTCTCATGAACCTTTAGAACAGAGCTGTGCAAATAAAGATTCACATTTCACTTGGAGCATGGCCAAGAATGATGGAAAGTAATCAAAAAGCATTTACTGTGTGTTCCACTACACCGTGCTGCCTCATACGTAACTACATTCAAAACCACTTTTCCTTGGGATTCTCTACTGAGAACGTTTAATCATATACACTGCTGCTGTCAAGTGGCTGTTTCAAAGAGACCCCTCCCCATGCCTAGTCAAGTTAATGCGAATCCCTCTCAGTCCTTGCTGCTCATAAAGCTCATAAAAAAATTAAACTCCAGCTTCCTATCTCCAAGTGCTTAAAGATTCCCAAGCAAAATCTCCTTTTTGAAGTGTTAAAAGAACAATTGGTTCTCAGAAAGTAGATCTGCTGTTGAAAGGCCAACTGACTACCTCAATAACTGCAGTGGAGGCATCCTGGAACCCTGGGAGACTGGGCTGAGCTCCCTCTTAGGAAAACAGCCCCTGCACAAGCTTGGCTCAGGGGCACATAAACTGGGAAAGACTTTCATGACTCTGGCAACTCATGCTCTCTAGTTGCCGTGAAAGGTCAGGCTGGCCTTGGGAAGTGAAGCCAAGAATAGTTTGATGCTTTTCCACTGGGAGGTTTGGTCCCCAGAGAGGACTATTCTTGGAGGGAATACATAGTTTACAGTGTCCAGGCAATGGGGGCTGGGGTGTTTCTTGATAATATCTGAGTGCCAAGGCAGGAACTGTGTCCTATTTCTGTAAGAATCCTTAGCATCTCACCTAGTGCCTAGCACGTAGCAGGATCACAGTGGGTGCTTTTGGAGTGAATGAATAAACAGAACGCAGTTAATCCCAAAATAAAAGAGATCCTCTAAATTTCTTTGCACAGATTTCTTAATATAGTCAGTTGCAGGGACTGCTTCCTGGTTCTAGCTGTCAACAAAACTGGGCCTATTATGAGCGTGGCTGTGCATCCTGCATCTGGCACAGAGCTGGTACACTGTGGACCTTTAACTCACTTCAAATGATAACCACAGGAAGTGGTATACCTGCTAATGCACATGTCAGGAAGGGGCTCAGGGCTGTGGTTTCTCTGTGTGTGTGTATTTTTCCCCAAGTAGGTTTTTAAAATTCAAAACTTATGACTTGAATTTGATATTTAATAAACCAATAATATTAACTCTCTTTCTTTCCTTGTTGTATATAAGAATAGTGCTCTGAGATTATTTTCGTCTGGGAATAGAGTTGCACTATTGCTATTGGGATTAAAGCCATAAAAGTGATTTTGCCTTTTTGTAGGTGATTCTATAAATAGATCATGGAACTTTAACCATGGAAGGCTCTTCAGAGGGATAAGCATGTGAGTGTGATCACATTTACAGTTATGCAGGCATGTGTAGGCATGTGAAAATTATAGCTTTTAACATAATTCTCAAGTGATATAATCCTATTGCATTTTGCTGAGAATGTTTCATTTTGCTTCTTGATTTAGATACACTTATTAGGATTCCTTAGGCCAAAGGTTGGCAAGCTTTTTCTGTAAAAGGCTTGCTACTAAATATTTTATGTTTTGCAGGCTATATGGTCTCTGGTCTCTTCTGGGACTACTCAGCTCTGTAGCTTGAGAGCAGCCACAGACACTAGGTATATGAATGAGCATGGCTGTGTTCCAATAAAACTTCATTTATGGACACTGGTTTACTAGAAGTTTATATAATTTGTATGTATCATAAAATATTATTCTTCTAAACACCTAATGTAAATGACGAGTTGATGGGTGCATCAAACCAACATGGCACATGTATACCTATGAACAAACCTGCATGTTGTGCACATGTACCCTAGAACTTAAAGTATAATAATAATAAAAAAAAACAGGCCTGACTTTGACATAATAAAAAAAAAATTCTTCTTTGGATTTTTTCAGCCCTTTAAAAGTGTAAAGTTATTCTTAGCTCATGGGGTATGCAAAAACAGGAGGCATGCTAGATCAGATCTAAGGGCTGTGACTGGCTGACCCCTGCCTTGGACTTCCTCAATAACACTACCCCTGAACTTCATTTGCTGACTGATTCCATTTAGATGTGTCCATGGTAATTTCTACCACCTGGGGTCAAGCATTCCCTGGCACTGTTCTTGGCTGCCACTATGCAAATAGTCCTACCAGTCAGATACCTGGAATTTTTGTCTTTTACTCCCATTTTTTTTTTTTTTTTTTTTTTGAGACGGAGTCTCGCTCTGTCGCCCAGGCTGGAGTGCAGTGGCGCGATCTTGGCTCACTGCAAGCTCCACCTCCCGGGTTCACGCCTTTCTCCTACCTCAGCCTCTCCGAGTAGCTGGGACTACAGGCGCCCGCCACCACGCCCGGCTAATTTTTTGTATTTTTAGTAGAGACAGGGTTTCACCGTGGTCTCGATCTCCTGACCTCGTGATCCGCCCGCCTCGGCCTCCCAAAGTGCTGGGATTACAAGCGTGAGCCACCGCGCCCGGCCCTTTTACTCCCATTTTTAAAGTAGAGTCAAAAAAGGCACTTTGGGCCATGGAATCTGGCATAATCAAAAGGACCAGATCATACAACTTAGAAGCACAGAGAAGTTAACTTCTAATGGGGCAAACTTGGACCAATGGGAGACAGGAGATGGGAAGGAGCCAAATTCTTCCTTCCTCACTCCCATGGTAACAGTTTCTCGTATACACTTTTTTGAGGCATCCTGCCTGAATGTTTGTATCCGCTGAATGATGTGTTATGCCTAGCAATGTTCTGCATCTTCTGGCAATTTCTTTCTATAATTTCCTGTCTCATTTTCCTCTTTCTGTGCTTTCGTTGCCCTAGGTTTGTATCTCCTAAATAAAATATCAACACTTAATCTTTGCCTCAGGCTCTCTTCCACAGGGAACCCAGCTAAGACGCTCTTAAGAACACATACACATATTCACTAAAAAATTCCCAGTCCAAAAAAAATATATATCTACAAGTAACCGTGCTCAAAATACACGGCAGGGATTCCAAATTCAACTAGAGCCAGTTAGCTAATGTGAATTCATGAGACGTTAAGAAGTGGTGACAAACTAGAAACCCATGTTTTATTTAAAGAGAGGAGTCAAAATTCAGGTCCCTTGATGATATTGCAATTCAAGAATGTGTGTTCAGGATTCCCAGCTCTATTTTTCAAGAGCAGTTAGTTTTCAATCTGGAATACTGTGTGAATAGTTCTTACTATTAAATGTTGAAAACTAATTTTAAAACTTTAAAGTCTATGTGGAGTTAAACATATCTATCTGTGGGCTGAAGGTGGTTCAGGCAACTTCGAGCTTGTAGTCTCAGGAAGAGAATCATACACTGCAATGATTACAAAATGTGAGAGAAGCAATCAAGGAGAATTAGGGAGAATGTCCCAGAGTAATAGGTGTGTCTCAAGTATGGCTCTTTTATTTTGTCAGTTCCCCAGGAAAATGAACAAAGCATTCAAGGAATTAATGTATTTAGATTTCAGGACTCTGATCTGTTTCTCAAACTGTAAGGATGTGGGCTCTGATTTCTGGAAAAAGCATGTACTTCCAGTCATGGAATGGAGTTTATGATATGTACAAAGATGAGAAACAGCCATTGACATCATCTTTTCCCAGTCTCAATTCAGTGTTTGACTATTCTCTGTAACATCCTCAGAAGGATCTTACTTGCTTGAAGACCTTTGCTCAAAACTATTTAAAGCATTTTATTTCACATTTACATTTTATGGATATTAATATTATATTTGGCTTACATTTACTTTTTTCCCTATTTTCAGCTGTATGAATTTGTATTTATCCCTAGGTAATGCATTTCAGTTTTTCCCTATACTACTTAGAAGTTCTTTAGTATTGAAAACAGTTATCTTATCTCACAATATCTTTCTTCTTTCAGGCTAAACATTCTCAATTCCTTCAGCCATTCTCCCCAAGACATGATATCAAGTCTTTTCACTGTTTTCTTAAACTTGACTGAACATGCTCCTGATTATCTAAATCTGTTTCGTCCTGGAATCATAAACTGAAAGAATATTATAGGTAAGGCCTGATTAGTGCAAAGTAAAATTGAATTATCAATTTTTGTATTCAAGATATTCAATCTTGATTAATTTAATCTAATACTGCATTACCTTTTCTGGTCACAACCTCACACTACTGATGCCCATTATATTTGGCTGCATAGGAATTAGTATAATAGATTCTTTTGAATTTCTACATTTTTCTGAATTCATTTCACACCTGCTCTGTTTCATATTTCTAACCATATTTTTCCCTTGCTCCACTTTTACCATTTAGTTATTTTGTTTTAGTGTACATATTTTGCAATCTGCCACAAATACTTTTGGAAATGAGACAGAGCATAAAGAATATATAAAATACTATAACCAGTCATTGTTATTTTTCAGTCACAGGAAACAATGTTATTTTCATCAAACCAGCCTGGATTATAGATTCACATTTCAGTATTCTTTTGGCAGCCTACCATTCATATTTGTTTACAAAAGTGAGTCTCATGGAGATGTCCGCTAGGTAACATATTGTTCTTCTAACTACACACAAACACACACATACACACACACTTATATATGTATATATAAATACATATAGATTAAAACAGATAAAATGAATATACATTTCTCAAAACATTTAATTCAGAATTCTCAAGCTTTCCAACTGTCATTTGCATTGCTTCAGCATGGGTATTTATTGCTATCTGCTCCTGTTCCATTCTTCAATTTTACAATTATATTTTCCTGACAACTTTGTCAGAAATCTCAATTGTTCTATCTTGCCTCTAACACTTCATCCAGTCAGGTTAACAACCAGGTCAATTCCAGCACCAAGAACATTGGTGGGTTCACTTCTACCATTCAGATGGTATCCAGTTGGGTGTGCCCAGAGAAACAGAACCATAAGAAGTGATGTAGAATCAATTGTTTATTGCAAATATTTTACTTTTCCCAATTATGGGAGCTGACTAAACAGTTATGTGTGGCTGTTTTTTCTGTCTTGCATTGGAGACTGAAGTTAGCAGAGCAGGACATCAAGAAGGAAAGACAGACATGAACCGTTGGAGAGAAATGATAAATTGGAATTCAGGGGGACAGGCTGGAAATCACAGAGGCAAACTGTTTTTCAGCCTCTGTCTTGAAGCCTCCAAATTCAATGATGCCAGTGACCTGCAAGAGAAACTAGTGTGCTTCATCCTGTTGCTAAACATGTAACTGACCCAGGAGCTGGAGACACTGAAGGAAGAAATCTGGTGAGAGCTGATGAAGCTGCGTGCCCGGCTTCTGCTCAATGTCAATAATGTGAGCCAGAGAACAGAAATCACTTGGTGAGCTGCAGTGGTGCCTGTGCTCTGCACTTGTGCCTGCACCGATCTTCAGTGCTTTAAAGGAATGTGATTGACGCTTAACTTCAGCCTTCCAAATCCCACCATGTTTGTTTCTGGTGGCCCATGCTAACCTGAAATTATGCAGAGACAGGGATCCTGGGAAACATAATTCCTGCTTAGCTAAATTCGTACAGTGCAAATCTACCATACAAACTCATTTTTTTTCCCCTAGAGTCAGTCTGAATTCATAGTTCTATAGTTTTTTTCTTTCATTCTAAATCTTTATCAGGTTCCTGAGGCCCACTCTTCAGTTCTGTTTTGGGGAGCACAGGACTGATGGCTCTTCCCTGGCATTGCAGACACAGATTCAGAAAGACATCATGCTGTGGAGGATGGAAGGAAAATGCCATGTTGGAATCACAGCCTTCCCTGGATTAGGTTGTTTCTCCCCTTCCCCACTTGGGACTGCAGCGTGGTTCTCATTGTAGTTTCCAAGTAAACCGCCCTTACTTCCTGGCTTCCTCTAATCAGGGTGGCAGAGGAATGTGTCCACCTCTACAGCAGCCTTCCTGTGTTGACAACACTGTTTGTTCTTCCCATCTCCCTAGGGAGAAGCTGCCTTATCTTTTCTGTGCAATATATTTGGAAAAAAACACATTTTTCCCTCTTAAAGGAATTGATTATTCTGTTTCTCAAGACTATAAAGAAAATATCTTCTGGACCCCAATACTGGCTTTAAAAAATAATCTAGATTCCTACAGAGCACGAGAAGGCGATATTTTGGTGATTATTGGTAGTGCATTTTGAATCACTCTGTGCACTAAAATATGGCATTTGAGTATGTGTGTGTATGAAAAAGAGACAGAGAGAGACAAATACAAACAGATACAGATAAACAGAAAGACGAAAAGAAATAATTTTAAGTTTTTTCCAGTATCTTGACCTAAATCCCAAATTTCTTGTTTGTGCAGCTTCCTTGATCCTGTATAGGCAGTTCTCTCCCCCACCCCCCATGCAATATGGATTACTTAAGGAGCTCAGGGTTTTATCGTAAACTTTATTAAGCACTTGAATGCAACTAAAACTCAAAATTATCTCTGCACAGAGATTATTTGTTTTAGGGGTTCCTAAGCTAGGTCCATAGGATTCTGACAATGCCTATTTAAGAAAAAAAGAGCCCTTAAAAATATATTTGTAATTGCAAGAAAATTTGTCATTAACTCTGTGTTCCAAATGTCTTTGTCAGGTGGATTCCTATCATCCCTTTGATTTCTAACAGAAGGCAACAAAAGCTATCAGAATTTTCTCTTAATAACAGAATTCTATATGCATCACTATTCGTCTTTTTTCTTTCCTTGGTCTTTTCTGAGCAGTTAATTGAGGAGAAGGTTGGGCTAGCTCTTGATCTTTCACTGATTATAATAATGTACTCTTTCATTTCCCTCCAAACATTGCATTGTAAAGTGAGATTATATGTTCATTTTCACTTTTGAGACAACATTTGTGAACCACAATCAGTTGTGTGTTTGTCTGCACGTGTGTTTAGTGTCTTATTGTTCATGAAAACATTTTATGTTCTCAGTGTTAATAGGCATTTATAGAATTAATTTACTATGTTAAAAGTGTTAGATTCTATTTGGAATTAGAGATGAGTCCTTAAGAATTTCCTAAGTTAGCAGGTGAGAGAGTGATGCAATTAACCAAAGATGCAAGTAGAAAGAATTAACTGTTTAAAGTAGGGCCAAACATAATATGTTTTGGGAGCCTAGAGAAGGAAGGAATTAATTAATTGATTATGGAATTGAAAGAAGCTTTATCAAGGTTATATTGAGATGAGTTGAGCCGTGAAATATAAGTAGAAAGGAGACAGATAAATAAGCTTGTCTAAAGGAACCATATCATCATTGTCTGGACCAAGAGCTCTTGTTTTTGTTTTTATAGTTATTTCTTCATGATCATTTTTTTTTGTTTTAGAACATTGCTAGAACACCACTTAGGAATGTTTTTGCCTGTTAAGCTATACGTCAGAGCACAGGATAATCTGATGTCCATGATCTAATACTCAGAGCAAACAAATATTAAGCAACTACTCTTCACCAAACACTTTGTGGGGATTTTCCCGTTTAACCTTCGCAAGCAAGGGGGATAGTGTAATTAAGTCCATTTGAGGCTTCAAGGGGTCAGGTGACTTGCAAAAGATTTGTCTAGTAGGTGATGGAAAAAGAATTCAAAGCCAGGCAATTTTAATCTGGAGACTGAACTCTTAGACATTTTACACTGTGCTGCCTTAACAGAGCAATAGATGGCTGTTGTTCTAACATAGACAGATCTGAAATTTGCTCTGGTTTAGGTATGACTCCTCATTTGTCACCTAGGACATTCATGTTTCCTGGATGTGGTTGTGCGCTAGAATGAGTCAATTGGTCCTCACGCATCCTCTCCATGATCTTTATTACTGGGGCCCCTTTTTCCCCAGCTTGCTTCTATGCCATAAGAACTAAATTCGTGCCCCAGCTCTTTCCTTCAAAGCCTTCTGTTTTTTCTCCTGATTTACATCAGAAATCACTTTAATATTCCAGTGATTTTTATTTCAAGTTTAATTTTCCAACTAAAGAAACATACAGTTTCAACAATCTACGAATCCTAATGAACACCCTTGATGTTATGCCAAGGGTGATGTCTTAAGGTACATCACAATCCCAGCAAGATTTTCTGAGATGTTATTTCAAAATAACATAACCTGCTTTTCTAAAGCTGTATTTTCTAGAAGGTTATCTCAGTTTGAATGTCGCTAAGGCCTCAATTTTTAATTTCCTATAATAGTTCTTTCATTTTGTGTCCTGGATCCTGAATTTATGACGAAAAAACATAAAACTAGTATTCAGCAATCCTTGTTCAGATCCTGACTCCACTATTTATCAATGGGCTAATATTGTCAAGATATAGTAGGAACAAAGGTCAGTTTTACTCCAAAGCCAATGTTGCTTCCACTAAACAGCAAAACCTTACTTTGGAAAGACTAAGCACTGTATTTTTCAAAAGTTCCAAGCAGGAAATGGGTTTTCTTTTCCTGTTGAGAAAAATCCTTGTTAATAAACCCAAGATAATCAAACTCCATCTTATAATGGACTCAGGCTTCAATACTTCTCTTTACTAAATAGCATTGGCTACCATGGCCTATGCACCTGGCCCTATATTTTATTTCCTCTGACTTAAGCTGTCCATTTTTCTTGCAGGTGGAAAATTACTAATATTAATACAGTCTTGGACCAGCTAATTAAGTGCAATTGAGCCCTCCCAATGGGTGCAGAGCCTAATTGCATTTGCAAGCAGCCACCTGCAGGCATAAATTGTCGGCTTAACACTGCACATGGAGGGGGAAAGCCAAAGCTTCTAATACTGCCCAATTGTCCCTAAGGATATTGAATTTTTCAGAACACTCTGTGTGTGTGTGTGGGTGTGTGTGTGTGTGTGTGTGTGTGCAAGTACTTGATTTGTGCATACAAAACAGGGAACGTGGATGAGAAGGCAAAGAAAGATGGAGAATGGCAATAATCCCTATTCCAGCCTAACAATAAAATTCAAACCCTTTGAAAATATATTCTTAAAATCATTACAAATGTATGCTCCCACTGTAGCATCCTAGTTATAATCTCTTCCTTAAAGAAGTTTGGAGCCCAGTTGTATACCTAAAAATTACCATTAACTTACACAATACTGAACAAGCCAGGGCTGGTTTAAGTAGTATGCCTGCCTGCTTAGTTTCTTACTGAGTCATTCACAGTGAAGCTGGTTCAGGAAATATGGAGTGAGACAAAGTAAAGGAAATGGTGAAGATGTTTCTTTATTTGGAATTTTCCTGTGTTCTATTCTTTAGGAAAAATTTGACCTACTTTGAAAAAAAAAAAAAAGTGAACCTCCCTTGATTTTATTTGTATGAACTGAAGTAAAATTCTAACCAAATATTTTAGGGATTTTTTTTTTGTTGTTGGTAAAACATCTTGGGACAGAGTAAAACTATAATTACAACTAATCAGGGTAAAATAATGGTGACCCATTGAGCTGAATATGCTATAAGTGATCTATGACCTTCTGAATAGAAACCTATCTCCTATCTGAATTGACTTCCTTCTAAATGATAATAAAAAAACTCTAGCAATCTAGATTGGCAAGATAGGTTATTTATTATAATGTGGGAAGCAGGAGAGAGAATTTGTTTGATAATTTTAGTTCCAGGCTGACAGTAATTAAATACTTCTGGGCCCTCATTGAAGAGAATACATTTTATAAGTCTCTGTCCCAGGAAATCAATATCATTCTTTTCTACCTCTGCCCTTTACTTCATCTCTTGGTTTACTTTTTAGTAATTTTTCTCTAACAGTTTCCTCTTTTTGCTTTCACCATCTTAGAAGTCATGCATAACTCTGATCATGGTACTGGGGAAACAGCCTTGGCCTGAGGTTGAAGCGAGAAAACTCTGGAGTTCAACAAAGACACCAGGCCTGATGACCAACACCTAACTACTAGGCAGTGATACTGGACAAAACAACCAACCTCTCTGGCATCAGCATCATCAGTGATAAAATCAGAATAATGATAAGTCAATCTTCATAGAGTCGTTGATAGAACTCAGTGATTCGAATTATGAAAAGCAATTAACTAGCATAGTGCCTGACACATTAGAACTGCTTATAAAAGGACAGGAACTTTTATTATCATTTCCCAGGGACCAAATGAACACTGTCTTTCTTAATAGCATTGTAACCTCTGAGCTACCTTTAGACTTTACTTTAGGGAGTAGATATGTGTTATTTTGGTAGTAATTTTTAAACAAGATGTAATTGCATACAATATTCTTAAGAGTTGAGTATGCTTAGTATATGTACTAATCAAATATATAAATATATACACATACAAGTGTTGTATGTATGTATGTGTGTGTATATATATATATATATATATTTGAAGAGTAACACCCCAATTAAGATATAGAGCATTACCATCAACCTAGAATGTTCCCTTGAATCTCTTTCCAGTCTATGCCCCCACCTTCATAGTCAACCACTATTCTGATTTTTATTCCATAAATGAGTTTGCCTATCCTTGAACTTTCTTATAGGTGGAATCATACAGTGAGTACTCTTTTTTTCTGGATTTTCAAGCTCAACATAATGTGTGTGTGATTCATCCATGTTGTTTCAGATGTAGCTATCAGGTCAGGCTGCTTATTTCTTTTTATTCCTGAGATATTCCTTTATGACAATATATTATATTTTATTTTTCTGTTTTCTTGTTGTTGGATGTTTGGGTTGTTTCCTGGGTTGTTTGTAACTTTAAAAGTTTATGCCATTTTTAAAAACTTCAATAGAGATGGTATGGTATAAATAATTTTGTATTGGTTGGCTTTATTCTACACCTTATGAATAGAGTACAAGCATCTAATAAACATAGATGGTAGGCTTCGGAGTGGAGCATTAGATTTAGATTCCAAAATGGTGCATGTACAGCCATAGCTTCCTGGGACTCTTTATTGTCTGACTGCTATTAGAAGGTTGGCTGGCTCCTGCCAGGAAAACATTGTTGCATTTACCCTGAGTGGACTTTTTTTGTGTGTGCCGTCAGAGCACTTAAGAGAACACAGAGCTGTCACTTTTCAAGTTTACTCACCAGGCTATAAGCTTTCATTATACCTGTTTGGTAATAAATGTTTGCATAGTGACAGAATTTTGTCTTAGACTCACTTTTATTGCAACCTGGCTATGAGAGAGCAAAGAGGCCAATGCCCTCTTATACTACCAACAACAAAAGTACTTATAGTTACCAAAAAATAAATGATAATTATGAATGATAATTGGCTCAATACCTATTGGCTCAATACAGAAATAATATATTTCAGGTAACTTAAGTATAAAACAAAATCATTACAAAGAAATTGCCTTTTAATTTTCTATTGACCTAACCACCCTCCTACGGCACCAGGTAAGAATTTTTCTGTGCCAAGGGTTTGTGGTTTATACTACCAAATGCACATTAAAATTTAACTTCCCATTTTCAATTAAATCGAGTTGAGTCACAGTCAGTACATATCCAGAAAGGCTCACATCTTGTGATGCACTTATAAATCCGATCTTGTAAGTCCCCAAATCTTATCTGCTTCCATGCATTTGTTTCTTCATTTCCTGCCCAAATAATGTTTTGAGGGTTATTTTGATCCTACTGTAGTTTAAGACCATGCCCTTACATGACCTAGTTTATTGAATATTTTACTAGCTTATTTTTATTTTATTTTATTTTAAAGTTGTTAAGAACCAGTGGATTGTTAGTTGAAATATGCAGGACTGCATTCCCCCATCCCATTACTATCTTTATTTCAAGTGAAAGTTTGCCATTCATAGTGCCTTTGCTTCCTAATGACCTCATTCATACCAAAATTGGGACCTGGAAGCTGAGGCCCAGATTTTTCTCTGACTCAGTTTCCTGTGTTCCGAAAAAAATAATTCCTTTTCCTATATTAATTGTTATTTTTCTTTTGTTAAGACTTAAGTGGTTTTAAGGTAAATTCTCATGTTACCCTCTAATGCCAACTTGAGCCGTTTAAAATATTGGAAGCACTCCCACAAATGAATTGTGTTCCCACAATTTCCTAGCATCATTCATTGCTCTCATTTCACAGATGCAAACACAAAAACACATCCTTTTGTACATAACAATCATAAATACTTTCCCAAGGTCAGGAATATTTCTGTCAGGAAAGCCCTATTTTACCAAAGAACAGGATGTTTTGATAAACTAAATATTCTGAGAATTATCATATGTACCTATCAAGGTTTCTATTGTGAAGCCTTTTCTCTCTTCGCTGAGAAAGAAGTCGGCCCTTAATCTGTCCTCCTTGCTTCCTAATTTCCCACCCAAGAGTTTCAACTATTGGCTTAATGATTCACTAATTGTGACAGATGGTGATTTATGATATTAGGGAAAATAAAGGAAGCCTTTATAGTTGAAAAAAATTAAGATTGTTCTCATGTTTTAATCCTACATCTATTTCTGGTTTGACTCTAGTCTTGCTTTGTTTTATTTTTGCATTTGACTGTCATCTTGATGTTTACTTCTGTCAACTTTAGAATCCTTGTCTTCATTCTGGCTCTTCTGCTTGTCAGTTTTGGGTTGGCTTTATTTATTTATTTTGTTTGGGGGCAGGACATAATCTCTTGCCCCCAGGCAAAATCAGATGCTGACTCTCCCCAGTTTTTTCTGCAGGGTCTAGGTCACTTTATTAGCATATCTTTCATGTTTAGGTAAGACTGCTGTCACTTTTTGAGAAGTTAGTAGGTATCTTGTGGATAAAAAGTGATATCAGGTTTTTTTTCCTTCTCTCTCTCTCTCTCTCTATATATATATATATATATGTTTATGAAAAATATTAAGCACATGGATATGATTCTTATTATTATACAATAATTTGTCTTTCAAAATGATAAGAAACACAAGAAGGTACATGCAGTTGATGTGATTATGACACATTGCTCTATTATGCCCAGAAAAGACTATTTGACGAAGCCTGGATTTTTCATAATCCAGAATCTGGCTCAGCTACCTGGTCTTGTGAACTTCCAAAAGTGACTCACTAGTGACTCAGACTCAGACTCAAGCATGCGAAGCTTGAGCCCCAAAGGCTTTGGAGTGAAACAGGCCGGTCCAAAGTTTTAGTTCAGCTGAGATATCCTAAGTGTATTATTTGCATGTTGAGATTTGATTATTTTTCTTTATAAATGAAGATACCTACCTTATAACATAGTTTAAAGGCAAAATAGTCTAATATATACACAAACACATATAGAGGTAAGATGAAGTAAAAATGGTAGCTATGGTTGTTCTGAGAATGATTATAAAACAGAATTTGTAGAAAGAGACATATTGCTAAGAGGCTTATATAACTTATGTAAGACAAAAATTATATTAGCCAAATTACATTAGTAACTTTGTTGTATAAACATAGAAGAGCAGAAGCAATCAAATCTAGTATGCAGATTTTCCATGAGTCAGATTATGACATCCTAATTCTTTCATTTGCACAAGATAATTAGACCAGCCTCCAGGACCACACAGATGGAGACAGTGGAAGGGCACCCTTGATCCAAGGTCAGCATCATCAATATTTCCTTTCAGTTCACTCAGTGCTCTTTCTCACTGACACATGCTTTAGTTATATTAAGATCTTCAGTCTGGGTCTAGGCATGTCTTGCTGGTCGTTGAATTATATGTTCTCTTATTTTTTCTGATCAATTTTTAGGGAAGAACATCTCTTCAGATTTATGTGCCGATACAGTTGGGAGACTTATGATGGCAATTATACTTTTTATTAATCACATATAGAAAAAAGTATAAAGACTAAGGAGTGCATAAAAGCAGGAAGGAGTAGCGTGGTTAAGTGATGGGCGCGGGTGAGAAAGAAAGCCGAGATCAAAATGATAGAGTGTCAAATATTTGTTGACACTGTATTAGATCCTATACAATGGCATGGACACTTAAAATACAAAAGATATATACTTGAAAATTGTTTGCCTAAGGCTTTTCCTTGTGAAAGTAGAAGGACGAGTATGTAACATTGTCTCCAGTTATTTTTAGCTTTCCTCTTAACTCATCCATTATTATCTCTTTTTGCAAATCCAGAAGCAGGCCAATTTCCAGATATCAATTAACTGAGTTACTATCTTGCCGAAGGCAAATGTGTTTATTGGTCAATTTACCAAACTCCCATTTTCAAAAACTATTTTTGATGGACAATATTTTACTTTCCCTTTCATGACAAGCTGCTAAGGGATCTTCGATATTTCTGCCCCTGCTTCCTGCTACTAGCAGCTGGAGAATGACAGGATGAGAGGCAGAGACACAAGAGAGTTGGGACATAAGAAGATATTTCACCTGAATAATCATGGAATATGAAAGTGCAATAAATATGCTATGAATATACTATTTTGCATGAGGAGATTGTGTTGATAAGAATTCTTCACATATATTCAATGAATTTACATTTTGCACTATTTTTCTTGGATATCAAGAACTGTAACAATTGTCCACTTGCAGGACTAATAATATATTCTAAAAACAATAAATTCAAAAGAATGTTCTGTGTTTGAGAATATAGTCTTACAATTATATCTTTCATGCCCTCTGTAGTGTCTGTCTCTTCCACCCTGAAGCTCATCTGTTTCTCAGCTCACCCATTTTTCAATTCCCATTTCTCTGCTCTCTCTTTCCTCTGCCTCCTCTTTTCTTTGTTCTGTAGCTCCATCTGGAACAGTGGGGACTGTGACAGAAACAAACTAAACATTCCTTAAAGTGCTATAATTAGGGCGAAATAAAAATTCATGAGCCCCAACTACGTAGTAGAAAGGCATAAGTAAATTTGATGAATCAGTCATTTGGTGAATTAGACTTTCAACTAATTGGCTTTAGGCAAGTTGCCCACTCAACAAACTGACTTCTGGTGGATTCACTTAGAACTTGTGTATTCTGGGAAGAGGTAGAGTGGTGAAAGCATAAAGCTTGGAAGAGATTAAGGTTTTGCATTTTTTTGTATAAAAATTGTTTTGGCAACTTACAGGAAAACGTGGTTCTGTCCAAGCAAAGGTGACATGACTCAACTGATCATTAGTCTCGACTGGTGCTGTAGTTGTGTCCAGCACTGATAATTTATTACAACTTCATATCTTTGTGCTCACTGGGTATGTCATCAATTTTATTGAATTTAGAAAATAAGTACAATGAGCTTGGTAGTTTATGTGATATGTGTGATAAATAAACTTTAAAGTAATTGGCAGCAAAGATTATTAAAGTACCTAAATATTATGTTTGGCATATTTTTTAAATATGAAGTATTAAAGGATTTTTTTTGTTGTTCAGTGGTCCCTGTTGAAATTTTAATGCTATGTAGTTCAGTTTCAAAGAGTAAATGTATGATAAGGGCCTTATTTGATTCTCTTATTTAATCATCACAGTAAACCTCTGAAGCAAATACTATTATTAATCCCAGTTTATAAGAGAAAACTGAAATTAGTGATGTTTAGTAACTTGATCATAGTCTTTCTGTTAGTAGGTCACAGAATTCAGAATATGAAATAAGTAGTATCACTCAATGTGACCAGCACTGTTCAGTACAAGTATAACATGAGCCACATATGTAATTTTACCTTTTCTAGTAGCCACATTTAAAAAGTGAAAAGTTAAATTAATTTAATTTTAATGGTATATCTTGTTCATCCCAGTATAAGCAAAACACTATAATTTTGATATAAAATCTATAAAAAATTAATGATATATGTTTTTCATATTAAGCCTTCAAAATCCAGTGTGTATTGTACAGTTTCAGCACAGCACATCTCAATTCAGACTAGCCACATTTCAAGTATTCAGTAGCCACATGTGATAAGTGGATATCATGTTAAACAATGCAAGTCTAGACCTTTGTTTCTCAAAGTGTGGTCCATGGAAGGCAGCAAAGAAATGCAGGCTGTCAGAGCCCATGCCATTTCTACTGAATTGTAATATTCCTTTATATGATCAGGGTAATCATGTGTACATCAAAGTTGAGAAAGGCTGAACTAGAGTCCATGCTCTTTACCATTTTATTATGCTGATGGTTCAGGGTGTTTATTTGCTACCTCATTTCACTAATGTTTTTCAATATTTATACATGGCAACCCCCTGCAAGATAACATTGATGACAGCGTTACATTGTGAAAGTCATGTTGGCTTTGGAATTAAGTAGATTACTTGCCATAATATCTCATAATTGCATAGATTAACCACTGAGCCTTAATGTCTGCATCTGTAGCATGATCACATCTATGTTATTTGCCTATTAATCAACATTCTCCCTTTCCTTAGTTATGAACTTTCAATTTTAACATGAGGACATTGTCTTCAGAATTTTTTTTTTTTCTCTGTCTTCCTGGGACTAAGTTCTGGTCTATGAAATGTTAGCCTAAGTACTTGTCTTTTTGACTTCTGGAACGGTTCTTTAAAAGTTTCTGACTCAGTTCAGAGTTTTATCTCCTTTACCTTATTCTTTCTCTCCTTCAGCCTTGAATATAAATATGATAGCTGGAACTCCAGCAGCCATACTAAACCAGAAGGTGATCTTAAAAATAGAAGTTATACACTAGAATGGTAAGGCCGAAAGATAGAATGACCCCAGATTCCTGGGTATAAGGGAGCTTCCATGCATGTCTAATTGCCTTCTTCATATATATATATATATATATATATAAAATATATTTTTCTGTGAGAAAGTTCTGCCTTGCTTAAGCTACTTTGGGTTCTCTATAATTGAAAAAAATTCTGTTATATGTACCCAGAATTTTTGTTGAACAGATTAAATAAGTTAACATATATATACAGCCTCAGTAGGCACTAAATAAATATTTTTGGTAGATATGAGAGTGCTAGTCCACAAGGAGCAAAATATAGAGAGTAGAAAATAAAGTAAATATAAATGACCAATAAATAAGTATCTGGCCTGCCATGAATTATTTCTTGCCTTGGGCATACACATGTAAGCTCACATCTTCTGACCTACTAAAACTACGAACAAATTAATGTAGTTCTTGTCTTTGGTTCTGTTTATATGCTGGATTATTACGTTTATTGATTTGCGTATGTTGAACCAGCCTTGCGTCCCAGGGATGAAGCCCACGTGATCATGGTGGATAAGCTTTTTGATGTGCTGCTGTATTCGGTTTGCCAGAATTTTATTAAGGATTTTTGCATCGATGTTCATCAGGGATATTGGTCTAAAATTCTCTTTTTTTGTTGTGTCTCTGTCAGGCTTTGGTATCAGGATGATGCTGGCCTCATAAAATGAGTTACGAAGGATTCCCACTTTCCAGGGCAATCAGGCAGGAGAAAGAAATAAAGGTATTCAATTAAGAAAAGAGGAAATCAAATTGTCCCTGTTTGCAGATGACATGATTGTATATTTAGAAAACCCCATTGTCTCAGCCCAAAATTTACTTAAGCTGTTAAGCAACTTCAGCAAAGTCTCAAGATACAAAATCAATGTGCAAAAATCATCAGCATTCTTATATACCAATAACAGACAGACAGCCAAATCATGAGTGAACTCCCATTCATAATTGCTTCAAAAAGAATAAAATACCTAGGAATCCAACTTGCGAGAGATGTGAAGGACCTCTTCAAGGAGAACTACAAACCACTGCTCAACGAAATAAAAGAGGCCACAAACAAATGGAAGAACGTTCCATGCTCATGGATAGGAAGAATCAATATCATGAAAATGGCCATACTGCCCAAGGTAATTTATAGATATAATGCCATCCCCATCAAGCTACCAATGACTTTCTTCACAGAATTGGAAAAAACTACTTTAAATTTCATATGGAATCAAAAAAGGGCCCACATTGCCAAGACAATCCTAAGCCAAAAGAACAAAGCTAGAGGCATCACGCTACCTGACTTCAAACTATACTACAAGGCTATAGTAACCAAAACAGCATGGCACCGGTACCAAAACAGAGATATAGACCAATGGAACAGAACAGAGCCCCCAGAAATAATACCACACATCTACAACCATCTGATCTTTGACAAACCTGACAAAAACAAGAAATGCAGAAACGATTCCCTATTTAATAAATGGTGCTGGGAAAACTGGCTAGCCATAGGTAGAAAGCTGAAACTGGATCCCTTCCTAACACCTTATACAAAAAATTAATTCAAGATAGATTGAAGACTTAAACGTTAGACCTCAAACCATAAAAACCCTAGAAGAAAACCTAGGCAATACCATTCAGGACATAGGCATGGGCAAGGATTTCATGTCTAAAACACCAATAGCAATGGCTACAAAAGCCAAAATTGACAAAGGTGATCTAATTAAACTAAAGAGCTTCTGCACAGCAAAAGAAACTACCATCAGAGTGAACAGGCAACCTACAGAATGGGAGAAAATTTTTGCAATCTACTCATCTGACAAAGGGCTAATATCCAGAATCTACAATGAACTCAAACAAATTTACAAGAAAAAAACAAACAACCCCATCACAAAGTGGGTGAAGGATATGAACAGACACTTCTTAAAAGAAGACATTTATGCAGCCAACAGACACACGAAAAAATGCTCATCATCACTGGCCATCAGAGAAATGCAAATCAAAACCACAATGAGATACCATCTCACACCAGTTAGAATGGCGATCATTAAAAAGTCAGGAAACAACAGGTGCTGGAGAGGATGTGGAGAAATAGGAACACTTTTACACTGTTGGTGGGACTGTAAACTAGTTCAACTATTGTGGAAGACAGTGTGGCAATTCCTCAAGGATCTAGAACTAGAAATACCATTTGACCCAGCCATCCCATTACTGCGTATATACCCAAAGGATTATAAATCATGCTGCTATAAAGACACATGCACACATATGTTTATTGTGGCACTATTCACAATAGCAAAGACTTGGAACCAACCCAAATGTCCAACAATGATAGACTGGATTAAGAAAATGTGGCACATATACACTATGGAATACTATGCAGCCATAAAAAATGATGAGCTCGTGTCCTTTGTGTAGGGACATGGATGAAGCTGGAAACCATCATTCTCAGCAAACTATCACAAGGAAAAAAAACAAACACTGCATGTTCTCACTCATAGGTGGGAATTGAAAAATGAGAACACTTGGACACAGGAAGGGGAACATCACACACTGGGGCCTGTCATGGGGTGGGGGGAGGGGGGAGGGATAGCATTAGGAGAGATACCTAATGTTAAATGACGAGTTAATGGGTGCAGCACACCAACATGGCGCATGTTTACATATGTAACAAACCTGCATGTTGTGCACACGTACCCTAGAACTTAAAGTATAATAATTATATAAAAAAAAAGAAACGGGGTTTCACCATGTTGGGCAGACTGGTCTCGAACTCTTGACCTCAAGTAATCTGCCTGCCTCGGCCGTTCAAAGTGCTGGGATTACAGGCGTGACCCACAGTGCCAGGCCAGTGATGCCATCTTAAAGGGACACCACCATGATGATGGACGTTTAACCCCCACCTACCAAAGTGTTCTGCAGCAAGGTCGTCAATGCCTGGAGCATAGATTACTTGTCATAAAGCTGCTGATCTAATCCACATAGTGGTCACATATCATGGCAAAAAAAAAAGTCTGAAGATATAACCAGCTGCACGAGCTTTACCGTAAATGCTTGTTCTATAAAGAGTACTTTCTGGAGGGTAGGTGCATGGATCCACCACCTTCCGATTGCCCAGGACATTGCTTCTGTTCGTAAGTCCCTATAAAATATTTCTTGTTGAGAGAAAAAAAAAAATGAATGTAGCTAATGCTCAATGTGTTGATGTCTAGGTGGAACTCTTTCCTTGAATCAATAATGGGAAATTGCCAATGGCAATGATGCATCTTAACAAGTCTGCTCTATTGAATTCCTTTTTTTTTTTTTTGGTAATATCTGCTATAACAGCACGGTCCCAGATCTTAATATGTTGAAATCACCTCATCTGGGACTACTTCTGGTTATTTGGGGGGACATGTATCTATTTTCAATGATTCTTAACCATACAATACAGAAGCAGAAATTTTATTTAGACATATTTATTATCTAATCATTTAATTTGAAATAAGAGGTAGAATTAGAAGAAAATCAACACTTGAATTTATGGACACATCAGTAAAAATTTTTAGTTTATGAAGGAACTTTAAGCTAATCCAACCATCTCATAGTACAGATAAGGAAGCCGAGACCCACAAATAAAAAAAGGGCTCATTCATGTCCATAGCAAGCAGCTTGTTAGGAGTAGAGCTGGCAGTAGAACAGTTCCCCACTTCCTGATGCAAACTGCTTTCCATGTATTATTCTATATATAAACATGTACAACACATGCAAACATACATACACATATGGCGGTAATGACTATTCTAAATGTGGCCAGTGAGTTACAGTTTAACAAAATGCTTTCACAAACGTGATCACATTTGGTTTTTTTTTTCTTTTTTCGTGTGTGTGTTTGAGAACCATTTCTGTACAGTATTTTATTTCGGCTCCCAGTCATTGTGGTAAAACAATCACAAGACAAAACATATAAGGATTACAAAGAATAGTTATAATTTTTTAAGGATTGCCATATAATTTTATTGTTGTTACAAATTCAATATAATAAAAGGTTTCCTATATCTTATCTCTAACAGTAAACATTGATTTTACTCACCATAAATGATTTTCTTTCAAGCTTTAATATGCTTGCTAGAATCATATATGACAATAATTGTTATAAATTTTTATAATTTCAACTTTTATTTTAGATTCAGGGGATGCATACGCAGGTTTGTCACATGGTTATATTGTGCAATGCTGAGGTTTGGGGTGTGAATTAATGATCCCACCACCCAGGTACCAAGCATAGTACCCAATAGGTAGTGTTTCAGCCCTTGCCCACCTCACACTCTCTGTATCTTCTATAGTCTCCAACGCCTATTGTTCCCATCTTTATGTTCTTGTATACCAGTGCTTCCTTCCCACTTATAAGTGAGAACGTGCAGTACTTGATTTTCTGTTCCTGTGTTCATTAGCTTACTATAATGGCCTTCAGCCGCATTCCTATAGCATCAAAGGACATGATTTCATTCTTTATGGCTGTATAGAATTTTATGGTGTAAAGGTACCACATTTTCTTTATCCCATCCACCATTGATGGGCACCTGAGTTGATTTCATATCTTTGCTATTGTGAATAGTGCTTCAATGAACATATGAGTGCATGTGTGTTTTTGATAGAACAATTAATTTTCTTTGGTATATACCAAGTAATGGCATTGCTGGATTGAACAGTAATTCTAAGTTTTTAAAGAAATCTCCAAACTGCTTTCCATAGGATTTTAACATTCCCATCAACAATGAGTAAGAATTCCCTTTTCTCCTCAGCCTTGCCAGCATGCTCTTTTTTTTTTTTTTCCACTGTTAATAATAACATTTGGCTCTTTCAGGAACCCTGCAAAGTAGACATTCTTTCCCCATTTGTCAGATAAGGAAACTGAAATATAGAAACTTAAGTTACTGTCAAAAGTTGTCACATACTGGCAGAGCTGTGACTTGAAAGGGTTTTTCCTGTGTTGAAGGAATGGAGCTTTGAGTGCCCAGCAACATGTAAATGTGCTTTCTGAAGACATCTCCAAAATTCCCAGATTTATTTTTATTAACATATAAATGCATTATCATAATTCCTAGTTTTCTATCACCATGATTGCAACAAAGCAATTATAAAGGAGCTCTTAGAGATAAGTGCTAGGGTACGACATAAAAAACAGGATCTGTCCTTCGAAAATTCTTAGAAATACTGGGAAAAGAGGTATATAAGTATTTTAAGGGCAAAAGTTTGCAGTTTTGAAATATATATTCAAAATATATAAAAACGATCAGCAGTGCTTTAAAAATATGCTTTCATAAAATACAAAATAGCTTCCTGGAGGAGAGTCGGAGAAGATGCAATGATTTTGAAGCAAGAACACAGTACCTTTAGGAGACCATACCAGAATGTTTGAGTAGTGGGAGGACTGAGTTTTATTTTAAATTGAGAAATAGGAAATACATATCTGCAAAAATGGAAAAAATTGAAATGCCTGAGAATCAAAAGTTTGTCCTTCTTTTCTCGAAGGAAACGCTATACTGATGGTGGCAGTCTGAAAGTAGAGTACAAACATGTGGCGTTACACACCTCCAGGAAGCTCCGTGCATATCACAGTCTCATGTATGGTGCTACCAGGAGGAGAACACAGCTGGCACTATTTAGGTATTATCCCCAGGCATTTTAGATGACTCTTTTTAACACAAAAATTGGAAACACAGTAAAGGAAAAAGCATGGACTTTGTGGAGATCTGGGCTAATCATATATGAATTTTAGTTTCTTTCAGCTTTAAAGTAAGGATAATAAAACTTATATCTCAAGATTCTTCCAGGTTGTCCTATGAGAGACTAAGGTTTAAAAGAACACCAGAATGCCCTCAACTTGAAAGAAAACTCATTAATGGATATAATGATGTTTACTTTGTCATTGAAAACGACATTACAAAAGAGGTAGTTGTGGTCACTGAAGTGCAGGTTTCCAGTCACCTGGGGCTAGCCACGACCCAGAGTTAAGACAGGGAAGTGGTATGGTCACTCCACCCAGACCCACGAGAATGCCTTTTACCCCAGCTTCTGTGTGCTTTTGCTTCCTATGGGTTGCTCCTACAACTTCATTCAAAGGGCTACCCTCAGGCTGCTGTTACTACTTCTCTACTTTGCATGGAGAACTGGAAGCACCTGGGAGAGGATGACCACCCAACTCTCACTCCAGGACAGACTCCTGTAGGAGTGTGAAAGCCCGGCTGTCTGTGGGGGTGCCAGACATCTGTGAGGTGGCATTTTGACTCCATGGTTCCTGTGGGATCACAGGGAGGCTGGAGCTTTGCCTGAAATCACATCCTTCCTTAGACTCTTCGCCTTCCCTGTCCTGTTGTCCCCTGCTCTTACTGGTGATTTTTCTGAGAGTTTCTTTAATAAACCACTTGCACAAAGGTCCAAGAAAGTTAATTGTTTATGCAATTCAGAGATCACCTGCACTGGGAAATGAGGTTAAACTTGGCTTGAGCCCCAATTCCAAGTCTTGTAAAAGCAAAGTCTGATGCTGTCTCTGCCTGCACCCAGACCCGCTCTGACATGCGTCTCTACTTTTGCTCTCACTCTCATCATTTGCCTTTTCCTGTTGACAATTTCTACACTCTCAGTGACTTTTGAATTAGTGGAGAAAGTGAAGTAATAAACTTTATGTAATACCTCAAAAATAACCATAGTAAAATTATTGTAGACTAATTTTTTTTTTAAAGGCTGCAGCCGATAAGAGAATTACAGAGCAAGAGAGCTAATAGCATCTGTTGGTAGTGAGCTATGTGCTCCACACAGCTTTGTTTTATCTATGAATATTGGTAAGTTGAAATTTATTAAATAGAGGGACATATTTTAAGTAAAGATAAAAGAACCCCAAACCAGTGCATAAGTGCATATTGTATATACCCTCATACATGTATATATGATATAATTGAACATGTTTACATATATATGCATACATTTATAAAGAAAATATTCCCAGATGTAAAGACGGTTCAGGGTTTTGGAGTAATTGGTTATTTTAAATGTTTTCCTTTGTAATAAGGTATATTATACCTACAGTAAAGTGCATCAAGTATATCACTTAATTCATTTCTTAACTATGTGACCCTCATGTCACCATCACTCAGATCAAGACATAAAACATCTGCAATCTGGAAGGCTCCCTTGTGCCTCAGTCAATACCAACACCTATGTGGCAGGCCAGGTCTTACTAACACCAGCCTCCGTAACAACTGTTTCAGTACTGACTCAGTGGTTAAGTTAAATATGAAAAGCAAGTGCCCTTATACAAAAGCTGGAATTTAACAAAAGCCCAAACAAGAGTTTTGTCTAGGCCTTTCCTGGGCCTTAAAGCATGACAAAATAATGAAGGAATTCTTAACAGGAAATTTCTCAAGCTCTTCGTTTTTTAGAAGGGGGTCTGATGATGGAGAAATAACAATCTTGCCATGATTAAAGAAAAACTGCTATTCTTCAAAGCACTTTTTCTTGAAGATTTCAAAGTTGTGGACAATTTCTTAGAATCGGAGGCAAGATTTAAAAATAACTAAATTTTGCTGGCCTGCCACTATCTTCAAATCTTCTGATAATTCTTAAAAAGGAGTTTTGTGCTGATTCCTGTAGGCAGTTACCATTAGTATTATTCATTTGTCCCCAAATATTAGAGGTAGAAGAGGAAAAGTGTGTTTTGTGTAGTTAAAAAAAATAACTATTTAGTAGGTTCCGTGTTTGCACTTGGCGTTATAAACTACACATTCTTTCATAGTGAGAATAAACAAGGAAATTGGATTCAAGCAAAACCCAGTTCAAATCACATGAAAAATTCTTTTGGACAAATCATGTTTAAACTTAAGCCTTATGAGTTTATTTTTTCATATTTAAATTGAGAATAATACTACTTCCTCAGAGGATAATTATGGGGACTAAATTTTAAAAACAGAAAAAGAACAAATGAACACTCCATAAATGGTGGCTTTATCTCCCTCTACCTTTAATGAGATGTCCTAAGGGAAGTATAAAAGAGGAAATGGAAGAGTGATAAAATTAAGAATATGCATTTTGGAATTAGGCGTAAATAGTTTTAAGCTGTAGGTCTTCCCTCTACTTGATGTGCAACCTTGGGAATGTTAATTCTGAACCTCTCTGAACCATGGTTTCTTCATTTTAAAAATGAGATTAAGAATGATAAGTAGGTTAGAGGATAAACGAAGATTAAATAATGTTAAACATCAACAAAGTTCTTAGCACAATGCCTTACACATCGAAAAAAATAAATAAAAAGGTATTTTTATTATTTAGATTAGACCTTAGCTGCTACCATGTTATTTATAAAAGTGGGGAGATAATATTTTCATGTTACAGTAAAGGAAACCTCTATGTAAAGTGTGATTTCTCTAAATCTGAGAACATTTTCAAAGGACGTATTCAGTATTCAGAATCCCTGCCAAAAATTTACTCTTTTCACTCCTTACACGTTTCTTTCTTAATTTTGAGGTTGTTTTATTAAGAAATTATTATTTGAATAAGGACATGAAATTCTTAATATTACCAGGACAAATAACAGACGTTTTTCTATAGGCCCAAACTTCTGAATTTGAAAGTCTTTCATGGGTCCAGTCTCCAGGAGAGGAGACCACGGTATTGCTAAACCTTAGAGTGTAATTTAAAAAGTCAGTGATAAAGACAGTGGTGACAATATCCAATACCAAGAGCATGATGCATGCTGTACCCTCTACTCCCTTGAAATGCCTTAATTAAAAAGAGGGTTCATTCATTCGTCCATTATTACTCATTAGAATCAAGCTTGTCTTTTAGTAAACCATGTGGTACATTATTTTCTACAACTCATAAAAAACACCTTATTCTCACTTTTTTGACTTAAATCAATGTGTGATGTGAGAAAGTGAAGATTTCAATAATATTTCTACTCTTATTTAATTTTGTATGAAATAGACCATTTTTAGAGCAGTTTTAGGTTCACAGTGAAAATGTGCAGACAGTATAGAGAGTTCCCATAAACCAGCTGCTTCTCCCACCACACACAACCTCCATAACTATCAACATTTCACTCCCCAGTAGTACACTGGTTACAACTGTCAAACCTGTGTTGACAAATCATTATCATCTGAAGTTCATAGTTTATTTTAGGATTCACCCTTGGCACTGTACATTCTTTGGGTTTTGAGAAATGTATAATGACATGCATTCACTATTGTAGTATCACACAGCACAATTCCACTACCCTAAAAATCCTTTGTACTCTACCTATTCACCCCTTCCTCCTCTAACCTTAGCAACCACTGATATTTTTATTGTCTCCATAGTTCTGCGTTTTCCAGGATGTCATATCATTGGAATCACATAGTATGTAGCCCTTTCAGATTGACTTCTTTCACTCAGTAGTATGCGTTTAAGGTTCCTCCATGTCTTTTTGATGGCTTGATAGCTCATTTCCTTTTATCACTGTATAGCACTCCATTGTCTGAATGTGCCACCATATTTTTATCCATTTACTTATTGAAGGGCATCTTGGGTGCTCCCAACTTTGGGTAAGTATGAATAAAGCTGCTGTAAACATTCACGTGCAGGCTTTTATGTGGACATAATTTCTCAACTCACTTGGGTAATTGGCAAGGAACGTGATTGTTGGATCATGTAGTAAAAGTATGTTTGGTTTTGTAAGAAACTGCCAAATTCTCTGCCAAATTGACCATAACATTTTGCATTTTCTCTAGAAATGACTGAGACTTCCAGAGTCTCCACATCCTCATTAGCATTTGGTATTGTCGGTGTTTTGGATTTGGCCATTCTAATAGGTGTGTAGTGGCATCTCATTGTTGTATTACAGAATTTGGAATTCCCTAATGATATATGATGTTGAACATCTTTTTGTATGCTTATTTGAAATTTGTATATAATTTTTGACAATATGTCTATGATCTTTGGCCTATTTTTTAATATAATTTTTCATTTTCTCATTGTTTCAAGAATTTTTGTATACATTTAAGATAGTAGTCCTTTATCAGCTACATCTTTTGCAAAAATTTTCTCCCAGTCTGTGGCTTTTATTCTCATTCTCTTGACATTGTCTTTCACAGAACATGGCTTGTTAATTTTAATAAAATTCAGCTTATCAATTGCTTCGTTTATAGACTGTGCCTTTGTGTTATATCAAAAAGTCATCACCATGCCTGAAGTCCCCTATTTTATCTTCTAGGAGTTTTCTGGTTTTGCATTTTAAATTAAAATCTATGACTCATTTTGAGTTATTTTTTATCAGTGTTGTAAGGTCGATGTCTAGAATAGTGGGTTTTTGTTTTCGTTTCTGTTTTTTTTGGCATGTGGATGTCCAATTGTTCTAGCACCATTTATTGAAAACACTGTCTTTTCTCCATTGTGTTGCCTATGCTCATTTGCCAAAGATGAGTTGACAATATTTGTGTGGGTCTATTTCTAGGCTCTCCTGTTGCACTAATATATTTGTCCTTTATTTAAAAAATCAATACCACACTGAATTACTATAGCTTTATAATAAAGTCAGATAGTGTCAATCTTCTGACTTTGTTCTTCTTTGATATTGAGTTTGCTATTCTACGTCTATTTTCTCACCATATAAACTTTAGAATCAGTTTGTCTATATCCATAAAATAACTTGCTGAGATTTTGAATGGGATAGTGTTGAATCTATACATCAAGTTGGGAATAACTGACATCTTGACAATATTGAGTTTTCTTATCCATGAACATAAAATGTCTTTCCACTTATATAATTCTTATGTGATTCATTTCATCAGAAGTTTATAGTATTTCTCAGATAGATTTTGTACATATTTTGTTACATTTATGCCAAAGTATTTTATTTATTAGGGTGCCAATATAAATGACAATTTTAATTTTGATTCTACTCATTCATTGCTTATATATAGAAAATGTTCTTATATTTTTATCTTCATTTGCCTTTCATTTTCTACGTATTGTTTGCTATTGGTACATTATTAATATTTATAATATTTAGCTCCTGTTATATATTTCCCATAATTTTATATTCTGTGTTTACTATTGATCCCCTTCCCACTGTGTCTTCTTTCATCATCTAGTTGTCTGGATTTTGTCCAGAGAAGTCTGGATGTTTAAAAGTCTGTTTGTTTTAAAAGCAGGCTACTTGGTATTATGCTACCAGATTCATTTATGTTTGAAAATTTCTACATTTTGGCTATTCCGTGAAAAACAACTTGACTAGGCATATACTTCAGGGTCATATTTTTATTTCCTGTAAAAAAATGTTGTTGTTGTTTTTCCTTTGAATGCTGTTTTGGAGAAGTCTGGGCCCAGAATAATTCTAGAGAATTCCTTATTCTTGGTAATTAATGCCAGTGCTTGTCTAGAAGGTATCTTCATGCCAGCTTTTATATTAATTTTTCTTTTGATTTGCTTATTTAGTTTCGTCTTCATTTCAGTGACATCTTTTAATACGACATTGATATTTTTTCTTCTATTTTTGGGTTTTCATCTTTAAGAATGCCAGTTATCTTTTTGGTGGATCACCTTTGTCTGCTGTAATATCTATTTTTTCTCTTGAATTGGATTAGTATATAAGTCCTTTCCCTCTTGCATGTTAAATGGCTATCTTTAGCTTTTTCTCCTTGTCAACAGTCTGTCATCCATGCTTACTTACTGGTGTTTGTTTAAAAATAATTTAAAAATTTATCTGTAGTTGTGTTGCTATTGGCCTCAGTTTATTTTCTTATCAAGAAAATCTTTATTTTTATCTCATTTTGTACACTGTTTTGCTTGCTATTTTTTTGTCTTATCTTTAAACATTTATTTCTTAAATTCCTGACATTATTTAGTTCATCTATAGCCGAAAGCACCTCTAGGAAACGTCCCTCTTTTCTGAAAGCTTATCTTTTCTTCAAGAATAGATTCTTCATGTATTTTTGGTATAGTATAGTTGTTTTCCCATTATTTTACTGCATATGCTAGGAGAGATGTATTAGACCTTTCTCTCTCTTTGTCTCACTCCTTTATGCTGGATACTCTTAACTGGGCAGTGGTGTCAGGTCTAAAACAGCGTGGGTGGATCCTCAATGAGTCTTTTTCCAATCCAGTTGTAAACTGTTTTTCTTCTAATTTAAAACTTGAAGGTAGTGTAGAGTGGGAAGCAGTGGTGTACTGGAGCCTGCTCATACAAGCTCATGAGAGCAGGTTATTCCATTTTTGCAAGTTGGTTATTAAATATATACGGATGTTATTAAAAATTAAATCATATTGATTTACAAATAAATGCATTGTATTAAAAACTCCCCCATCCTGATTACTTTACTATATTTTTCTATTATCCATACTATTGAGTTTATTTAAGACCATTTTTGTGCTTTCAGTGATGTCACATTCATTGCTTGAAATCAGCTATGGTGGCAGTTTACACATCATGAAAATTGGCAAATACTACAAATCAGAGCTAGGCTTATTGTTTTGTTGATGATCTAGATTTAATAAAAAGACAGAATGTTAATAATATATCTTAAACATAAATGTGTATTGTATATTTTGTCATTATAACAGAAAATTGAGAAAATATTTTTTCAGTATTTGGAAACTACTACCCAATACACAAATAATTTGTTCAATTTATTGACAGATGAAAACTATATTATTTCACTTATTCTTACTAGACAAATAAAGAAAAACATCAATAAACATTCATGCTGGAACTACACTCATTGAGTACAACCATAGCTTGGCCATGAACACAAGAGTTCAACAAAATTCAACAAAACTATTCTTAAAAATCATTTGGCCATATGGAATGTGTTGTGTATTTTATTATTACTGGTAAATAATGTTTGTAAATTTATCATTTTTATGCTATGCATTCTTCATAAGAGTACAAATTTTATAAACATATATATACGTATATATACGTATATATATATACACACATATGTATATATATGCATATATTCCTCCCTACCTCTGCCCAGAGATCCAGCTGTTAAACATTTACCAACATCTCACTGGTGGGAAGGGCTGCATGGGGTTGGATGCACTTTTATTAGTGAATGTGAGCATTGCTCACATGTTTTATAGCCAAGTTTATTACTCTTTGTGAGACTGTATCCAGGGGTACTAGTCAAAATATTTACAACCTGAAAGCCAGGCACTTAGCAATCAAAACAGCAAGTAGATATTAGCCATGGTATTCTGGTCCTGTGAAAAGATACTTTTAGGACACAAATAATGTTTTCAATTTAACTTGAGGCATTATAGCTTTTCATTCAGTTCCTGAGTCAGCCAGATTGTTCTTTTATACTCTTTTAACCCATTGTTTCCAGTAACTATGACCACTTTCTCCTTTTGCCCTGCTCTTGCTCTCTTTATGATTTGGGAAGAATTTTATGAGTGTCCCTTCCCCCCACTGCCTGTTACCTCTGAGAATCTTAGATTATTTTCATTCATTTTCATCTTTTCTTTGGCTAAATCTCTAGTTTGGGGATTTTACATCCCAAGTTTTGGGTTTTACATCCCTACTTATTGCCAGAGACAATTAGATTGGGAAATTAACATCCTTTTGTTTTTTTTCTCTTTATTTTCCTTCTTTTTTTTTTAACTTTTATTTTTAGGTTTGGGGGTACATGTGAAGGCCTGTTACATAGGTAAACACGTGTCACAATGGTTGGTTGTACATATTACTTCATCACCCAGGTATTAAGCCCAGTACGCAATAGTTATCCTTTCTGCTCCTCTCCCTCGCACTACCCTTTATTCTCAAGTAGACCCCAATGTCTGCTGTTTCTTTCTTTGGGCTCATAGGTTCTTATCATTTAGCTCCCACTTGTAAGTGAGAACATGTGGTATTTGGTTTTCTGTTCCTGCATTAGTTTGCCAAGGATAATAGCTTCCAGATCCATCCATGTTCCCACAAAAGACATGATTTTGTTCTTTTTTATGGCTGCATAGTATTCTGTGGTATATATGTACCACATTTTCTTTATCCAATCTGTCATTGATGGGCATTTATGTTGGTTCTATGTCTTTGCTATTGTGAATAGTGCTGCAAGGGACATTTGTGTGCATGTGTAGAATAATTTATATTCATCTGGGTATATACCCAGTAATGGGTTGCTAGGTCAAATGGTAGTTCTGCTTTTAGCTATTTGAAGAGTCACCATACTACTTTCCACAATGGTTGAACTAATTTACACTCCCACCAACAGTGTATAAATGTTCCTTTTTCTCCCCAACCTCACCAGCATTTGCTAGTTTTTAACTTTTTAATAATAGCCATTTGGACTGGTGTGAGATGGTATCTCATTATGGTTTTGATTTGCATTTCTCTGATGATCACTGATGTTGAGCTTTTTTTCATATGCTTGCTGGTCGCATGTATGTCTTCTTTTGAGAAATGTCTGTTCATATCCTTTGCCCACTTTTTAGTGGGGTTACTTGTTTTTCTCTTGTAAATTTGTTTGAGTATCTCATAGATGCTAGATATTAGACCTTTGTCAGATGCATAGGTGGCAAATATTTTCTCCCATTCTGTAGATTGTCTGTTTACTCTGTTGATAGTTTCTTTTGCTTTGCAGAATATCTTAAGTTTAACTAGATCCCACTTGTCAATTTTTATATTTGATGCTATTTCTTTTGGTTTACTCATCATGAAATATTTGCCCATTCATATGTCCAGGATGGTATTGCCTAGGTTGTCTTTCAGGGTTTTTATAGTTCTGGGTTTTACATTTAAACCCTTAATCCATCTTGAGTGGATTTTTGTATATGGTGTAAAAAAAAAAAAAAAAAAAGGAGTTCAGCTTCAATCTTCTGCATATGGCTAGCCAGTTCTCCCAGCACCATTTATTGAGTAGGGAGTCTTTCCCTCGTTGCTTGTTTTTTGTCAGCTTTATCGAAGAGCAGATGATCATAGTTGTGCAGCCTTGTTTCTGGGCTCTCTATTCTGTTCCATTGGTCTATGCGGCTGTTTTTGTACCAGTACCATGCTGTTTTGGTTGCTGTAGCCTTGTAGAATTGGAGTTGGATAATGTGATGCCTCCAGCTTTGTTCATTTTGCTTGGGATTTTCTTGACTATTCGACTCTTTTTTGGTTCCATAGGTGAATTTTAAAATAGTTTTTTTTCTAGTTTGTGTGAAGAATGTCATTGATGGTTTGATAAGAATTAAATCTGTAAATTGCTTTGGGCAGTATGGCTATCTTAATGATATTGATTCTTCCTATCCATGAGCATGGGTTGCTTTTCCATTTGTTTGTATCATCTCTGATTTCTTTGAGCAGTGTTTTGTAATTCTCATTGTAGAGATCTTTCACCTCCCTGGCTAGCTGTATTCCTAGGTATTTTATTCTTTTGGTGGCCATTGTGAATGGGATTACCTTTCTGATTTGGTTCTCAGTTTGGCTGTTGGTGTACAGAAATGCTAGTAATTTTGTACATTGATTTTATATCCTGCAATTGTACTGAGTTATTTATCAGCTGAAGGAGCTCTTGGACCAAGACAATGAAAATGTCTAGATATAGAATCATGTCTTCTGCAGATATAGTTTGACTTTCCTCTCTTCCTATTCTAATGCCTTTATTTCTTTCTCTTGCCTTATCACTCTGGCTAGGACTTCCAATACTGTGTTGAATAGAAGTGTGGACGGAGGGCATCCTTGTCTTGTGCCAGTTTTCAAGGGGAATGCTTCCAGTTTTTGCCCTCACAGTATAATATTTTATGTGGGTTTGTCATAGATGGCTTTTATCATTTTGAGTTATGTTCCTTTAATACCTAGTATATTGAGTGTTTTTAACATGAAAGGGTGTTGACTTTTATTGAAAGCCTTTTCTGCATCTATTGAGATAATCATGTGGTTTTTGTCTTTAGTTCCGTATATATGATAAATCACATTTATTGATTTGCAATATGTTGAACCAACCTTGCATCCTGGGGATAAGTTTACCTGATTATGATGGATTAACACGTTGATGGGCTGCTGGATTTGGTTTGCCAGTATTTTGTTAAGGATTTTTGCATCAATGTTCCTCAAGGATATTGTCCTGAAGTTTTCATGTTGTGTCTGCCAGTTTTTAATATCAAGATAATTTTGGCCTCATAGAATAAGTTGGGGAGGAGTCCCTCCTCCTTAATTTTTTGGAATAGTTTCTATAGGAATAGTACCAGCTCTTTTTTGTACATCTGGTAGAATTTGGCTGTGAATCCATCAGGTTCCAGGCTTTTTTTGTTGGTAGGCTATTTGTTACTGATTCAGTTTTGAAGATTGTTATTGGTCTGTTTAGGGAATCAGCTTCTTCCTTGCTCCGTCTTGGGAGGGATTTTATGTGTCCAGGAATTTATCCATCTCTTCTAGGTTTTCTAGTTTGTGTGCATATATGTGTTCATAGTAGTTTCTGATGGTTGTTTTCATTTCTGTGGGGTCAGTAGTAACATTCCCTCTATTATTTCTAATTGTGTTTATTTGTTTTCCTCTTTTTCGTTCTCATTTAAAACTCTGTAGATTTTCTTTGGCTCTGCTTGAACTCAGACATAGTCATGGTGGTTAAGATTTTTGTGGAAATTGTTATCTTTCCATTTGGAACTGATCAAAGTAACTGTTTTTTCACCTCTTTCCAAGTTAGACATGTATTGTAAGAGTTTGTGTGTGTGTGTGCGTGTGTGTGTGTGGTGGAGGGGGTGTTTATTTTCCATTTTCCTTCCATTGTCTCTTACATATTTCTTTGGAAAGCAGGGATTGGATATTAATTTTATTTATATTCGGATATAATACCTCAGAACATTAGTTTTCTATTGACAAGTTACAAATTACTACAGTCCTAATGCCTGAAAACAACACACACATTGATTATCATACCGTGTCCATGGATCAAGAGTCAGGAATGGCTCTGCTGGAACCTCCACTCACCACTGATGAGCTAGGAACAAGTTGTTCACTTTATTAGAAAATTGTCACCTTTAGTTTCCTCGTGGGTGTATAACTAAAATCCCCAACTTATAACTATCTTCCAACCACGGACCACTGTCATCAGCTAGAGGTCGCCTTCAGGTTCTTACTTCCTGAACCCCATCGGTCATTTACAACATGGCTGTTTGCTTTCTTCCAGGCCAGCAGGTTCTCTCTTTGACTCCTCACTTTATTCTATTTGATTAAGTTAGGCCCTTCCAGGATAATCTCTTTTGGCTAACTCCAACTCAACTGATTAGTAACCTAATCACAGGAGTGACATCTCATTATATTCACTGGTTCTACCCAGTTAAAGTAGGTTAGGGGATTATAAGGCATGCATGTACACAAGGGAGTGGGAATTTGAGATCCGTCTTAGAATTTTTTTCAACCACACTCAGCCTTGCTAATTTTTAACATTTTCAATCTTTCTTACTGGCAACAAACTCTTTCTATATCCTCATGATTGCTGTTAGTCTATTTTAGCTGTTTTTTTAATGTTTGTTTACTTACATTTTCCTCTTAGGTTATAAGTAAAGGAGGATCTTGAGGTCAACACCTCTGTGGATTTTCAGTAATCCCTTTCATTTTATTCTCCTGTAGCTCCTTCAGAATTCACACTTAAGTCATGAATACTGTCGTGCTAGGAAAACAGAAGAGTGTTAACCCTAGAATAAAGAATTCTAAAGAGTACAATATTTGGAAAGTTTCCACCAAAGAGAAAAGGCAGGTAAAAGCTTTTCATATGGGAGAAGAAAAGAGATTTGAATGAATCAATACTAAAGTAAAGATAAAGCTTGTGACCCTCAGTAACTCAGTGCACCCTCCCATGAGTGCCAAGAACAAAATGGACAGTGACTGAGAAGGTGTCAGTCATGAGGTGTGAGGTGAGTGCTGAGTCCCTGCCCATCTGCCCAGTAAAAAATATCTGAACTGGTGCCAAAGCAGCAATGTGGGGAAACGAAGTCTTTACTGCTCCAAGAGGCCAGCCAGTGAGTTACAACATTTGTGACACTTCAGAAGAGAATGCAAGGAGGGCAGAACTCTATGCCTAGAAAATAGGCAAAATGAGCTACATTTCATTTGTGGGTCAATGAAGCCATGGAGAAACATAGCATGAAGGCAGGAGATTCCCTGAGGCTGTGTCAGCTTTCCTGTGTGTCCAGATGCCATCTTAGGAAGGTGGAGAAGAGAAAGCTCTTTCAGACAGAAATGAAAACCTCATTTTACCCCCAAATAAGATTGTTTACAGTAGGAAAGACTTTATTACTTATAACTGGAAATAGCTTCTGCTGTCAGTGGAAATAGAAACAGAAGAAAAAGTTTGTATTTGTTACAGAAATAGAGAAACTGAAGTTTATATGTACACTCTAGGTTGTGTTGCACTAAATTTTGACCCTACTCTTCATGTATTATCTCATTTAATCATTTCATAAACCTTACTATTATTCTCATTTTAGAGCAGATAGTACTGAGATTATAGGAATGTAGATAATTTGGGCAACATCACAAAGCTAGTAAGTCATAGATGTAAAGTTTTGCTTGACCGTAAAGCTGTCTATTTTAATCGTCTAGCTTAACTATATAAGAGATATATTATTTTGGTGACAATTTAAGTGACACCAACATGAGTTTCATTGCAGTCAATATATGAATTCCTAATTGGGACTTCAAATATTCAGAAAGCATGTTAATTTTTAAAGGAGAATATTGAAATTCAAGGTGGTTTTCTTTTTCTCTACGTCTACATCACAACTTAGTCATTGATCCTGCCTACAGACAATGAAGTCAGCCTACACTAAAGACTCCTTCTTCAGAATCATTCTGATCCCTCAAAATGGTGTTACATGCCTTTTTTTTTTTTTGGATTTCTTCATTGTTTGGTACCATATAGTACCCCTTATCCAGACTTACCACTGTGCAAGAACACAAGCCTAGGGAGGCCGATTTAGGAATTAAAACCAGTCTACCTCCACTGGCCAAGCTTTGGCACAGAAAGATACCCACTTGATAAGACAGTGGTGGCCGTGACAGTATCTCTGAATAGGAAATGGTTATTCACCCGAAGTCCCACCCAGACTGTAGATCTTTGAGGACTGGCACTGCCTTGGTCTTTACTTACCCATTTTATCTTGTTATTTATTACTTCTTTTCTGGATGATTTTCATTCTCTTTTTTATATCATCCTTTTTGTTCTTTGTCTGTGTCAGTTATTTTATTCATAGGAAAAAATGCTTGACTTGCAAGGCTGAACCATGGTAGGCATATACAAACTACTGTGGTTTTAATTTAGGGGGAATAAGTGTAAAAACATTCTGATGTATTTATTTGAACAAAATGGAAATCAAAAGATCTAAAAAATATATCTTTTCATATTCTAAAATTTGTCTCCCAACAAAGTCTATTCAGGGATGCATCAATATTTTGAGTTCCGGCCTAGGTATTTGGCCGAAATATACTCTTTTCCTTCGGCCTCAGCATTGGCCTTTGAAGGATTTGGGCTAAAGATTCATGAATAATTTCATACAATATCTGATATCCTTCACCATGTTTGGGCACAGTCACGTGATCATATACATTACTATCATACTGAAACAGCATCGCCAAGTTAGTAAAATGAGCAAGGTATTTCATCCTGATTCATTGATTCTTGTACATACGATGAAACTCTAGCAGTTATTTGATTATAAATGTACATTTATTCTCCAACCATAAAATGCTACAAAAATTAATAGTGATTTTGAAAAATTTTAAGAACCTTTCAACAGTGAAATGAATGGAGAAATGATTGACAGAACATACTAATGCTACGAGATTATGTTAGCTATGTAACTTGGGAAGAATATTATATTCTTCTAGGATCAGAATATATTTACAAAAGTTAAATAATAATACAAGGTAAAAAACATTTATATGGTATTTCTGATCTTTATAAAATTATTTGGTGTGTTAGTATTCACAACATTAAAAAAGATAGCATTTAAAAACTATATTTAATTTTCACTTATTTAACTATAATTAGGCTATGAGTCTGTCAAGAAAAGCCTTATTGAGGAATTGTTCTCATTTTGTGAGAATGAGTCAAAAGAAGAATGTCAACTTTTTCAACTTTTTATAGAATGAAAAATCAGGAAAATGTCATGCGATTGTCATTGACAATAGAACAAACGTAAAAGCTGTGAATAATTCAGGCATCACAAGCATTCAATTTTTTCACATCCTCAGTTTTGTGTTTGGAAAGTTATTATAGAAATGCGTAATATAACAGATTTTCTATCTGTGAGAAGAAAGATAATAACCATTTTCCTCATTCTACTTAAGCCATAGACAAGCTCTATGGCATGCTAGAAATGTCGAAACTTCTTGTTTGTACTTTTACAAATATTCAACCAAATGAAATAGCAACTATTACATGTTTAAAACAAAAATTGCTTGAAATAAAGAAACCTTTAGTACTGAACTTTGTAAATATGAAAATCAAACTAACAACAGACAACTTCTTGAAAAGAAGATAGTTTATGTATTGGAATCTATTGTACTAAAGGATAAAATTAATGATGTTTCTTGAGAGTGAAAATATTTCTTATGTGTATCTTATAAAAATAAAGAATAATCATTCCATTATTCTATTCTGGGAAAGATGCATGGATGGAGGGCAACTTTATGGAGAACGATTGTAGTTATTCCCAAGCAATATGACAAGATCATGCCATTATTTCCATGGAATTACAGCAGCTTCACAGCTAGGCTTCATTTCTGCATTCCCAAAGCCATCCCTGATGATTATGTGTATATTGACCTGTCCATTTAGTTATTCAGCATAGGAAAAAAAACTTGTTTCTGGCTGAGTGATGAGATTTATTAATTAGGTTTATTTATTAGGAGGAGTCACTGGGAAATTTTAGAGCAGAGAACAGTGTTACTTGCATAAACAAGTTATTACTGTAAAAAAAAAGTTTCCCTAAGTGTTCAGAAATGCCCTGTGCCTATTTCTTCATAAACAGTTGCTTCAGATAAGTTTCACAAGAAAACAAAGAACACAAGGAAAGTCAGAAAGACTTGAAGTTCTGAATAAAATGCAGTGAAACTCTTCATCTTGAAAAGAAAAGCCTGAGTTTAGCAATTTCAATTGGTTAAAGTTGAACCCTTCCCTTTCTAAATAAGCAAATATGAAAAAGCAAGGAGAGAGGGGTTCACAGTGATGTATGATGAAACATAGGTAAGATTTTGAATTATTGGACATTTGGGTTTAGAATCCTAGTTCTGACACTTTACAGCTGTGTGATCTTTAAATTTTCTAAACCTCGGTTTTCTCTTCTGAAGATAAGAATCATAATAGAGTCTACTGTATAAGATTATTATAAGGATTAAACAAACTAATCTTTATAAAGTGCTTACTAGTTAGCAATTATTGTATGAAACAATCTCAGTACTCATGGCTCACATAAAACTCATTTATTATTTACCCTGAGCCTGTGGGCAAGCTTGACACTGCTGCTGACCTGGCCCAGGCTTGGGTAGTGTTACTTGAGTTCAATCACATATCTGCTATCAGAGGGATGCTTTTTGGGGGATGGCTGGTCTAGCATGGTCTCACTCACACGTCTGAGGAATTACCAGATATTGGCTGGTTATTACGCTGATTTAGGAAATGGGGATACATATTTCTCATGATCCAGGTACCTAGCTCAGGCTTGTTCTCATAGCAGAAGCAGATGTCTAAGAGAAAGAATGGACACATTTGAGATTTCTGGAGGCCTAGGCTTGGAAGTGGCACATCATTACTTATACCATATTCTGTTGGCCAAAGCAAACCACATGACTAAATTCAACATAAATGGAGTGAAAGTACATTTCACCTCCATGAGAGGAACTGTAAAGTCACATGGCAATGGTTATGAAAACCTGGAGGTCTGAACAATTGTGGCTATTTATGCAACATACCACAATGCATAGCACAATGGTTGGTACATGCGAGTGTTCAGTAAGAGACCACTCTTATATTTTCATTGTGGAGTGAGGTAGGTTGAAGGGTTTAGGGGGTGGAATGCTGGCTTAGGAATAGGGGTGCAACGGAAGAGCCATAACTATGCTCTGGCCTTTCAGAAAGAAGCCTGAGCTCTAAAGATGTGCTAGAAACCAGCTTCCCCTAGGTGTCTAGCTGACCACGGTCACTGGATTGGAACGTTTGTATCATTCTTTTTAACTGTTCTAATATTAAGAAAGTCTCAAATTCTTACCCCATAGCTGGGCAGAAAATGAATAATTCTGTATTCCCAGAGGAACCTTCTTTGTCACAATTGTAAAGTGATTTATCCACCCCAGGTCACTGGTAAATTGAAATTTGAGCCAGGACTTTGAGGGAGTTACTATCTCACAACTAAGTGCTTTGACAAGGTGGGATGAGCCAGGTTAATAGAAAAAGCCACTTTTAAAGGGGATTTTTTTTTAATCCACACACTTTGCTGGAAACCTTTAACATAAAGATTGATAGCAAGTTGGAAAAATTGCAGGAGAAAACAGAAAGGCATTACTGAAAGTAAGGAGTATAATTTGATTTTAAAGCACCCCATCAGCTACCAGTGGGAGCGCTGAAGGGGCTGGAGGGCTTTGGAGTGGAAGTGTGCAAATGGAAGATAGTTATTTCAGGAAGACAGAATCAAGAACCAAAATTTGGGCTAGAAAAACTCATTACAAAGTTTCTTATTATAAATAAAGAGAAACGTTGCAATCCACTACCAGCCAAACCCACAGGCTTATCTCTAACTTCTGTTCACATAAGGTATATGCCCAGAATTTTTTGTCAAATGCCAAACGGACCCCTTCCCCTCTCATCATCATATCCCTTTAAGATTAAGGGACTTTTATTTCCTTGCCCACAATTATATTATATTTAAGAAGACATAGAAGTGTCCAAGTTTTAAATGTTATTATGCAACCTCCCCTCCTACAAACTACTCACTCTCCATCCAGAAAGGGTCTTAGAAAACTGGATGACACTGAGAAGACCTCTGCTTCTCCCAGTTCTCCACTAATCACAGCCTCAATGCCTTTATTGGACTTGAGATTACCAGAAATAACACAAATGTACCTTTTATGCTAGTTTCCTTCAAGCAGCACAAATTGTCCAGGCTTCCCATGTTTCTGTGATGCCCAGGCCCACATGTAAATGAGCTCTATGAACAGAGAGGCACCTCAGCTACCAACCCCCACCATCTTCTACCTGCTTTCATATTTTAGTTTTTCCATAGCACTTATCACCAACTATTCTATGTATTTTGCTAAGTTTTATTTACTAAATTAAGTGTTTAATGTATTTATTTTCTGTCCCTGCTAGAATAAAAGCTCAATGAAGTTTGGCATTTTTATTTTTATTTTTGCTACCTTCCTAGTGTCTAAGACAGTGTATGGTTCATAGAGACACTTGGCAAATATTTCTTGAACTAGTAAATGTCAGCTCACTCCTGTGTATATTTAGAATTTAGCTAAAAACATGCCTATGAAGTACACTATTAATGTGAATGAATTATATAACTATGAAAACTGGTAAAAAGAATAGGACAAATTGGGCTCCAATCTCAGTAATAAAATGTGAGTGAAAATGATATGTGTCCCTTCTGGATGGAACATGCTATAGGCAGTAGGAGATGCTACAATACCCCTTTCTCAATGCCTGCTGGGCAAAAGCATGAGTCAAGATGGATCCTTTGTCAACTTGGTTCTGAGAGTGACTACAGTAAGCAGGGACACCCGCTGACCCACAGCAAACATGTAACATGAACAAGAAATAAACTTATGTTTTATTAGCCATTGAGATGTGAGACTTGTTTATTACTGAAGTATTACCTAGCCTATCCCGACTAACTCATACACTGTGTGGATTAGGAAGTTGCTATGATGATAATGTAACTATAGTGTAGAAATAATGAGGCTTAGCACACAAAACTGTAATTAAATTAAATAATGTCTATAATAAAGCACTTAGCATGACCCTTTGATTCAAAGTATGTCTTCAATAAAATATAAAAAGACAGGCCAGGCACAGTGGCTCACACTCGTAATCCCAATACTTTCAGAGGCCAAGGTGGGTGGAGCACCCAAGATCAGGAGTTCGAGACCAGACTGGCCAACATGGTGAAACCCCATCTTTACTGAAAATACAAAAAAATTAGCTGGGTGTGGTGGCACTTGCCTGTAATCCCAGCTACTCCGGAGGCTGAGACAGAAAAATTGCTTGAACCTGGAAGGCGGAGGTTGCAGTGAACCAAGATCACATCACTGTACTCCAGCCCGGGTGAGAGAGAAAGACTCTGCCTCGGGAAAAACAAAACAAACAAACAAACAAAAACTATATGTAAGAGAGATCAAATATCTGTAATGTAACTGTCGCCAAGCTTTTCAGCCCTCTGAGATCACCCCTTCATTCAATATCCAAGTAAAAGTGTTCCAGTCTTTTTATACTATGGTGAATGCAGAATGCAATGTCTTCCCTGATAATCCTTCAGGAAAATAGGAATGGGAGAGATTGGAGGATATTTGTCATTGTTTTAACCAAAATGTTACTCTTGCACTTGCCTTGGTTCTCTCTGCTCACCTTCTCTTTGATTTTACTAGCCGTTCCATCTCTATGAGATCCATTTTAGTCCAACACATGGATAATGCCTACCCCCTTCCTTGGCACAACAATTAAAATCAGTGCCCTCAAGTGGTTAAAGGACCTACTACTCAGAGGGATAGCATCTTGCTGTGTCTACTGCAAATCCTGCAATAATATTAAGCATATGTCAAGCATTCAATAACTACTTGTTGCTTACTCACTTGTGTGATTTATTTCTTTTTCATTTAAGTCAGGTCTCAGAATTTTTTTTTTCAAAACATTAGGTAGTAGATATATTCAGTTTTTGGTCCATACAGTCTCTGTCACAACCACTCAGTTGCTATTGTAGTGTGACAACAGTTATAAACATTATGAAAACAAATGACCATGGCTATTCTGTTCTATTCATGACCAAGTTCTAATAAAATTATTTAAAATATAGATAACCAATGAATTTGATCCTCAGACTATAGGACCCCTAACTTATTTCAATTACCTTCATTTCAGCAGAGAATATATACATTTAAGACATTTCCAGACATATTTTCTTCAACTTTCCTTCATTTTTGTTTATTCAACAACCTTGTTGACTATCTACTCTGTCTTAGGCTCTGTGTAACGTTGTCCCTCACTAAGACAAGTATAACCCTGCTGGGATCTCTTTGTCCAGAGGTAAAATAGAGATGGAAGCACAGATAACAATACAATTTGGTGTGAGAAGCTGTATAATAAAATCTTTTTCAAACTGTGAGCAAATGAGTACTATCCAAGAGAGTTTATTTTACCCTTCAAACCTCCTAGAAAAAACTGCCACACACTAGACTGCTAATCTCAAAAGTATATTCTGTCTGGTGGGGATTAGAGGAAGTCATCATTTCCATCTTAAGTTAAAAGTGAGCTGTTATTTTTTTTTTCTTAACATCTGGTTGTTTCTTACCTTAGAAAAATAGGAAGTAAAAATAATCAATAAGTATTTTCAAATAGAATTTCTTCCAATGCTTAAAGGCTATGTTAAATGACAAAACCTAGGGACTGGAAGTATCTATCAAAAATTATAATTCTGCCTTATGAGATTTAAGCAGGCCAATGTCAACCCCCAAGCAATCTATGAAGCTATCATAGTATTACCTTATTTGATATTGTAACCTGAACAATTTATAAACACAAAATAATTTTTGCAGTGGTGCCTTCTTTTTTTTCACATTTATGAAGTCATTAGCAAGCACTTTGCAAGGGCAAACACTTGCATACCATTCTTCATTCACAGGACGCTCTGATAAACCCTTGGAGTAGGCTGAGAAAGGAGCAAGAGCTGGACTCCTGCCAGCCCCTGGCACCACTTCTTGATGGCTGTACCAGATGCCTGAATCAACCTCAGCAGATGGGCAAGGCATTCTTCTTTTAAATTTGAAATTATAAGCAGAAGCATGAGACAGTTCTTTGCCTTCTTTAGAGGAAAGGGAATTAAGAGGAAAAGCATTTAGAGAATAAAGAAGTAGAGGCCATTGACCTGACTTGTATTGAAACATCTTAGGCAAATCCCCATTAAGAAGTTGTTTTCTACTCAGAAACAGTGATGGCCCCACAGTCTCAGACCTATGCACTCTTTTCCTGACTGCAGAGAAGTCTTCAGCTGATCAAAATAGAGAAGCACTCCAAAGAGACAGCTTTACCTCACTGAGCAGAGGACACCCAAACTTCCTTGGGGGACTATTTCCTCTAGACAGCCTGTAGTGGCCATGACAGCACCTTAAAAAATGTCAGGGCTTAAAAAGGTAGAAAGTCAGCTTTCAGGTTTGTGTTACGAAAGGAAGAAGATAGTTTAGTAAAAATTATTCCTGGTAGACAAGTATTCAGTAAGCTGACATGCTTTTCTTAAGCCAATAAGCATAAAAAGCGAGATGTAATGACATCCATTGTCTGAATTAGAAACAAGGGCATGGCAAAAGAATTTTCCAAATGTGTCCTGTTTTTAGATTTACATTTTATTTTTTATTAATACATAATAGACATACATATTTTCGGGTTACATGTGATATTTTGATGCGTTCATATAGTGTGTAATAAAGCAAATCAGGGTAATTAGGATACCCACCGTCTTAAACACTTGTCTGTTCTTTCTTTTGGGAACATCTGAATTATTCTCTACTAGCTATTTTGAAATAAGCAATAGACTATTATTTACTATAGTCACTATACGATTTATGGAGCACTAGGTTGTATTTCTTCTTTTTACCTATATTTTTGTATCCGTTAATCAACCTCTTGAATGGGTCTAGTCTCATTCCAATAAGGTTACTCTGTCTACAAAATAGATTCTTCAGAGAATGCAGTAAAAGTCCTGTATTACTTTAATTGGCCTTAGGAAGATAAAATCTTTTGGCCCCAATGAAGGTTCTGTAGCTGAAATACTGCATGGATTGGCAAAAAGCTCACAGTGTACACCTCCTGGAAGTGATATTTCATCATACACTCGGCTGTAGCAGTAATTCTGCTTGTAAGTAAAGAATTTCTGTAATCTTATTGTAGCAGATGAACACCAAGGAAGTATATAAGAAGGATATTTGATGACACAGACCATAGACTTCAGGATGAAGTCACAGAAGATTGGTTTACTCTTGGCCTTGGATTTCTTTGTCCAATCAGCACAGCGACCTTAACTACTCTCATCTTGGCTACAGGCTTGCCCTCAAACACCATACAGAAGGTCTTTTCACTGAGTGTCCCCATGTGTTGCCTCCAGACCCCATTTCCAGTTCTTGCTTGTCCTGTGCTGTTAAGCCTGATTTTTGGAATAATTATTGCTCTTTGTCTGTGTGTTTAGATATGACCTTTTGGTATCTCTTGTGCTTTTTCTGTCTATCAGCAAGATTGTGAAATTTAGTTTTCCCTTTTCACTTGCTTAGCCAGACTATGATCCTAGAGGTAAAAAGAACCCAACTAAACACAGAGACTCCCGCTGGCTTCAGAAAAGAGGTGGGGGTCTATTTTTTACTCTCACTGTTATAGATAATCTTTCCTCCCTGAGAGAGGACTGGGTATGCTGGCTTGAGGTTATTAAATTAGGATCAAGTTGAAGGTGGAGTCTTGAGGCCCAGGAGGAGAGGATACACTCTTACTTGGGAGTTCAATGCTGGCATGGCTGAGAGTGCATTTCAAGTCAGAGACTTGAGAAAGATGAAAGAGAGCAAAGCCACTGAGAGATCAGACAGTAATATCCACAGCAGGGAATACACCAGAGGAGTCTTCACACCTTTACTGGCAGGGGAGACACAGGGCTTTGGTGCACAGGATTACTTTGGGTTAAGAGTTGAAAAGCACAGTATGTATTCAGAGAGACACAGAGTGAGACTAAACCCAGACTGCTAAGAATTGGAGCCCTTTTCTATTCTCAGACACAAAACTAATTTGTCATTTATTTGCTTTTCTCCCAGCCATGTGATAACCAATTATTACCCGTTTCACAAGACTGGATAGTAACTGTAACATAAAGTTAGAACAAAAAAGGAACTAATAGTATTCACATGGTCTGAGCCAACTTTACAACCCTTAATATCTTTCTCTCCACTCTGTTCCAAAATAATTTTGAAAAGTTTTTCACTGTACTTCTCTAAGTCTCAGTTTTATAATCAGTAACATCGAGATCACAACGCCTATCTCACAGGTCGTTTAAGGTTGAATAACATCGAGATCACAACGCCTATCTCACAGGTCGTTTAAGGTTGAAAGATGATGAACATAAAGCACCCAGCCCTATTGATGGATGGCAAGGTACATTGTGCTCAATGATGCCAGCTTTGGGAAATATCTCTAGACTCTGTTTCTTGCCCTTATGGCTTGATCTGACAGATCCATCCTATTGTCTCAATCTAGTGAATGGCAAACTCTGAAATTACAAGGCTGCTAGCAGAATCTCCTATAGGTACAATAGGGTGTGTGTCCTGCTAAATTTTTTAAACCTACTTGGGATTTCTTCATTTTTAATATGCTTTAAAAACTCATAAAAGGAAACAGACTTGGCTTCTCTTGATCTTTGGCCTTAGGACGGGTTTGCAAGTTTCATAACAGATCCATTCTCCTGCATCGAACATTTAGGATCTCATAGGCCACATGACATATCAGCATGGTGGTGTCAACAGCATCTCATTTTAGTTCACAGTAGGAAGAAAAGAGGTTAGGTCTGAGCAAGTTCCCAGAGAGTTAGGCTTTTGGTTTCCTCTGATTGCTAAAGTTGGAAAAATCAAAGTTCAGCCAAAGCAAAGGCAATGGAAATTATGGTATCTATATCTGGTTGGGTAGTGTCACCCTAAATTTAATGTCCACTTTGTACCTTAGAACATGACTCTTAATTGGAAATAGGGTCTTTGCACATGTAATTAAGTTAAAGATGGGGTCATTTTGGTTTAGGGTAGGCCCTAATTTAGTGATGAGGAAACAGACACAGAGAAGGAATGTCATGTGACAACAGAAGCAGAGATTTGAGTGATGCGTCTCAAGCCAAGGAACACAAAGGGTTGCTGGCAACCACCAGAAGCTAGGAAGAGGGAGAGAAGTTTTCTCCCCTAGAGCCTTCAGGGGGAACGTGTCTTTGTCAATACAGAAAATCTAGACTCCAGAACTGTGAGAGAATAAATATCTGCTAAGTCATCCACTTTTGGTAATTTCTCATACAGAAAAGTAATAGCAAGGAAACTAATACACTATTTTTAGGGACGAACAGTTGGGAACTAGAAACCCAAAGCAGAGTTGATGAAAATATCAAGCAAGTTTCAGTGGGCACTTATGATTCAAGAGGTTAAGTTAGATTTCTAGCAACATCTAGAAATAGAATGCTGAGTTGAGTCTGATTTTGAGCGAAAAGTACAGGACATCTATGCAGAAGTAGGTGAATCTGAACACTTCAGTATGAAAAAGAGAATGGGCTGTAGAAAGGGTCAAGTCCTCAGTGACTTAGAGGTGGGTCCCGATACTTTGAGACCCTTAGAAGGCCTGTTAGAATCAGGAGTTTATTACCCTGAAGATGACTAAAACATTCCATCTGCAATGTGAAGCTGACTGATTACAAAGAAATAGTAATGATGATTGTGTAACTCTGATTATTAGGAAACAAATTGATTTACTGTTCTCATAAACGTTTTGCCTTGTTATTACTTTTCTGGATGAGAAACAGCCCTTTAAAATAAAAATAGAGCTTCCCTCAGCTGGTGAAGGATATAATGTGACTGAATTATTAAAAGGCAAGTGTCACCAGAGTAAGCATAAGACCAAGGGCAGTCATGTTGCACTAACACAGCTGGTGCACTAGCTCTGATTCTAATGATGTATTCAGCATTCAAAACATCCAACTCTCTGTTCAGATATTTATAACACTTCCTGGTTGCTTTGAGGCTTTTAATAGGCCTGAATAAATCTGTAAGTATTGAAAATTTGTCATCAAATGGACTACACTGTAGATAACAAAAACTCAAGTTGTATAGAGCTATATCTATTCACTTTATTTTGGCTGAAGAAAAATATTGCAGTAATTTCTTCTTAGCATCACCAGTTTAAATGAGTTTGTCTCTTCGTTTAATTAATCAGGGAATCCCTCTTTGATTATGTGATAAAATGCATTGCTAAGATGATCCTTCTGTCCACTCAGCAAAATCCTGGAAGAGTTATTTCATCCTTTCTTCTTAATTCTTCAGGTGCAGTTTGCATTTTTAATTGCTTAAGATGATAATTCAAGGTTGAGATTACAGACAGAAGACTTAGACCCTTAAACTTTGTTCTTACACCAATAAACACCAAATTAATCCTGCAGATAAGCAACATGTATAATGCAGTATGTCTCAAATGTCATTCACTCATGTGTCACCTTCACAATTTCACAATTGTTGTCATAGTTGAGTAATATCTGTATAACTTTTTCTTATTTGTAAGTTCTTTAAATCAACTTTTATTGTCTAAAAGCATTTAAGGGAAAAACCATATATTACCACCATAAAAGGAAACCCAGTATCCTGGGCCAATATATATTGCAACTATAAAAATTAGTGCATAATTATTAAATAAAAGTAGTAATCAGTGAAAAATATAAATCACTTCACTTTTCTCCAATATAGGAGGGGTATCATTTTGGAAATAATGCCTGCTGTGGTTTGGATATGGTTCCTTTGGTCCTGTCAAGTCTTGTGTTGAAATGTGACGCTTATGTTGGAGGCAGGGCCTATTGGGAGGTGTTTGAATTGTGAGGTTGGATCCCCCATGCATAGCTTGGTGCCATTTTTGTGGGAGTGAGTGAATTCTTATTCTTAGTTCCCAAGAGAACTGGTTGTTGAAAATAGCCTGAAACTCTCTGGCTCTCTCTGCCTTCCTCCCTCTCTTGCCACGTGACACACCAGCTGCCTTTCACTTTCTGCCATGAGTGGAAGCAACTTGAGACCATCAGAAGCAGATGCTGGCATCATGCTTCTTGTACAGCCTGCAGAACTGTGAGCCAAATAAACCTCTTTTCTTTATAAATTTCCAAGCCTCAGATATTACTTTACAGCCATACAAACAAACACAGTGCCCAATTTTAAGAATCCCTGGACTGAAAGTAACAAGACATCTCACTAGTTACCTGAATAATGAACAAATGACTCCCCACTTTCGCCATCTGTAGGACACAATTTTATCTATAAAATAGAGATTGAATTAGAATCAGTAACACACATTCATCCCTCCGTTCTCACCTCATGTCCATAATAGACATGGCTAATTCATCAGAGCAATCTTTCCTGGGTGAGAATGATGGACACTTCTCCACAGTTCTCTCCCTACTCCCTCTCACCTTTGTCTTTTCATTAACATTCTTACCTGGTTAAGATTTTTCCAAACTTGGGAGAGAAAGATATTTTTATTCAATCCCCTCTTGTCTTTCAGCTATTGCCCTATTTCTCTTTTCCCATCCCAAACAAACTTGAGTGAGTTTTCTTGTCTGCATTTGCTGTCTCCACTTGCTTACGTCACTCTTCATACTAATCCAATCCAGTGTCATCACTCACCACTGCATCTAAGCAGAACTGACTTAGGTCACCAAAGATCTCCTTGTCTTAAAAGTCAATGAACATCTCTTAGTCCTTATCTTGACCTCTCAGCTGCATTTGAAATATTAACCTACCTGCCTTCTTGAAATACTCTTTTCCCTCTGATTCCAAGATACTATGCTTTTCCTCATAGTTCTCTGGCAGCATGTACTGAATATTTTTTTCTTGACCTTAGCGCTAGATTCATTTTCTACCTTTCTCCAAATGGATGATCTTCTAGGAGGCTGATCTATCTGTATGGACAGCATCAATGGGCTTCCTTGTCACCTGACTTCCCATTGATTTGGCCACTGTAAGGCAATTGCTCCCCCTTCCAGAGGGAAGCCTGGGAGGGGTTGAGCTCCTCTACTAAGGCCACGGCGCCTGTCCAGCAGTCCTCTCCTGAAGCTACAGTCACAGCCTCAGCTCTATCTACATTTTGGTATTGTAAATTTTGGTTTTCTCTCCCTTCCCTTGCCCCTTTCAAACCTAGGGGGCATATTTCCACCCCCCTTGCTATCACACTATCCATTCTTGGTTTCCCTAAACTCTCTTTCATTAATCTCCCTAATTACCCCATTTGCCTGTGCCATTTTTTTTCTCCTAGAACTGTGATTATCTATTCTCTCTAGATTCCTGAACACTTTTTTATGAAGTGTCACATAAATGTGACACAAATGCATACTTTTATCTTCTTAGAACTGTAAAATGATGAATGCTTCATTTCAAAACTTGAAATGTATTATTAAATTTACTTTGTGGTGCTGTTTTAATCAATGGATTCAAGTGTGTGTTTCCAATAGATACAAAGGTAAATCAATAGTCTTGGTAAATTTAGTGTGGATTTCTTATTTTTAGGATGGTATACAGGAGTAGGCTAAAAATAGTCTCTCTGAAATATTGGTTTCTAATTTCTGAAACCTGTAAATGTTACGTTATATGGAAAATGGGCTTATGACAGATGTACCTTTCAGCAATAACTTAAGCATATATTCTGAGAATGACTCTGTATGGCAAACACACCTGACAGCAATAACTTAACTTGATACCCTCAGATTGACCCTGTGGTCTAAAAAGAATGTGTATGTGGAGTCCAAAGCTAAGGAATCTGGGAGTGGCCAACCCGGAGATTCATTCCTTATCTATGAGGAACATCTGAATTCCCAGCCCATCCCATGGAACATGGGCCATACAGGGGATCAAAACCCTTTGTTTTGGGTTAAATGAAAGTTGTGAGGTGTAGGCTGATATGAGAAAGGTGCTAAGTGAAAAATGCCACATAAACTGCATTTTCTTTTTTGGGGGTGGGTGGTGGGGATGGAGTCTCTCTCACCAGGCTGGAGTGCAGTGGCACAATCTTGGCTCAGTGCAACCTCTGCCTCCCAGGTTCAAGCAATTCTCCTGCCTCAGCCTCCCAAGTAGCTGGGACGACAGGCATGTGCCACCATGCTCAGCTATTTTTTTGTCTTTTTAGTAGAGACAGGGTTTCACAGTATTAGCCAGGATGGTCTCAATCTCCTGACCTCGGGATCTGCCCGCCTCAGGCTCCCAAAGTGCTGGGATTACAGGCATGAGCCACCACACCCAACCTAAACTGCATGTTTTTTACAAGTGGTAGCTGTTCTTTTATCCAGCCTATTGACACTGGATCACCCTGTACATAAGTTTCTTCAATAAACCCTGTATCTCATTCACTGGCTTTAGGTCTCTTCTTCAGCCTGTCAAACAGGGTGTCACTCCTATTGATGTCCGCAAGGGTCTGGCATGAAAAAGGCTCTTTTCAGATGTGATTAAGAATCTTGAAGACTATACTTTGAGGGATCATTTCTATAGTTTGTTACTAGAGAAGTTTCTCTGAATATGTAGAGCACCAGAAATCACGAGGAAAAAGCACAGCATTCTCTCCTGAGCATGAAGCCAGTTTTCAGCGTAGCTTCGACGTAACTGCCTTCAGACCTTGATGATCATTCTTCTCTCCTCCCTGGAGAGTAAGAGGGAGAGGAGGCAGTCTGAGTGGTTTTCTGAAAAACAAAAAAACAAACAAAAAAGAATCTTGAGATGAGGAGATTATCCTGATGGGTCCTTCAGTCAACAGTGTCCTTGTAAGATGGCAGAAGAGGGAGATTTTGCCTACAGACAGAAAAGGAGTTGGTGATGTAAACTCAGAGGCAGAAATTAGAGTGATGTGGCCACAATCCAAGGAATACTGGCAGCCATCAGAAGGTGGGAGACGTGAGAAATGAATTCTCCTCTAGAACCTCAGGGAGAATGTGGCCCTGTGAACACCTTGTGCTCAACCCAGTGATGCTGATTTTGGACTTACGGCCTCCAGAACTGTGAGGAAATAAATTTCTGTTAAGTCATCAAGTTTGTTTGTTCTGGCAACCATAATAAACTAATACACAGGCCATATCTTTAACTCTGACATATTTAAGGCCTTGGGCTCAACATTCTTCATTAATACAAGGCACATATGAATGTATGCAAATGTCTCATTTCACTGTAAAACATCAGTCTCCATCTCAGCTGTGGGCAAAGTGTGCTCATGCAATGGAAGAAAATGCACATGGATTTCTGCATAAGAAAAGATATTTTATTTTTCAAAAAAAAATCAGATTACAAATATAAGTTCATTTCTAAAACATAATACAATATAGAATGTCATATATACAATATACAATAAAGACAAAAATAAAACCCATAACTTAGAGATAATCCCCATTTTTTAAGAATTCGGCATATTTCCTTTCAAACATCTTTCTCTGGCTACACACACCCCCACATACGCACATGTATGCATACCCACCATGCTGTATCATGCAAATTAGATCATGCTATCTAAGATGTTTTATAGCTTGCCTTTTCTACTACTATTTCATGGCATTCCTTTCTAGTTAGTAAATATGTATATGTCATCCTTTTTAATGACTTCATAATATTCTATCACATTGCTAAATCTTAATTTATTTAATGACCATTTTCTTGGCATTCAATTTCCAAATTTTATATTCATAATCATCCTACATATGTATATCTCTGAACTCGTCTGAGTATTTTTCTGATATAAATTGCTAGAAGAAAAACTGCTAAGCCAAATATGAGCACATTTATAATACTGACACATACTGCCAGATTGATATTCCAAATTCTGTACTACTTTACACTACAAAAAAAAGTATAGTCTTAAGATTCAAGTTTCATTGGTTGCAAAGAACAGAAAGCATGCTAAATAAAGGAGAAAAGAGAAGTATTAAAAGGATACAGGGCCAGGCACAGTGACTCGCACATGTAATACCAGCACTTTGGGTGGCCAAGGCAGGAGGATTGCTTGACCCCAGGCAGGAGTTTGAGAAGAGCTGAGGCAAGGTAGTGAGACCCTACCTCTACAAAGAAAAAAATTTTTTTTAATTAGCCGGATGTGGTGGTGCATGCCTGTAGTCCCAGCTACTTGGGGGATTGTGGTAGGAGGATCCCTTGAGCCTGGAAGGTCAAGGCTGCTGTGAGCTGTGATTCTACCACTGCACTCAAGCCTGGACAACAGAAGTAGACCCTGTCTCAAAAAAATAAAAATAATAAAGAATAAATAATTTTAAAAGGATATTGGAATAGTTCATAGATATAAAAAAAGGGCTAAATGCCAAGTCAGGGGCTAGGTTCCTCATACTCTTTCCAGAGGCCTTCCTGAAGGTGATGCTGATCCATCCTCCTCTTAGCTCTTTGTGATTTAAATTCCCAAAAGACAGAATAGGATTGGAAGAGCTTAGCACAAGTGCCTCTCCCTAGACCACTCATTGCTTCCTGGGCTGCATTTTGATTGGCCATTTCTTACCATAGCTTATGGCAAAGAGAAAATTGCATGTCTCCATAACTTGCACATGAAAGAGAAGCCATTACAGGGATGCAGATTACTTTATGTTCAACCTTGAATTAATAACAACAATAGCTGTAGAGAGTTTTTGAAAAGTCACCTCTCAAGGTGGGATACCCGAGGAGATGCAGAATGACATCAAGGCTCCTGGAAACATCAGCAAACATCAGCAATAATGTGGAACCTGAAGCCCAACGAAAGTGAACATTTCCCTGAGTCATACCTGTCAGGGGTTCCCCAAGCTACACTCTGCATTCGGTGTAGTCTGATGTTTGTGGTCATGCTTATGTTATATACCGAGCAAACCATGGGGACTGGAGCCAAAGCCCTTCTTACGGACCGTTGCCATAGGAAATCAGATTTCTTTCTAGATGGGCTTCCTACTAGACTTTGTAGGGGATACAGATTTGGCACAACCATTATTCTGAACCTCATCTCCATTATAAATACTTAACCCTCTTTTGTATTTCATCATTTGGATGAAAAAGGCACACCAAATTTTACTAACCTTCCTCCCCTACTAAACCTATCATTCCATGTCAGTGAACGCCAGTGCCATCTACTAAGTAGCATAAGCCCAAGGTTTGACCTTTCCTTCACTTCCACGTCCCATCAGTCTCTATCTAGATTCTAGTTCACAGTAATTGCTAACACATTCATAGCACTTACCATATGCTAGCTACTGCTCTATGCTTGTTATAAACCAGTTTATTATTCACTGTATCTTTAGGAAGTACTACTATTATCTCAATTTTGCAGACAAGAAAGCTGAGGCACAGAGAGGTTACACAGCATCCCTAGCCACAAAGCTAGTCAGTGGTATAGCTGGTATGCAGCCTGGGAAACTCTGGCTGCAGAATCCATGCTTTTAACTATTGGCATTTATGTCCTAAATATTTAGTGAATCGCTCCTCTTTTCTCCATCTTTTCTTTGTTCCTGTCCTTATCAAACCTCACTTGAGTTGTAACTTTATTGTCGTGGTCATTATATGAATCTCCACATGTGATAAAATTTCATAAACCTATAGGTATGTAAAAGCTGGTAAAATCTAAATAAAGTCTGTAGTCTAGTTAATAGCATTGTGCCAATGTGAGTTCCCTGGTTTTTATAATACATTATAGTTCTGTAAGTTGTTATAGTTCTGTAAGTTGTTACCATTAAAGGAAGTGGTTACCATTTAAGAGTATATAGGGTCTCATTCTTTTATTTTGCTATTTCTTATGAATCTATAATTATTTCAAAATAAAACATTAAAAAATTAACCTGGGCTATTACAACAGCTTCCATGGGAACCTTCCTGCTATTGTCTCTGTGTCCTGCCCACCAACGCTTTTCCTCATTGTAGCCAGAGGGATTTTGTTTTCTCCCTATTGTCTACTTGCAGTTCTTCCACATGCCCTATTGTCCTGAAGGATAAAGTCCACAATTCTTAACATATTAGAAGGTCTGGCCCCATTCCAGATTCCCAATCCCACCCCTTGCCACTCTCTACCTTCCATATTGTATTCCCACATGGCATTTTCAAGAGCAATACTTATTCCTCCCTGAATGTGTCACAGATTCACTGCTCTGGGACTTTGCTCCAGCTTTTCTCATGCCTGAGGAGTCTTCCCAGCACCTCCTTCTGCCAATGTTAATCCATCTTTTGAGACGGGTAAGAGCTCAGCATTGCCTTCTCTGGGACTTTTCCTGTCTCCTCTTCTTCCCCATCTGAGTTGAGTTAGGCCTCTCTAAGGTCCCAAAGCATCTGATGGATGTTTCTATATTGTCATTTCCTAAACTGCCTCATATCCATCCAGTTAATCATCTGTTTCCTGACATTTCTCCTGAAGACCAAAATAAATCTATCTTGTATATAAAACTTCTGCAACACAGTGGGGCCTAAATAAGTTAATGAAAAAAAATAAATGGACTTTGAAAATGACCATTTTCTATCTTGTCAAAGGACTACATTATATACCACTTACTCAAACTTCCTTTTCTTCATCACAAAACAATTAATGCATTTCTACATTGACTTCCCCAAAGCCACACTTTAATTTTTTCTTTTTAAACATTTTAAGTGATGTTTGAGAGAATTTATAAATGTACAAAAATAATTTCAAATGCTATCAGTTTATGGGAAAGGAAAAGGTATATAGCATTGCTTTGAACATTTCTACAAGGAAATAAATTTTATTCATATTCATTCTATCATTCCAGGCTGGATGACTTTGTACCTTTCCCTCTCTTACGAACTCTGCCTTTTATGCTGAACACAGCAGACTGCTCTGAGTTCTTTCAATTTCAATGTAAACGTAAGGTTTTAAATATTTGGAATTTACAGCTTATTTTTCTATGTTTAGAATTTATGGAAGTATAAGGTTGCTTCATCCTTCACTATGCTCTCATTCTAATCGTTCAGGTATCATATTCCACAGAATCTCTCCAGGAAAAGAAAACTTACCAATTTGAGGTTTGCTTGCTTTTTGACACATAAGGGAAGACTTTTTGTTGGTTGGATATGACTAGAAACCACTTGCAGTCACTTATTGATGGTTTGAAATCCTTGTGTATACACTATACACAAAGAGTAATAACTAAGACTGAATAAACCTAGCCAGACACGTTTTATTCTAAAAGTTTCTCAAACCAGTTTGAGAATGTGGCCTGTTTCACAATGTTTTCTGCACAGTTAGATCACCACCTTCCATCATTTTGAAGTCCAGGTGCAGTCCGGGGAAATTCAGGACATATGTTCTGGATGCCTTTACACTGATATAATTGACAGGTGGGTTGAGAATAGTCTCTTCAAAACTAGGATCACTCATGGGGGAACTCTGAGATGATTTCGAGGCATTTGTTTAACACAGGAAGTAATGATTTCTCTAAAGTGGAAGGAGAACAACTTGAGGCAAAGAGTATTGGGTTGAAACAGAACTTACACATTGTCACGAGTTGTCAGTTTGAAATCTGCAAATGCCTTCTGGTGTTATCAAGATGTCTGAGGAAAAAGCCTATGATCCTGCACTGGTGTGCCCTTAAAAATAAAATTCTAATGCTAAGTCTTCTGAAAAGTCTACAGGCAGAATTAATCATGTATTCCTAGTAACTCTTATAGTGTTGATAATAAGAACAAACTCTACTAGAGGCAAGTGCTCTTCCAAGTACTTTACATGTATTGGCTCATTTAATCATCAAAGCAACCTATGAGGTAGGTACAGTATTATTATCATCCCCATTTTTCAGATAAGGAAACTGAGGCCTAGAAAGGGTAATTTGCCTGAAGTCATACAACTAGTGACAGCAGGACTAAACCTTACATTCTCTTAATTATGCCAAATTGTGCTCCAAACTATTCCCGGTTTCTTTCCTCAAAAGGGGACCATTCCATATAATCAGACATTTATTTTCCAGCTTTGAAAATCAAATCCTGCATTTTTTTATTTTTAAAACAGTCTTAATTGAAAATTTCTGGAAATCTTGGAAATTATAGTGATCTTGCCAACAGTCCTTGCGTCCAAGTTATACCAGATGCTGCCATTATTGAGCTACCAAAAGATAAGGTTGTTTGAGAATTAAAGAACAATTACAGTCGTTTCTTTAGGAAAGGTGAAGAAGCAAAATTTCCTCGCAAGAGTAAGGAGGGCTACTTTATACTCTGTATTACCATTGCACTGAGAAAGTTCCCGTGGATTTACCTGCAGAGAGAATAAGAACTTGTTCTTTCCTTAACTTTGAAAAAGAGGTCCAGACATCAAAATCAAGCTACATGATTATCTTGGTGTCCCACCTTATCTGGTTTTATTTTATGGTTTCCTCATTCATGTCTCCCTCTTAGAGAACCATGGGGAAAATAAATGTCTGGGGAGAAATTTTTCCTCTGAAATAAAAATGTGAAAGTAAAATATATTCCTCAATAAACCTGTTGTCAGAGGGAATGGGGTAGGAAGGCAACATTCCAACATATTTTTCCAGAAATCTAGATAAATTGTGAGAATAATTGAGTTGTCTCATGAGGGAAGCCATAAAATGCCATGATGTTGAAATAAAGAAAGGACTGAGAACCACTGCGAGGGCACACTCATTTCCCTGCACGTCACTGCATGAGGCCATGTTTACAGATGCAGATAGACGGCTTCTGTTCCCAGGATGGAGTTCAGATGGCAGAGCTGTGGGTTCTGGATGCCTGATGGGTTTCCTAGAGACAACCCAGAAGATTAAAACGCCCAGTAACTAGAAAAAATAATTAATTATAAGTATGACTTGAATCAAGTTGAGATTGGCAGTGTGTGGCTTGCAAATTCGGTGGCTTTCCTTTGATAATATTATTTTGGTAATGATAAGCCAGGATATTTGATAGTGATTGGAATTGTATTTGAAGCAAAATTTATTTGAATTCCTTTATATTTTGTCTTTTATTTTATTTTGTTGGTGGTGACTTGGAAGAGTAGTATTGGATTTTGAAATTATTTATACCTTAACCAGGATTTACCAAACAGAGATGAACATGTTTTAAAAATGGCTGAGCCTTGATATGGGGTATCTGATTGGCTTGTATTGGGTGCTTTCCCTGTAAGCCTCACTAATCACATCATATTCCCCCAAATTATACCACACAGTCACAACCTTAAGTGAACACAAGGAATCATCATTTAAAATTTTACCTGATATTATTTTTTTACATTTAATTTTGAAACAATTTCAGACTCACAACAAAATTGCAATACTAGTGCAAAGAATTACTGATTACTCTATACTTAGGTTCCTCCAAATATTATACTTTATAATATTACCTCATTTATTATTCTTCCCCCACCCATTAAATTATAGGCATTCTCCACTGACATCACATATCACTTTTAAGTCAGCTTTTTAAGCTGCTTCTTAAAAATCTTATTTGCCATTTAATTTTCATGGTTTAAAATGTTATCCCAAGAATAAGATAATTTCTCAATTTGTAAAGAACTGAATATAATGCAATCATCATTTGCTAATACAGCAAATGTAGTTTTTTTAAAAAAGTAGAATAAATCACAGAATTTCAGGAGTAGGTCTAATGAGGAACAGAGGTAGGGAAAAATAAACTCAATTTCTGTTTCTTTGCATTTGGTTTCAGAGACATCTTATTTCAAAGGACAACCGTGAGCATATTTGTGGTATGCAAATATATACACTCAGTTCGGGAAAGTGAGAGGCAGTAGGAGGTAGGCAATTAAAGAGGCAGAATATAAATTTGACAAGTGTAGGTGAAATCAATACTGATATAGAAAACTAAATAGAGTTTTGATTAATGTAATTATTTTTTGAAATCCACCTGCAAAATAACTGCCTGTGAAGCTAGGGCTGAAATATAAAATACTAGCCCCACACTACCCCCTCTGTATTTTGTGTGCTCTGATAGTTTCACATAAGCTGTGTGTGTGTGTGTGTGTGTGTGTGTGTCTATGAAATAAACTTCTTCTTTGTATGGAAAAATTAGGATGTCATAAAACATATTTTCAAATAAGAGCAGTTGTAATATTTGCTGAAGTGTGAAAAGTGAATTGGACATTTCTATGTATATAGCTATATCCCTTCCTAGTTCATTATATTTTGCATTTTTATGACAGGTTGATATGCAGTTTGCTTCATAAATATGGACAATTTGCTGTATATTTTGCTATTACCAAAGACCAGCAAAGGGCTTCCATTTATTTAATTGTCATTATTATTTCTTGACAGAATTAAGTACTCAAGAAAATATTTCCATTAAATTAGTTTGATATATTGATATATTGGAACCAATCGTTTGAATTGTGTGGGTGATCTGTGTGGTTTACTCATATCAGTATAAGCATACTTTTATTTTAAAACGCTCCTATTAAAACTATCATTAAAAAACAATATATCAGCAACTGCCATTTATTAAGCATCTACCATGTACCAAAGAGTGTGTTAGGCATGCTACATACCTGATTTTATTTAATCCTCACCACAAATTACTAACAAAGACATTATCATTTCAATATTGTAGTTGAAGTTACTGAGGCTCATAGAGGGCCCAGAGAAGTCACTGAATTAGAGGGTGACAAATTCAGAATTTAAATGAAGTTCTGTCTTAGGTCAGAGCCCATGTCTTTAATAATTTTGTAAAATTGCCTCTCAGGCTAATTAAAAGAGGATAAATGTATTAAAAAGTATCAAACCCCAACGGGAATCATTCTTATTAAACTTTATCAAGGTATTTCATGTCTTGCTAAAACTGGAAGCAGAGCCATAACTTATGTTTCCATGGTTTTTGTCGTGTACAAGTGCCTATTCAAGGTGGGAGTGAAAGTCGACCCATGGCCTTTGCTATGCTCCTGCCTGGGTCCTTCCTTCTCCACACACAATGGGTGCCTTTTTCTAACACCAAGCCATCAACTGGAATGAACATGAGCACTCACACAGTTCATCCAAATTCCCACTCTTATTTTTAGACCTGTATTAGAATATCTCTTGCAACTCAATTTGATGTTTTAAACTGACAAACTATTTTTATAGGTCTCAGATTAGATTGTTGTCAGAAACTTTTAAAAATGAACCCCAGTGATAACATTAGTCTGTCTTCAGCTACTCAGAAGTACTGTTGGAATTTACTGTTGCTCAATCCGTGCTTTAATTTTTATTCTCACCTCAAAGGGAAGCCCAAACATGTAGGCTGCAATCCCAGGGATGAATTTCCATGGTCACACACACCACCACAACTAATTTTTCCTAGTCTAAAGACAATTTTTTTTTAAATCTGCATTTCAAGGAAGCCTCTGCAATCTATCTACTGGTCTCTTGTGTTGTTTGAAATGCATTGAATGCATTTGAATTTCTATTCAAATGCAATTTGAAAGTGCAATTTGAAAATACAATATGAAATGCATATTGAACTCCTTCAGTATCTGTGAATAATGACTACTCACAACTAACTTTTCAGATTAGGTTTAAAACAAAAACAAAAAATACTTAGGACTTACATTAAAATATCTTATATCCCTATACATTTCAATAAGATTTAAGCAAATTTGAAAACCAATTTTTAAAGTGTTATCTCCACAGCCACAAAATTGAGTGACTAATTTTCTTCAGTTGTGGAGCACTTAAGCCCACGATAAAGAAATTAAAATTTATGCTTGGAGAAGAACAGCAAGAGAAGCTAGAGGAAGAGTTGGTAAGCACATACTGTTGCAGCCCTGAGCTAGTAAGAAAATACAGTAAAAACATAGAATTTTTTTTGTTTTCTCCTACAGCCTCTTCCTCCCTCTCCCATTTTATTGTATCATTTATTCATTTGCTCTATATTCATTGAGCATCTATTGTATTTTAATCAGTGGGGATAAAACAATGAACCAACCTCATGAAGTATACAGACTACTGGGGTGGAAACAAACAATGAACAAATAATTAGAAAAGTACATAATTAATTATTTCAATCTTTACTAATAAAGAAAGTATGAGATGTGTGATAGGTTACAAATTGTAGATTCATATCGGTCCTCAACTCATCGGAGGCCTCCTTCCCTCTTATCTATCCATAAGTCTTTGGATTATTGCCAGTTAAGTTTCAGGAATTGTGTGAAAATATTATTTGTGAGTATAGAAAATTGCATATGAAAATTATAAAGCTGAAATACATTTGTAGTCATCAGAATATGCTCTTCATTTAAGTAAACTGTGTAAAATAAGGGCAGAGCAGGGCACTGGCTAAAATTAGTAAGTATAAGTTGGGATCAAGGTTGTGCCTAGAGCATCAATACTAAAGGCAAGGAGCTCAGTGCTCAGAGCCGTGTAGAAAGACCCAGCAGGCAGCAGAGACTGATAATTGCCCAGGTGAAGTAGTTTCACGGATGGTTTCCCCACTGTGGCTTCATTCTGAAGCGCGCCTTACTCCTCTTATCCCCACTAGCCTGGGAAGGCTGCAGGATGTGTGGGCTCACGCATAGCCAACCCTATCGTTTAAGCATTTGCTTTTTTTTCAGTTCCTGTTTCCTTGACTTTATTCTCTGGGGAACTAGAGTTGGAAAGCAGGAAATAGAGGATTGAAAGAATCCAAGAGTTCCTCCTCTTTATTCTCAGTTCCTACTCACCTTGGGACAAAACTATTTATTACTAAGGGAACAACTATAAACCTTAACTAGGGTTTTAGAAATTCAAACCTAAAACACATAGTCCTATGAAAATATGCCTCACGTGGTCTGGGAGGTCGGGATGAAATCCTATTAGGCAGAAACTTTAGAGCAAGTGAGAGTAAGCCAGGTGAAGGAGAGGAGAGCATTCCAGGCAGTGGGAATTGATTTATGAACAGCTGTCTTAAGCAGTGGGAAGCGCGTTGTATTTATTAGAGAAACTGAAGGAAAATGTGTCTGGAGCACAATGTGGGTGAAGGGAGAATGATGCAAGATGAGGACTTTGGAGTCAGGCAGAGGTTGGAATCTGCAGGTCCTGGAGGGCAAACTTACGCAGTTGTACTATATTCTACAGTGATGAGAAGCTCTTCAGAGTTTTTATTGAAAGTGTTCAGAAGACAAAGGACTCAAGACAACTGAAGCAAAGTAGGAGATTCATACAACCCATTTTTATGCAAAAGAAATGTTGGCATCCAAATTAATGTTCCAGCACCTACAGCAGTTGAACTTCCTACACACACGGTACAGATTAACCCTGGTATCCCAGATCTCCTATCTCTTCAGTATTCATCCACAATTCATGGCATTCCTGGAAGAGGGTTTTCAACCCACTGACAAAATGACAAGAAGCAGTAACTCGTGTTTCAAAGCCGTGAATAATTGGGTGAGATACCCAGTAATTTCATCCAAAATAATGAAGGTGCTTATTTTTTGTAGAACAAAATATAAAATTTAATTAGAATTTCAAAATCAGAGTCTATTTAGGGAAAGCTCTTCAATGGTTATTCCAAATCCAATTTGTAAAACATAAATTGTCATCTAGATTTAAGTGCTTTTCCATCAAAATATATAATGAACTTGGCTGAGGTTATTTCAGGACATCAGCATGAATATAATTAATATGTGGAAATGTATTAACATGACCATGAGAAGAGTAGAGTTAAATAATGAAAACTCATAACACAAGGTGGGTTGTCAGGGCTTAGCTTAACATTCATAATATTCCTCAATTTTAAGGCAACAATGTTATTGAACATGAAAACTATTTCACATGACTGTGCAAGTTTAGGTTAAAGAAATTGATAAAAATCACCCATTTGCTCATTTTCTGTAAAAGCGAATATTAACACTCTGAATACCTATTCTCAGTCATACTTATGTGCCCAGGACATAGAACACCAGCAGAAGCAATGCTAAATTTGGGTATGTACTCCCAATGTGACTAGTCTGTAAATCTTTTCAATGACTCAACTTAGCAAGTGCTTTTTAAGCAAGTATTGTCAACATAGTCCTAAGCTCAGCCCTTTGTGCTGTGGGAAGAGAAAAGATGTGGAAAATATTGTCCTTGCTTTCCAGGAGCTTACTATCTATTTGAACATACTGCTTGGGGAAAGTGGCCACAGTGTAGGGAAAAAAAAAGTTGTGAAATTTTATCCCATCTAGACCGTGATAAGAAAAAATTTAAATTAAAGACCAAAACTATATCAGCAATACTAGAACCTTGCATGTAACTAGTACTTTATCATTATTTTAGTTAGCAATGAGTTATTGAGCATTGACAGGAATTTAAATGTATTACTTCATATCTCACTACAGTGACTAAAGTTCAATGTCACACCCAGGAAGCGGCAGCATAGAGTTGAAACATTTCTACCCACCTCCAAAGTCTTTCTCTACCACAGAGTACCATTTATGATATTGTCTGGTCCCAACTGTTCATTCCCTTCTTCTGAGGTAGCTGCTTCCCTCTCCGACATCGTGGTTGTGAAAGGGGTTTCTAATTCTAAAACTAGAGACCCCTGGTCACAAGTTTAGGTACATGACCCAGCCTGAATCAGTCACTGTAACCATTCCCATCATTGTTCAGAAGTAGATACGCAACCAAACCACAACAATGATAGCCATTTCCTAAGTATTTTCTCTGAGGAGAAGGCAGGAAAGAGTTATATTTACCTAGCATGATGCAACATCAACGCTGCCCATGGTAATGGATTTAGTCAGGAAAATGTGGTGGAGAGAATGAAGCTAACATGCAGTGAGAAACAAAAAGATGGAGATGAGAGGAAATGAAAGGTGGAAGGAGGGGTGGAAGAGTGGAAGAAAGAGTGTTAGCAAACCAACAGTGTATATATCCATTGGAACTAGTTGCTTATGGGACTAATTCTTTCTACTCCTTCTCATGATTTGCTTATGGGATTAATACATTCCTGTTTTTGCTTAAACTAACAACTTGCACTTCCTAGTTCATATACTGTTGGGAATCACTATGTAAAATGGACAGCTACTAGAGCCCCCACACTGGGTTTGAATCCTGACCTAGGTATCTATTAGCTGATTAACCTTGGAGAATTACATAACTTCTTGGAACCTCATTTTTTCTCATCTGTAAAATGGTGTTAAAGTGTTTCTGTCCAGCATTATTGAAAGAATTACACAATGTAATGCACACAATATAGTTGATAAAGTGCCTAACAGTAAAAACAAAAAGAATTCAAGTGATCTCTTTCTTTCTTTACCACCCTAGTGCTTTTCTTTTTTCTGTGTCCCTCAATGCTTTCCACCACCCTTTCAACTGGCGTTTTTGAGAAACGTTTGTTCAGCTAGAGCTTGCAGAGTGGCTTTTGAAGTGTCTGTTCTAAGGAAGACGTGATCTGAGCAGTAGCATGACCTTGTTTCTCCGTTCCTGGTTGTGGCTGTGTTTACAGGGCTACCTATTTTGACATCTGGCAGGTGTCACTGATTTTTTTATTTTTTTCCATTTAAAAAGTTCATTTAGTCAAAGACAGTGCTGCTAGAAGTTAGTTTAAAGGGTGTGATGTGTTGGTCATATTGCAGCCAGTAAGAAACGCTTTGTAGGTTATCCACATCTTTTGCTGTCCGTTTCCATATGCAATTCTGGTCACCATATTTTCCAAAGCTAAAATCTGAGATGTGGGCTGATGGTTTTTGAAACCAGGATTACTTCAGGGAGAACCGGGTCCTATGACTAATTTACCTGATTTTGAGGCTTCGAAGGCTTGTTTGAGACCCATTCCAGAGAACTTGGTACCAGAACGTGGATTCACAGTCCAGCTTGCTATTGATACAGGCCTGAGCACCCTTTAGGGTGAGGCGCCTCCTCCTGCCTGCTGTCCTGTCCCTCACTAGTCAGAAGACTTGAATTTGGCAGGAGACGGGAGCCCTGTGTCCACGAGGCAAGAGGGTCCATACTTGATTTCAACTGACCCCCTATCAAGATTTCAGACTTGCAGTGTGGCCACCTGGCCCTGCCCTGCTTCTCCCTTTCTCACACAGCTTCAAAACTTTCTACTTTTATTTTAAAATAAACAGGTTGGGAGAGAAATAGCGTCACCTAAGGGGGTCATGGGAGGGAGGTAGGAAGTCGTGGGGGTGGGGCGCTGGAAAGGCTTTTCCCAGGACTCAGGGTCCTGTTCTCCCTGGCCTCTTCCTAGAGGGCCCATTGACAGGCCACCGTGAGTGCTCATTTGGAAAGCGGGTGTGTAAACCGAATACCTGTGTGGCCACGCCCTCAGCACAGGAGCCACTGTACCTGGCTGCCCTCTGAAAGGAGCAAGGGGCTACTTCCCATGTGGCTCGGACATCACGTGGGCTCATCAGCCCCAGCGTCCGTGCCAGGTGCAGGTGCCTGCCTCTGGGTGTGTGTGAGGGAGAGTTTGCTCCCTGGCCTCACCCTGGGGAGGACCCTGGTGCCGAGTGCTGGGGCCGCTGCAGCTGGTCAGCCTCAGCAGGCGGGAGTCTCTCTACTGAGCAACTATGCATTGTCATCGTCGGGTTCGAGGCTTGCTGTGGCTTCTTGGTGACTGGGAATTCCTGTGTGCATGTGCTGGAATGCATGCTTTGGGGTCCCAGCTGCCCCAGACCCGCACGGGTGCCCACTTCCCATCCAAAGCCATTGGTGGAGCTTCTCTGGAAGCCAAAGCTGAAGGCAGGATCTAAGAGTCCAAGATCATTTCCCTGGAGCTCGTTTTTCTTTTCTGTAGGAACTTTATTTATTTATTTATTTATTTATTTTTTAACTAGCACCCACCATGCTTCCAAAGGTCATGTTTCATTTTTCCTGGATCACTACACTGAAGTATTACAGTTGTACAGTTCCCAGTCTGGCCTTGTCTTGCTTGGATAAAACTTTGTATTTTTTATGGCATAGATTCCATATTGTAATGATGTTCTATGTAAAAACAAAACAACGAATGAAATTCTAAATTTTATTGTTTTAACATGTATGCATGTTTAGTGATGTTTACATTTTGAAATACAATTTATGATTCACTATCAAAAAAAGAAGAAGAAGAAGAAGAAGAAGAAGTTTCTGTTCCAGTGGTGGCAGCCTAGCTTTCCTTAATTCAAACCAGAAGCAGCAGTGGTCAGTTGTACACCTAAAACCACACCATGGTATTTCCTCCACTCTGTATTTCCTGTTTGCCGCTATTCTCTGATGATCCATGAAAATTTCATAGGAAACTCAACCAGGGAAGCGAACTGAGCATAAGATATATTTCTGACAATAGAAATGAACTACAACATAATATAAAGTTGAAAGAAGGTTTAGAGAAAATATTGACAAGCAAATTATTTTACAACTGAAGAAGAAAGGGCAAGAAATAAGGGGAAAAGTATTGACCTGAAACCTGACATACATTTCTTCATTCAAATTATGATTACCATTAGAAGTAAATATTATTTCCAAATTTGGTAGGTAAGGAAACTGAAGGTCAGAGAAGTTAAGTAATCTGCCCAAGAACACATGGTTAATAAATGCACGAAGTGGCAGTGTGACTTTCTCCAGAGATCATATCCTTCCACAGCAGAGTACTTACTCCCAGTAATTGAGCATTGACAGTACTTTAAATGTATTACCTCATATCTCACTACAGTGACTAAAGTTCAGTGTCACACTCAGGAAGCAGCAGCATAAAGTTAAAACATTTCTACCCACCTCCAAAGTCTTTTCCTACCACGGAGTGGCCATTTATCGTATTGTCTGGTCTCAGCCATTAATTCCCTTATTTTGGGGTAGCTGCTTCCTGGGTGTGAGAAACGTCAGTAACAAATCAGTTGAAAAGTAGGAGTAAACCAGCATTAGTGATAAGTCTTAGGAAAAGAGCTTATGCTATCAAAAGGGCTTCTTGAGAAGAAAAGAATTTTCAGGATAAGAATGAAATCTGAAATTGCATTTGAGATAAATTCCTTAGCTAAAAGAGCTGAATTCTACTTATATTGCCTTCCCCTCTGTTTTAACACCATAATTTTATAAAATAAGGTCTAGTGAAGTTTAAGAAACACCAGTCTTTCCATCTTGCTTTTAAAGCCTACAGAATTCTGGCTGGATCTTTCAAAGGAGCCAAATGAAATGTTGCCACATGGAAAATGTAATGCCTCCTAGAAATGGGAAAGGTCTGTTCTAATTTCACTTTCTGAGGCATGCAGTCACTTTCCAATTTAGCATTTTTTCTTTTTTTTTTTAAATCAGTGGTGTCCTATTGTAACACCAACACCTGTGAAAAGAATTCATTCATGCTGGCAATTAGAGTGGAAGTTTGGGGAAGTGGGGATTTTCAAAAGAAAAGAACTAGAATTTAGTCTTTTAGTCTCTTCTCTTTCTCCTTTGTCTCTTCCTCTCCCCTCTCTCTATCCCTTTCCCCACCCCACCTTCTCTTCACCAGTTTCATCGCCCCACCACACACACTTGCTCATGTTTTTCTATCAACAACTAACAAGTTTGGTTTTGCAAATTCCTCAACAAACACATCTCAATATTTTCCTTGGAATCTGTTTTTCAACTTCTTACTGTTTGTGGATAGTTATTTTTTATATGTAAACCTGTAATTAAAGTTATGCACTTACCCCAAGCCAAAATTTCATCTTGCTTTGCAAATTGAAATGACCTGTCCATTTATTTAATCTTATTAACAGCAACTATAATCATCATTATTTAGATGCTTTGAGAACATAGCATTTTATTTATGTACTTTTGAAACAACCTTTTTTTTTTTAATTGGTATAGTGCTTCAGAAGCTTAGGCTCAGAAGTCAGTTTTTTCTAGGCTCGAATTCTAACGTTCTGACATCCAGCCATGAGTTCTTAGACAAATTATTTAATTGCCTTAATCATTAGTTTCCCTCATCTGTAAATCAGGATTATATCATATATATGTAATAGACTATTGGGAGAGTTAAATGAGGCTATGAATAGACAACACATAGCAAAATGGCTGGAATGTAGTATATAGTCAGTAAGTTAGCTATCTTCCAGTATTTTCTTCTCCACCACCATTATGATGTGGGGTATTGATAAAAGAGATTTATAAAATAAAAGAATGATATATACTGTCTCTTAGTTTGTTCATGCTTCTATAACAAAATACCTGAGACTGAGTAATTTATAAACAACAGAAATCTATTTCTCACAGTTCTGGAGGCTGAGAAGTCTGAGATCAAGGCACTAGCAGGTTTGCTGTTTGGTGAGTGCTAGTCTGTGCTTCAAGATGGCACTCTGTTGCTGCATCCACACATGGTGGAAGGTGGAAGGGCTAAAAAAGGGGTATATTTTGGGTGAAGCTTCTTTTATAAGCCATTAATACCTTTCAAGAGGGCAGAAGCCCCATGACTTAATCACCTTCTAAAGGTTTCACGTCTTAATACTATCACATTGGTGATTAGGTTTCAACATGAAATTTAGAGGGAACGCATTCAAACCACAGCATATGCAAATCACACTAAAAAAAATTTTCCAATATTGACTTTTCCAGTAATTTAAAACAGTCACAGGAATCTGTACCACTGTAGAAAGCTGCAAACAGGTCTGCAAATGAGTACCCAGTACTTCTGATCTAACTGATGTTACAGTGAAAATGCTATCATGACAGAGGCATGGTTACCCTGTGGATGCATTGTGCCTTTTGGAAATGGAGTATGTTAAACAATGTCATAATAGCTAAGCTGAAACATTCATTGGATATTTGAAAAGGACACATCTATGTTGTGAGTTCAGCTTTGAGTCATCACTTCTTTAGCTGTTGCAGCTGGAGTAAAAATTCATGAAAACACCGACTCATTAAATTATAGGATGCAGAAAAATTTGGAAGGGATGGAAGCGTCTTTTATAGAGTACAATGGGTATAAAAGCTTTGAGTAAGACTGAGAAATTATGATCCCATTGAAGTCATTGAACATACATTTTCTGAGTATCTGCTATATTCTGGCAGTGTGCCTGGTCCTATAGAGGCAGTGAAGCCCAAAACAGTGCCCCAGGCCTCAAAAAGTTTCAAATCCTGACTGGGGTAGAAGGAGAGATGGCCTTAAGAAAAGAGGGTATGAGTCAGCATTTGCTGCAATAGGGCTGGGCAGCAAACATTCCAAAATCAGTGACTTAAAACAAGCTAAATAGTATTGTAACCCAGGTTTCATGACTCAACAAAAGTTCAATACCACCTTAAAAAGCCTATTTAGACATTTTCTTTTAACCTCGCTCCTTCGAATTGAAATTGAAATGCCTCAGATAAATTACACATCTGTTTACATATTATATGTATATCGATGCTTTATACATTAAAAAGTAAGATTTTTTTTTGCCTTCGAAGTGCCAATTTTCACCCCTTTTGGGCAACATTGCTCCATTAATAATGCATGATCTAACCCACCTTTGGGGGTTCAGGAAAAAGCTTCCAGAGACTTTAATACTTGGATTGCACCTTGGAGGTAGCAGGATTTTTCCAAACAAGCAAGAGGGAAGTGTATTCTAACCATTAGGAATTGCGCTGGTACCAATGGGTAAAAGAACCTTCTGTACTTTGGAAACTCCCAGGGTGGTTGGAATGCCAGGCTAAGGTCAGGGTGTGGTATGAGAGAAAGCTGGAGAGGTAGGCATATTATGAATCAGAGCCATGGTGAGCACCTCACCATAAAATCAACATTTCCCAGATTTTTCTCAGCCTTTTTTGCCTGCTTATATTCTAGGCATAGAAGCAACTTTGCTTCTAAGGACAACTGTATCTTACTTTAGCCTTCAAAATACTCCCACAATTGAAGGGGAGGGCTCCTTGCAGCAACAAGGCTAGGAACTGGGGTGTGAAAATTGCTATTCTCCTGAATGGGTCAGCTGGGAAATCAAGGGAAATGAATCATTGAAAACAGCTGTGTGGGTTGACCATGGCTTGGCAGTTGGCCATTGTTTGCCAGTAAAACTAGCAGCAGAAATCAACCTGTACTGAATGCTACCCGTACATTTGGCTCAACCAATTTCTTAGAAGCTGATTTAAAGATTCTTCCGAAATTTACTATTAACAAAAAAGCCTGTACCGCAGAAAGAAATATTTGGATTGTCTATCAGTTTGTAGTATTTATGTCAACTCTCGTACGTTCCACTTTGGCAGCTTTAGCAAGTAAAAACTAAACTAAATAAAAATGATGCCATGAAGTAAAACACACATTCTCTTTTGCCAAATTTTTAGTATATTCCTAATTTCTAAACCAAAAATTTGGTCACTATGACGTGACTAACATGAACCTCCCTAGGACTGGAAAGTAAGTAAATATGAAATTAGGACTGTTTTAAAAAATGTGAACATAAAATCACCAAATTTTAGGTTAATTTTGGACTTAGTAAAAACAATCATGTTGTGAAATACTAAAATCATTCCCTGACCTACAACTAATTAGTTTACTTCAGATTTCACTGAGACATTTTGACCTCAACAAACAGCAAAAATCCTTCTTTCAACTGAATACTTGCAAAATTAAATTCCAGAACCCATCTTTAAGTTTGGCTCCCATAACCCAATATGTGATAGATATGTGATATGCTCAAGTTGTCCATATTTTTGCAACATGTGGAGAAACAGGAAGCCCAGAACAGTCAAATGCAGGCCCTTATGCAGACATAATGTAATTGTGTTCAGACAGGATATTCATTCTTCTGGGTTTTATTAGGTGCACTCTAATTAATTAAAGAATGACAGACGTCATTGCTGAATTCTTCGTCCCTCTAGTTAAGGCATCATTTTCAGGGCATGATACCATCTTAATGAAAATAATCCATTATTACCATGCTAAACAGATACAAATAATAAAAACCAAGTTAAACAGGAAGAAATAAGCCTAGCTATAAATCACAGGTGAAACTAAGCCCAACCTAATTTGCAATGCAAAAGTTTCTCTGTTTCAGATGTTCTACTCTGGTAGTAGCTCCGGCTTTCCCATTATAGGCACCCTCTCCACCACCAGCAGCCTTCTTAGGTATCAGCACTGGAGCATTCTTCTCTTGACTATCAATGTTCCGTGACACTGAGAACCTTCCATTCAGCTGGAGGTTAGGTAACTTTGAGTCTTCATCAGCTTGCTGGAGACAATGAATTCACTGAAGATATTTTTAAAAGAGAATACAGAATCATGAAGACTTGAGAGATAGGCTGATCTATATCCCTGTTCTTTCTCTCAAGAGAGATGAAGTCACATAGTGACTAGATTGAACAAAGAATAACTTCAATATTTACTGAATTCTGAAAATTAAGAGATCTGCTCTGTATTGTACCATTTTGTTCATGTAGGATTTCTTTTTTATTGGATCATTTTTATCAAGAGCAGAGATGAATTATGAAGAAGCTAATGATGCATTTTTAAATTTCAAGACACTTCCAAAGCCAGGGGAAGAGCTGTAGCTATGTCTTCATAATCATATTTTTATAAAATTTCAAAAGTACTATACTTTAACTATGGGTGAATCACTTTCTCTTTCTACTCTGACACCCCTCCATTATATTGTCCCTCATATCAAGTGTCCCCAGAGTAGCCACAGAGATTTTTGGGTTTCAGCTAAGAGGAAGTTTGGTAAAGCATCGATATAGTTGCTGAACATAGTTGTGCATATTTATTGCTAGTTGTCCCATTTTAAGAATGGCTCTAGAAATATTTCCCCTAGTTGAAACATGAGATACAGCCCAACTAATGCTTCCATGGAATAATCACAGAAGACTTGGGAAGGACCTTGAACCACACGCACTCAGATAAAATATTTACATATTGCTGCCCCACAGATACTGAGATAATGTTTGTTGTCTTGAGGAGCTAAGTTTTGCAGTAGTTTGTTATATGCCAACATATAGTTAATATATTGAGGAAGAGAAACAATAATTTAATCATCTTGTTAAATTCGTCCTCTCAGAATATATGAAAGCTGTAATATCTTGCATAATGAAATATCATTTTATAATAAGGTTGAAAGTCCATTTCCTTATTTCTTTTTATGTTCCACTAACTGGTTCTAGGGATACTCATGAGTTCACATAATTTTCACAATGATTGTCCTTGGTGGTTGAGAAAAAATTTATAATATCAAATAATTCATATTAATATTATTCTAAAATCTGTATGTAGGTAAGTTTAGATGAAACATATATGAAATATGTAAGCTTTATTGAAATCTAGACAGATATTAAAAACTAAAATTATGGATAATTTTATTTCAAAAAACTATTTTAAAATATTTAGTTACATTTTCAATAAAATGTTTAAAATTCAGCTGTAAATAAATTTCAGTGTAAAATATTGATATTCACTAATTATACTTGCCTTTTACTTTTTAACTTATGTAAATTCAAGTTTTTTAGAATAAAATATTTTAAGCATATGTCAAATAATTTTATCTTTAAATATTTTACATTAATTTTAATTTACTTTTTTGATTTAAAAATACTAAATTTGTTTAATATTATATACTTCTGGCCCCTTAGATGATCAGAACAAAATTATGTCAAATATTAGATTGTTTAGATGGAGATTTTTCTGAAATAAAAAAATATAATACATTTTATAAAACAAACATATAAAAAGTTATTAAAATGTATGTCTCTGTCTTTAAACATGGCTGGCCACAAAACATTTAGAAACACATATTGATAATGACATTTAATAATGTTTGATATTGTGTGTCATATAAAAGCTATAACTTTATACATAATTTTCAAGTTTGTCATTATAAAGATGTATTTCAGGAAGATGTAATATATTTTAATTAACAGTTTGTTATTTTAATTTATAATTGTAAAATATTTACATATATGGTATGTGGGCCCCGTTAGTATTCCTGCCCACATGCTTACAAATATTAGGGGCAGGTGTGCCTTTCTTGACAATTCCATTGCAAAATTTCAACATCACTCACATCCTCTGTATCTTCTTCCTCTTCCCAGATGTACTTTTCTTTAAAGTTCTTATCAATATTTCACAAGATATACATTTTGCTTTTTAATTTACTGCCTTATTTTCTTTACAAAAATGTAAGAGTAATAACATAGCAGAGATTTTTGGACTTTTCATTCACTGCTATATTCTCAGGGCCTAAAACAAAATACAACACATGCTTGAAAACAAAATATGGCACATGCTTGGTATGCCTAATAAATTCATTTATTCATTCATTTTTCAATCAAAAAAATGCTTATTGAGTACCTTCTATGTTCCAAACACTGTTGAAATCTATTAATTGATATTTAAAAAGTAAAAATAGAAAACAGAAATGAGAATATTCTTAATTGGAGAAAGAAATTAATGAGGTGATCTCACCCCATATCTATGCAGATTTTCTAATGGGTTGTAGAAGAGTACAAGCCACCAACCAGTCCCACCTCCCACCAGGGGATTCCATTCAACCACTGCTATCAACCCCGAAATCACATTATTTCTTTGTCAGCCATTCTAGAATACAAGAAGTGACTCACAAATTCTTTAGTCCCTGCTGGCAGCAAGGTTGTCTCCGAGTCCGCATATTTAGATGCTGCCTCAGGAATCATCCTAGAATAAATTTGGATGTGAATCAGTGTTAAAAAGTATGTCTCATTGTGTCAGAACTAAAGGCTTTTATGGTTTTAAATTCTTTTTTCCCTACAAAGGGATTTTGCACACATACAGCAGACATCAAAGGCTATTTGTAATTAAGCAAGGTCTTGAAAGGCTACTAATGTACTTTAATCTATTGGAATAAAAACTGAGCTGGGCTCTGAAGCTAAGTACAGTATTATTCATCGTTCCTCTTTTTACAAGCAGTGCTGTCTTTGTAAACAACAAACATAAACTAGGAATCTGAGTTCTACTTTCTGCTCTGCCACTATTAGCCATGTGACCTCGGGAAAGTTACTAGAGATTATGTATGCAAAATGACTGGCTCTATCAGTGGTAGAGAATGTTCATGAGCCTTCAAAATTGAAATAAAATTTTTACAATTTAATCTACATACAATGTATATTGAATGTATAATATACTTAATATATTTATAATTCAATATATCTATATATTCAATATATTTATTATATATATGCCATTTTATAGGATTTTTATATAGAGAAAGGAAAGACAAAATATATAAAGAAAGCAATATCTGTTCAAAATATAAAATTCGATTGTTTAATCCACATGGATTAACAGCAAATTAGATAAATGAGAGGAAAAAGCCAATCTAATTCTGAATTTAATTGTCCATTCAGTTTAGTCAAATATCAGTTGACCCCAAGTGGAGAAACGTAGGAGACCATCTGCTAGGAGGTCTGTCAGATTCCCTGCTTGGCAGTAAGTGCAGGCAACAGTGTCTGCCTAAGGTTGGAAATATGTACAAAGAAGGAATCTGAGAGTGTGATGGTTAATTCAAGGCCCAGATGGATGTGCAAGAGTTTTAAAGTCATATTGCTTCTAACAGCTAGAAACAAAAAATAAACTAAATACCTACCAATAAAATGTGATACTTCCACATAGAGTGGTCATTAAGAATAATATGGTAGAAATGAATGTGCTGACATGGAAAGATGCTTATGACACGTTAAATGAAAAATTAAAATTTGGCTGGGCATGGTGGCTCACACCAGTAATATCAGCACTTTGCGAGGCCAAAGTGGGCAGATCACGAGGTCAGTAGTTCCAGACCAGCCTAGCCAACACGGTGAAACCCCATCTCTACTAAAAACACAAAAATTAGCTGGGCGTGGTGGTGCGCACCTGTAGTCCCAGCTAGTCGGGAGGCTGAGGCAGAAGAATCGCTTGAACCAAAGAGGCAGAGGTTGCACTGAGCCAAGATTGTGCCACTGCACTGCAGCCTGGGCAACAGAGCAAGACTCCATCTCAAAAAAAAAAAAAATTAAAATTTACAGGGATATAGTTGGCATGATCCTATTTGTATAGGAAAAAGCAGGATATGTTAATATGTTACAGGAAAGGGGTCCCTATCTAGACCCCAAGAGAGGCTTCTTGGATCTCACACAAGTAAGAATTCAGGGCGAGTCTGCAGCACAAAGTGAAAGCAAGTTTATTAAGAAAGTAAAGGAATAAAAGAATGTCCACTCCATAGACAGAGCAGCCCAGAGGGCTGCTGGTTGCCCATTTTTATGGTTGTTTCCTGATGATATGCTAAACAAGGGGTGGATTATTCATGCCTCCCCTTTTTAGACCATATAGGGTACCTTCCTGATGTTGCCATGGCATTTGTAAACTGTAATGGCACCACTGGGAGTGTAGCAGTGATGACAACCAGAGGTCACTCTCCTCACCATTTTGGTTTTGGTGGGTTTTGGCTGGCTCCTTTACTGCAACCTGTTTTATCAGCAAGGTCTTTATGACCTGTATTTTTTGCTGACCTCCTATCTCATCCTGTGACTTAGAATGCCTTAATTGTCTGGGAATGCAGCCCAGTAGGTTTCTGCCTCATTTTACCCAGCTCTTATTTAAGATGGAGTTGCTCTGGTTCACACACCTCTGATATTTCCTCCCTCCCTTTTATAAGAGAACCCATAATCCTGAGGGTTGCAGAGGGATGAAGATCCATCTTCTGTAACTTCTTTAGGTTGAATAGGGGTGATGATATTCCTGCCTATGAGGGTATCTTGTATTCAGGGTATAGACAAGTTCAGTAAGAAAGCATCAGTATGGTAAATCCATTTATAACTTGAGTTTCAACAAAAGGTGACATCTGGAAGATTAATAAGTGTTTAATTTAAGAAAACATTCAGCAAGCTTGTCCAGTATTCCTACACAAAGAGTATAACAGCAATATATTCCAGAAGAGTAAAGCAAAATAAGTAAAGTTATTCCAAGTAAACTAAATTAGAAGGCTTTTCATGAACTGGGCAGTTGTTGAACTAAGCTGATATGGGGTTGGTAGCTGATTGTAATGTGTCCAGAATTAGAATACAGATCCAGATTTTTACATTACCCATCCCTCTTGTTTCTTCTGAGCACCAGCCAGAGATCACTGGTTGGTTCACAGGAATAAGCAGGGTTAGCCTAAATTGCAGAAACAAACTTAGAAACAACTAATGAGACTAGAATTTAATAACAAGTGTACCATAGTTCTTGAAACATAATATTTCGCTCTCCAGTTTCCCATTTTTACTAAAGACCATTCATGGTAAGACTGATTTCCTTTATTATACTTGGCCTGATTATTTGTATAAAGTGCAGCAAGAATAATTATTTTTCACACAGACTCTATTTAAATTGGCTTTGATGGAACTCTGTTCTATAGAAGGAATCTTAGATAAGACTTTTTAAAGCCAAGCTTAGCCATAGGTTTGTACCCTCAAATACCTGTAAGTTGAGTAAATTCCTCTTCTCTTGGGGTCCCAAGATAACTTGGGGCTTCTGGACCTGTCAAAAAGTGACATTCTTTACTTACCACAGATGAGAAATCTTGTATAGGGACTGTTGCAGACAAGGTCTGTGGCCAATTCCTTAAGGGGCTTTTATTGGCTTTATAAGTCAAGCTGATTCCTTAAAGGAAAGCACACCATTCCAGTTAAAGCCTTGGTTTAAAAAAAAAAAAAAAAAATTCTCCAATTGTGTCCTGTTACAAAAGAAAACAGATTTTTTTTTTTTTTTTTTAGATGGAGTCTCGCCATGTCACCCAGGCTGGAGGCTGGAGTGCAGTGGTGCAATCTTGGCTCACTGCAACCTCTGCCTTCTGGGTTCAAGCAATTCTCCTGCCTCAGCCTCCCAAGTAGCTGGGATTACAGGTGCATGCCTGTAATTTTTATATTTTTAGTAGAGACAGGGTTTCCCCATGTTGGCCAGGCTGTTCTCAAACTCCTGACCTCAGGTGATCCACCCACCTCAGCCTCGCAGAGTGCTGGGATTACAGGCATGAACCATCACGCCCGGCCAAGAGCAGATTCTTACTGCACTTATGCAAATAACTATTTTGCCATAAGTTAAGAAAACTCACGGCTAGTTTCCTAAATTTTGGAAAAATTAGGTAGAGAAAAACAAATATGTTCCAAATTTTGTTCACAGCAATATACTTTACTCAATTCCTACAAGCTATAAATAGCTCAAAATGAAAGTATCCTTGACTCTGAAAAAAACTAAGCATTAGCAGCATTGTTTTAAGCAAAGTTAAAAAGATTACTTAAGTTTTCTGTTGGTTCAGTTAATTCAGTTAACTCCTATTCTATTTGATATTCATGTACATTCCAACTCTTCATGAGAGTTCTGAAAGTTATTTTCTCTATTCTAATGTTCCAATTTCCAAAGTTATTAGAAACCTGCATGTAAGAACACCTTCTAGCACTCTATAGTTGAGTATAAACCACCTTCTAAAGAAGATTAACACAAGACAACAATTGTCTGTGGATGACAAAATGTTTTAGGGCAGCCACAGTCAAAGAAACAAGTGACAAAGAAGTTCGTTACCTCCATGGCAGACAATAATTTTATGTAACAATTATAATTGTTCCTGATAATGTACACTAAATCTATCAAAATTATAGAAGTTTCCCATAATTTTAGAATATATACTAATAACACATTTTTGCAAATACAGCCCAAAGAAAACTAAATACCCGTTTATATTTGACAATGCTTCCTGTATGATTTTTGTACCAAACAAGCCAAATTTTACCTTTACATTAATGTAGCATTAATGTTAAACCCAAGTTTTAAGAAAATGTTATAGACATATTTACCCAATTTCAATGTTTAACCATAAGGTAAGATTCTTATAAACCTTTTATAACCCTTTACAAGTTTTTGTTAAAGAGCATTTCATAAGCAGGTTTTTGCTCTAAGAAAAATCTGTTGTGCTTTTATTCCAGTGTTTAGTTTGTAGAAAGACTGAATAATACCCCTTTAATTTAACCAACGTCCACACACAGAATCTTTTACAATTAATTTTTTACAAACCTTCCATAACTGTCCAAGCCTTCAGCTTCATTCTATCTAACTTAAAACATTATTTAACCCTTTAGGAAAAAAAAAAACATATTCCCATGCCTTCTTATAATATTTACCAAAAATACATTCTACTTTCCTTACACACATATTACATGTGAAACTGTTTTTTCAATAGTCTCAATTACATGTTACAATGTTAACTTTTAGCGAAATTTACTTTGGTGAAAACCCTGGTTAGTAAGCAATTTTAATTATGTACTAGGTGTGGAGCCTAGCCAAGGACACACCAGGCAGAAATGCAGATAAGGGCTGACTCTCCAGCATAGCTAGGGGGTATGGCTAACTCCACATGTCCCCAGGCCTTACCTTACTTAAGCATGCAAGTTATAAAGTAAGAGTCATAGTGGCATTTTAGGAAGCATTCAGGAGGCCTAACAACCTTTGAATTGTACATTTCTTACATAAATCCCTTTTCACAAATCCTTTCATGACTTACACAGACCATGTGAGAGACATTCTTGGACTTTCTGACTTCTTCTAAACATCCCTCCTTTTAAACAACCAGTTATTTTACTTTAGGGCAAGAATTGACCATACAAGATCCTTTCTTATGTAAAATCTCTTTCTTTATAATCTTCTTTGTATAGCTAGGGGGCATGGCTAATTCCACATGGCCCCAGGCCTTATCTAGAATCTAATGGTTTTAAGGTAGGTAAATTGAACAATTTTTAAAAGTTAAAGAAGCGTTTTATGACCTTAAAGCATTTAGCAAACTTAATATCTGACCCACATAATTTAGACTAAATGTTTTTATTTTATCAATAATTTGTAAAGCTGTTTTTATTTCCCAAAGATTACTAAAAGTACATGAACTAAAAGACATTACAGCTTTTATTTTGCTTTTAAAATATCTGATTTAAGCATTTATTTTTGTTTCAGCCAATTAATTAGAGCTCTTTTATGTAAACATTACACATAACACATATATAGCTACACAGAAAGACAAAATAAGATTACTACAGTGGTTGTAAGATTTTTCGTTTGCCAGCTTTTAGGTTTCTTAATTGGATTACTGGCTTTAGGTTGGAGCCCTTGGAAGGACAGGGCCCGGAAAGGGTTTTCTGGTGCCTCCTGTTTTTCCCAAGGAGTCCAAGCTGTTAGAGCTTGAATATCCACTTCTAATTAAAGTGATTCTAACCATAGCACTCTTTAATAACATCCTTTTAGAATTTCTTACGTCAAACGGCCAGTATTTCTGGCTTTTGAACTTTACCAAAGGTAACCTCCCAGGTGCTTAGAGAAAGGAAAATTTAAGACAGTCCATGGAGGAGAAGAACATAGACAAGATCACGCAGATAAGTAAAGCAGAAATGATTTACTTCTTAGGTGAGGAATTGAACCTGGACCACCACTGTGAAAATGCAAAACATTAGCTACTGAGCTGCAGCATGGGGCAGCTTCCATTTCCTTTCCTGGAAGGAGTCTACAGTAGTTAATTTTGAGCTTGGAAAGGCTTTTAACTATTTAATATGATTTTTAGAGATAACTATGACATGAACCCCAAAATTTCTGTTTCCTAGAAGGTGGAGACCAAGAGAAAGTACTGCGACGTGGTTACAAGGTCAAGCCCCCAAGGACATAAAACAAGGTGGAGACATCTTGCAGTTTTTTGGTTTGTTTCAGGGACCTGCAGCCAAGTTTGTTGCTGACCAGCTTGCGGGGTTGTCTTGAAAAATGGGCTTAGAGGTGTTCTAAGCCCGTGTTTTATCCTGAAGTACCCCTCAACACAGAAAAATGAATTCATAGCGCAAAATACACCAGCTTAAGACTAGCCTTAGAATTCTTTTTTGTGTTAATTAGGACTTTACAGAAGAGATATACATTGATTTTCTTTTTTCTTCCACTCATTCAACTGTTTGCACAGAGAGAGAAACCAGAAATCTGACTGGTAAGAAATTTTTACCCTTTTGCCAGCATGCCAACTTCTGGGTTCCCTTTCCTTGAGCAGCTCTAGTGATCCAGCTTGTGGCACCATCGCCCTGGGGGCAAGCTTCATCATAAAGGAAAATTATGGTTTTTTTGTTCCGGCCAGAGCAAAGTATGTGTGACAAAACATACACATTAGCCACTCTGCTTAGCACTTAATATCAAATTGGCAAGGCCTAAATTTGCCCCCAGATGGCCCCCGCCATCTTTAATCCTGCCTCAGTCTAGGACTTTCAACACGTGGTCTCTGGGCAAGATGGCTGCCCTGAGTAACAGAAAAGCTAAGAAAGGGAAGGGGGAGAGAGAAAAGCATTGTCTGTGGCAGGGTGGGGAAGGTGAAATGCTCAGGGAGGCCAGAGAAAGACCTACCCATTGCAGCGATACTGAAAAGTTCAGGCAGCTGCAACTGCTGTTGTGAAGGGAATTTTTTCCAGCAGTCCCATCAGCTCTCAAGTTTCCCCTTTTGAAGGAGGAAAAAGCTCCCCATGTCCCACGATCCTGTACATGCCTAACCCTGTCACCCACAGCCATCAGCAAAGAGTGCAAGGCAGATTAATCCAAAGAGTATAGCAGTTTACATCTCATAGTGCCAAACCTGTTCTTAGCTGAGAGGGACTTTACTGAGAGGGGCCTCTAACCCCTTAAATCTTAGAAGGGATTCTAACCCTCCTAATTTGGGTCTCTAACCCAAGGTCGGTCAAGCATCCTTGCCTTTTATTAAGAGGGGCCTCTAACCCACTCTTTCTTGGAAGAGACTCTAACTCCCCTAAGCTGGGCCTCTAACTCAATTCCATTCTTTGCCCAAGTACCCCACCATTTACCCAAAGTCATCCGATAAGTGCTGCAGTCTATTTCCTTTGAGTCAGGGGGTCTCCTCAGTATTGTCCCTTTTGTGGTTCACAAGAAAGATGTTACTGGACCTCACTACTTTCCCAAAGGTAGCCGTCGCATCAGGGTTTCTGCACTATAGTCCCTTCTGTGGTTGCCAGAAATATGTTTCAGGAAAGGGGACCCGATCAAGACCCCAAGAGAGGTTCTTGTATCTCATGCAAGAAAGAGTTCAGGGCAAGTCCGCAGTGCAAAGTGAAAGCAAGTTTATTAAGAAAGTAAAAGAATAAAAGAATGGCCACTCCATGGACACAGCTGCCCTGAGGGTGGCTGGTCACCCATTTTTATGGTTATTTCTTTATGATATGCTAAACAAGGGGTATAGTATCTATGCCTCCCCTTTTTAGACCATATAGGGTACCTTCCTGACATTGCCATGGCATTTGTAAACTGTGATGGTGCTGGTGGGAGTGTAGCAGTGAGGACGACTGGAGGTATCTCTCGTCACCATGTTGGTTTTGATGATCCTGTGACTTAGACTGCCTTAACCATCTGGGAATGCAGCCCAGTAGGTTTCTGCCTCATTTTACCCAGCTATTATTTAAGATGGAGTTGCTCTGGTTCACACGCCTCTGAAAAACATACATAAATATATCTCCTTCTTTGTCTCTGTCCCTCCCTGTCTCTCTCTCTCACACACACACACACACACACACACACACACACACACACACACACCCCCCTACAGAAAAACATCAAAATCTGTATAGCAGTTACTTCTGGGTGGTGTAATTCCCCTAACAGGATATAGCTGATTAACCCTTTCTTGGCAACAGAGTGTGACCATTTAGGGATTTTTCTGGCAGTTTGATTATTGGAGCTATTTAATCATGGCTGTATAATAATTATCCCTTAGCTTGAGTTCTTGCTGAATAGTTCAAAACATTCATGCATGCCTCATTCCTTGAATCAGCCAGAAAATATTTATTAAACACAAGCATGTTTATTTTTATCATTTTATTAATAATAAATATTATATATTATTGATATTATTATAATTATCATTTTTATTAAATATTAAACACCGAGCATTTATTAAACACAAGCTTGCCTCTGTGATAGGCAACAGCCTTATAAGAGACAGAAAAAAATAGAGAAACATGGTCCCCTCTTTCATAAGGAGATAAAAAGGTTATTCTCTGGCCAACAGGTATATGAAAAAATGTGCAAGATCACTAATCATTAGAGAAATACAAATCAAAACCACCATGAGATGCCATCTTACCCTAGTCAGAATGGCTATTTTTAAAAAGACAAAAAATAACAGATGTTGGCAAGGATTCGGAGAAAATAGAACTCCTACACACTGTTGGTAGGAATGTAAATTAATACAGCCTCTATGGAAATCAGTAGAAAGAGTTCTCAAAGAACTAGAAATGGAACTACCATTCAATCCAGCAACCACGCTACTGTGTATCTACCCAATGTAAAAGCAATCAATACATCACAAATATAGTTGCAGTCATATGTTTATTGCAGCACTGTTTATGACAGCAAAATTATGAAATCAACCTAAGTGTCCATCAATGGATGTTTGAATAAAAAAAGCATAGTATATATACACAACTGAGTACTACTCAGCCATTTAAAAAATGAAATCATGCATTTTACAACAACATGGATGAAACTGGAGATCATTATCTTAAGCGAAATAAACCAGGCACAGAAAGATAAATATCGCATGTTCTCACTCGTAAGTGGATGCTAAAAAGCGGTTCACATGGACATAGAGAGTGGAATGATAGATAATGGAGACTGGGAGGGTTGAGGGTGGGGGGCAGATAATGAGAAATTGAACATCGGGTACAATGTATATTATTCAGATGGTGGATACCCTAAAAGCCCTGACTTGACCATTACACAATCTATGCATGTAACAAAATCGCACATGTGCACCACAAATACGTACAAATAAATAGAACAAAAACAAAGCATACTCTTTGAACTTCAAAAAAGAAAGGTCATTCTTCCATTTTAAAGATGATTAAACTCCGGTGTAGAAAGTTTAGATGACTTACTGATAAATTGCTGAGCACTGATTAGACTCCAGCTCTTTTAATTCTTCTATACCTTGTACCGGATTATTTTCCTATACACTGCATTTAAATAAAATAAACACAACCAAGTTAAAACTCAAGAAGACATTTTTCTCCTATAGTAAATTGGAACAAATTAGGAAAATAAGAAGAGAGAGAATTACCATCCATAAGTTCATTGCCCTAAGCTAACTACAGTTAAAAATGTGGCACACATTATGACAGAAAGGTTTCAGTACTTATTTATAGGCAGTATACTTTTATAAAAATCAAATAAGCATGCAGTTAATTAATTAATATGAACTATACCATAAAATACATACCAATAATTCACTCTTCTCATTATGTGTTTATCATAGATAATCCAGTTAATTGTAAAAACCTACTAAATTATTAATAGTTCAATAAGCAATGATATTTAACATCTACATGCCATGGGGTTTCATATGTAAGCTATTAAATGTATCATCACAATACTCATATTTTTACCAGAAAATGAAACACATAAATATTACCTGTAAGAAATACAATATTTTCATGATCATTGACATTTAGGTTTTTCTCTACATTCTTCATGCTAATAGGGTTGTAACATCTTTATACTTTACAAAAATCTAGTTATTCTGTAAAACATAAGCAATAATAATTTCAAAAATTAAAACAGGCAACTTGCCATCTCCTCTCTTCCTCCTCTCATTTAGCATTTCCTCAGGGCTATTGATTGACAAACTGGTTTGACTCACAGTAAATAATAAAAACCAATTATTATTGCTGCAGGGCAATTCAAGAAAAGTGGCAAAAATGCAACCCCACTGTATAGGAGTATGTAAAATGTGTACTTATGTTTTAAATGCCATCAATATATGGTATGTGTTTTTATAAGAAGTTTATTAAAGAAAAAAATAAGGTTTTCTGTGAAGTTGTAAGATGACTGGTAAGCAGCACACACTTACATAAATACATGTCAAATTTCAGTTGAAGGACACTTAAGCCTTTAGTACATAGATACAAGTGGGTCAGTCCCCCTTTAATTCTCTGGGTATGGAGGTACTGCATCCTCACTGCATCTCTGGGTGGAGCTTATAGTTTCAGAGCCACTGCGGCTTCCCAGGTCTGTAAACCTCATGTGCTATCTCTATCTTTCCCTACATCCATCTTGGCTTGAATCCCAGTTCATTTCTCCCCATTTCCAGAAAAAAAAAAAAAAAAGCATGTCAAACTAATAATGAGAATCACGGAATTTCCTGAACGGAGGAGAACATAGTTTAGGACACAAAAGTAAGAATTTACTTTTTAGAAACAGAAACACCTTCTCAACAAACAAGTAGGTATTACCCTGTCACAATAGAATTTTACTGTCCACACACAGCCACCACCTATCTTCATTGGTTTGACTCCTCTTCTTCTGTTCCTCTTAGCCTTGCTTCTTAATCCTTCTCTTCTGTATTGTCCAGGGGTTCAAACTGTGCTTTCTATTATGTAGAGCAACTCCATCCCATTCTACCTTGTAGTTTTGTTACCTGGCCACACTGATACCCAGCAAGGAGTGTCCTATTTCTCTTGGGTTTATTAAAGCATTTTCTCAGATGAAGATATTTATCTCCCAAGAGATTTCTGTTGTACACTGCTTAAAAAAATTCTCTCTCTGCATAGGTTATTTTCCTTCTTTATTCAAAGATACATGACTTTTTCCTATATTTTAGCATTTCTGAAATCCTGATGAGTGTGTGTATATATAATAATAGTGAATTCTTTTGATGGTGAAGGGATTCTGGGTTTGAGCAGTTGAAAGGTAGTGATGATGACTCCAATAATTTAAAAAAAAAAAAAAGTAAAAAAGTTTGCTTTTGTCTTCTCTGCATTAAATTGCCAACATGTTTGTAACTGAGCCAGATTGTTTTCCTCTGTCCTAAGAGGGTAGTTATTTCTTATTTTAGAGGGTTGTTAATCCCAGTTTTGTCATCTGTTGGGTCTTCAATTCTGATGAATCTTATGTCGTATATGGCCATTGCATCTGCACATACATGCTCAGATACTGTGACTTAGTGAAGATATGAGAGCACCTAGACTATAGGTTCAAAGTTCCTGCTGCCTAATAATGTAGGTTTTGACACTAACCTCAACTTGGCAGTTTCAAAGAAGAAAAGTCATTCTGTGAATTAACTGCATGGCAGCAAAGCTTCTGTAGAAGAATCATAAAACTACTTTTGAAAATGTCAAACAAGGCCAGTTGTAGTGTTTCATGCCTGTAATCCTAGCACTTTGGGAGGCTGAGGCGGGTGGATCATGAGGTCAGGAGTTTGAGACCAGCCTGACCAACATAGTGAAACCCTGTCTGTACTACAAATACAAAAATTAGCCGGGCATGGTGGCGTGTGCCTGTAATCCCAGCTACTTAGGAGGCTGAGGCAGGAGAATCGCTTGAACCCGGGAGGTGGAGGTTGCAGTGAGCCAAGATTGCACCATTGCACTGCAGCCTGGAGTAATACTCCGTCTCAAAAAAAGAAATGAAAATGTCAAAACAGAATTTGCAACCTAAGATTTCTAGAGTTACCGCAAAGAGATCTTGAATCATTATTGCCAGAAGTGGATACCAGGCAATGATACTAACTGTAACACAGAAAACAAGTAATTATATGAGCATTTGGATTAAGGAAAACAGACATGCATTCTGTAAGAAATGTTTGTAAATGATAAGAAGGAAATGTACTATATTCCTTATGGACCCATTGCAGCAGACGCTGCCATTACTCCATCTATTTCCCTTGGACCTGTCAGTGCACTCATGCTGACATCCATCAGCCTGAGTCTGCATCTTTGTGCATGAGGACTTATTTTCTCAGAGTCACAGAAGATTTCTCTTCCTAGAAGCATGAGTCACAGGCCAGAGATCCAGGTAATTAATGATACTCAGGAACAGTTCTCAACCATTCTCTCTCTGGAATATATGTACGAATACCCAAGTTCCCTCACCCCTTGAATGGGATAATTCCTAAATATTTGTTTTCCTCCGCTCTCCAAAAGTTTCTCCATGGAGTTAATTTCCCTTTGTTCTTGTGCAAGGTGGCTCAATAATCACCATTTACGGACAACTTTTCCTTTCCTCTTTCACTTCCTCATTCACCTGCTCTCACTTTCTCATTCACTTGCAGTTAATAGATATGTCTCTAGTCTGCTTTTGGGAACCAAACTGTGGCACCCACCATCAGACTTAGAAATTTTTGGTGTTTGTACATGCAATACTCTTTATGAAACAGATGAATGTTAACTTTAAGATTCTTTGTTGATGAGCTTGGCTGCTAAAAGTGAGTTGTCATTAGTCTTTGTATTATCCATGTGCAATACCCAACAGACATGTTATGATGAAGTCAAGTAAAAATTAGCTGATGTCATTTTCTCTTTTTATTCTGCATTATTTTTATGTGGCTTTTGGGTTGGTCTATGAACATTGTCAAGAAACCTCACAGTTTTAAAAATACTCAGTTTTAGTTATTTATTTCAATGTCTGTGAATTTACAACTTTGGCAAGTGCTTTATGTTTATTTTTAATGGCAGATGTCTATTTTAATGTGGACATTTTTAAATACTGACACATCTACATTGTGTAGAATATGATCATTAACTTGTAACCAAGGTGTGATCTCATATTATTACTTCTCCCTTTGGTTGAAAAAAAAAAAACTTGAGTTTTTATTATTTCCCTCCAAGAATAAGTCAGATATTTGGTTAAAATTTTTAAAAGGTAATAAAATAATAGTAATTTTTTAAAACTAAGAAGCTGATATTTCTACAGTGCTCTTATAATCAACAGTTTCTTAAAATTGAGGACATGCATGCATACATTTTACTAGCAGTTTGTGCATATTATAAGGTTTCCTTTATAAGAGTATAAAGAAAAAAACTCATAATCCCAATGCTCAAATACAAATACTATTAACATTTTTAATAGGTTTCTAAACATCTCTTTTTTGTGTTCATACTCATATTTTTTGGCATTAATAAGGTCATGTAATATATGTTGTTTTATCAACTACTATATTCACATGATAATGCTTCACGAATGTTTTTCTGTATTACCTCCTTTTACTTAAAATGGTATATCTTCTTTTAGAGTAGATGCTATGCAGAGGATGAATGTATGATCTGATTGAACATACTTTCTGTTTCGAAGTGGCATCTTCTGCCAACAGCATCTGAAATATTCATTGTTGTATTTATTATTTGTAGTTTCTAGCTTTTTGGAGAAGGAGAACATCCAAGGATGTATATGCAAATATTTCGCGCCAACAACAAAGTAATCAACTTTCTAGTGTATCTATTTATCTTAATGTGCTATCCAAACTTGCTACAATCCTATCAGCAGGAACTGAAGAGAGGTAAAACAAACTGGTTTTGAATTTTGGATCTTGGCTCACCAGGACAGGCTCAGGCAGATACCCAATAGTGAAGGCCCTAGAACAGTTAGAGAGCATGAAAATCTAACAAACAAAAACAAAAGTGGGACCATTATTCCTCTAACTTATTATGTTAGAATTATGTAAACTTCAGCTAGTTTCTTAAGCTCTTTGGTCGTTTGTTTCATTCACTGGTACCAAGAGGAGGCTGGATTTTCTCTGTGAACATTTTGCTTGCCAAGACAATGAGTTGACCTGTCTTTGCTTCCAGCACATTGTCGTGGACATGTGTAATCTCTCTTTGCCTAGTTCTTTCTCCTGTTAATGTAACCCATCTCCCGATTTTGGAGAACCACACCTTTCCTATTGTCTACCATGCAGCTTGTGTGGGGGTAACCCCACCTCTGGCTCCAGGGCTGAGCATGTCAACAAGCCTGGCCAATGAAATACCAAATCCCTTCTATCTTAATGATTGGTTCAGGAGTTGACATGTGACCCAATCAGCCAATGAGAACTCTGCTTGGGAAAAAGTATCTCTTCATTCAGTCTGCAAATCTGGTAGAAGGTGAGTCTGGAGCTGCTGATGGCCATCTTTGCCATTACTTGAGGAAAGTCTATGGAGAATACGGTAATAAATAAACAGACAGGAAAGGCCTATATAGATTGAGATCTTTTCATCTGACTTATGTCTGAAAGTTTTTCAAGAGAAAGAAGCCTTGGGGCTGCAACGGCAACAGTGACCCATACAGAGTGTCGCAGTTATATAAGGAGGTAGCCAGATCTCAGGAAGACAGGAACCTGGCCATGCACTTTCCAGGTTCAGCAGTGATTCCCAGACTTCAGACGTGCCATGAATAATCTCTGGTTTAAAGTAAATCTGATCATATTGTTTAGGTTCAAAGAGAGATCCTAGACCAGCAGCATCAGCATCATCTGGGAACTTAACTGAAATGCAGATTCCAAGGTCATACTCCAGAACTACTAAATCAGAAATGCAGCAATCGGGTTTTTAATAAACCCTCCAGGTGATTATGATGCACATTCAAAACCGGTGGAAATGAAGAGCAGGGGAAAGTGCCTCTCCTATGAGTTACCTGGTGAAACTTGAATTTATTGCTTTCAGATGTTTTAAGTCAAAGGTAATTCAGCCAGCAGTGTGTTAACAGGTTGCCCACCCCATAAACAGAGAAAGTAGAATTTATTTCTTCATGTAAGAAACCCATTAAAGTGCTGCTTTCTTCCCCCTTCTTTGTTGAATTCCACACAAACTACACAAAACACACGTCAACCTCAACTACTTTCCAGTAAAATAGAGGAAAGCACCATAGGGCTAAAATTAAGCCACAGGCTCCTCCCTTCTACCAAACTCTTCTGATTTCTAACTGCCAGAAAGCTCTTATTCTATTAGCCCATGCTCTAAAGGGCTGTGGATGCCTTTAGGATAGTGTTTCCTTCATGTTTATGTCACACTTTGAGGAATACCAGCCTTACTTTGGATTTCTGCAGGGCTGTTTTCAAAGCAATTTCTCAAAGCGTTCATAATTTTATACCTGTAAGATGTTGCTCAGTGAGGGAGGCAAGGTTAGCAGAAAACCCTTCTTTGAATCCTGCCAAGCCTTGAACATACTCATTGGTGCACAGTGCTGCTGCTTTTTAGACCCAAGGGCCTGAACGTCTTCCTCCACTACAGGAGCATCTTATGCTGCAGGAGCAGGGCTGAGGAAGACAGTCTTTATTCCTCTAGTAAGAGTCAACCAACACTACAGTCCCAGTAAAAATACAGTGCCTATGACCACTGAGTTTCCAACACATTGGCTCATGCACATTTTGTTTCATAGACTTATTGTGAAAGCAATCAGATACTCCAAGTATTTGGAGAAAACTCAATAGGCCATAAAGAACTCCCCTCACTTTCTTCCTTGACAGATGCTTTTGTGGTCTGTTGAACACTTCTAGAAATGGGCCACACATTACTTTGTAGCCATCTGGAAAAGTACAAAGCATCAAAGCACGAATGTATCAGATACACCCACATTCCTATGCATGGTGTTAGATTGCCAAAGCAGGACTGCAGAGAAGTTACATGAGAACCAACTTTGAGATTCTTAGCAGACCACCCATTTTATCTTACAGATGGAGTCAGAGATGCCAAGAATGAGGCTGAAATGGTAGAGAATGTTTCTTTGGAGAGGATTCATGTGGATATGTTGTGAGTACTCTCTCTATTAAGCAGTATAAAATATAAGTATCATTATGAATAGGGACTCTTTGCAGAGTAAATTATATTATATATCTAGACCATGGTTTTTTAGCTTTAGCGCTAATGACATTTGGGGTTGATAATTTTTTTATGTTGAGAGCCTATTGAATACTGTATGATGCTTAGTAGAATCCCTGGTCTCTACTCACTGGACAACAGAACTCCCACCCTCAGTTGTGATAACCAAAATTTTCTCTGGATATTGCCAATGTTCTCTGGTGGACAAAATCACCCCAGTAGAGAAACTGTCTTAGTCCATTTGTGTTGCTATAAACAAATACCTAAGCCTGAGTAATTTATAAAGAAAAGAGTTTTATTTGGCTCATGGTTCTACAGGCTGCACAAGAAGTATGACAGCAGCATCTACTTCTGGCAAGGGCCTCAGTCTGCTTCCACTCATGGTGAAAGGTGAAGGGGAGCTGGCTGTACAGAAATCACTTGGTTAAAGAGAAAGCTAGAGAGACAGAGGCACTACTAGGCTCATTCTAACAACAAGCTTGCATGGAACTACAGAGGGAAAAGTCACTCGCCCCCCATCCCCCACAGGGAGGACATTAATCTATTCATGAGGGGTCCATCCCTATGACCCAAATGCCTCCCATTAGGCCCTACCTCTAACTTGGGATCAAATTTCAACATGACATTTGTGGGAACAAACACCTAAACTATAGCAGAAACATGGCTCTAGACTTTATTGTCTCTGAAAATTATTTTGTGCATATATGTGGAGAGAGAGAGAGAAAGAGAGAGAAAGAGTGTGTGTGTGTGTGTGTGTGTGTGTGTGTGTGTGTGTGTTTGAAATGGTGCCTACCTGCTTACTTGAGCAGCAAAATGAGGAAGAATACCTTTACTTCACATGCTTAAGAGGCCTCAGAAGAAGCTAGCTGCTGGGATGCAGCATCAAGAATTACTTTGCTTTCCTTGAAAAAGGCTTTCTCTCTCTTTTATTTATGAAGCTTTGTTTTACTAGATACAAAATTATTGGCTGATAATTCTTTTGTTTAAGGAGTTTAAAGATAGGACCCCAATTCTTGCTAGTGTGTAGGATTTCTGCTGAGAAATCTGCTGTTAATCTAATAGGTTTTCCTTTATAGCTTATCTGGTGCTTTTGCCTTACAGCTCTTAGGACTCTTTGCTTCATCTTGACTTTAGATAACCTGATGACTATGTGCCTAGGTGAAGATATTTTGTGATGAATTTCCTGGGTGTTCTTTGAGCTTCTTGTATTTGGATGTCTACATCTCTAGCACGGCCAGGGAAGTTCTTTTTTTATTATTCCCTCAAATAAGTTTTCCAAACTTTTATATTTGTCTTCTTCCTCAGGACACCAATTATTCTTAGGTTTGGTCATTTAACATAATCCCAAACTTCTTAGAGGCTTTGTTCATTTTTTTTCTTTGTCTATGTTGGACTGGGTTCATTCAAAAGCCTTGTCTTTGAGCTCTGAAGTTCTTTCTTCTACTTGTTTGATTCTATTATTGTAACTTTCCAGTGTATTTTGCATTTATGTAAGTGTGTGTTTCATTTCCAGAAATTGTGATTTTTTTAAAATTTTTTCTATCTGTTTCTCTAGAGATTCTTCACCCACATCCTGTTTTGTTTTTGTTTTTTGTTTTTAATTTATTTAAGTGCATTTTCCCCTTTCTCTGGTGCTTCCTTGAGTAGCTTAATAATTGAGCTTCTGAATTATTTTTCTTCTTGGAAAAGAAATTCAGAGATTTCTTCTTGGTTTGGATCCCTTGCAGGTGAGCTAGTGTGGTCTTCAGGGTGTTAAAGAAACTTGCTTTGTCATATTACCAGAATTGTTTTTCTGGTTCCTTCTCATTTGAGTAGACTTTGTCAGAGGAAAGATCTGGGGCTCAAGGGCCACTGTTCAGATTCTTTTGTCCCATAAGGGAATCCTTTCATGCTCTCCCCCTTTCTCTAGGGATGGGGCTTCTTGAGAGCTGGGCTGCCTTGATTGTTTTTTCTCTTCTGGGTTTAGCCACACAGCAGAGCTACTGGGCTCTGGGCTGACGCTGGGGAATGTCTGCGAAGAGTCCTGTGATGTGATCCGTCTTCAGGTCTCTCCATTGTGGATACCAACACCTGCTCCAGTGGAGGCAGCAGGGGAGTGAAGCAGACTCTGAGGGTCCTTGGTTGCAGTTTTCTTTAGTGTGCTGCTTTTCTTAAATGCTGGTTGTGCTGGCAGTGAAGTTGTCATATGGACAGACTCAGGACCTCTGGTTAGCTACGAAGTTACAGACAGTGGAATTAGCAGTTGTTTTCTCCTTTCTTGGAGTGGGGTTGTTCACTTATGAGTTGCTGTAATGGCTTGAGTTGGTTGGCCTCCAGCCAGCAGGTGGCACTATCAAGAGAGCATCAGCAGTGGTAGTATAGTGGGGGATACAAGCTTGCCCTAATGTTGCCTGGATAAGCATTCAGGTTTCTCAAGTGATGAGTGGGGCCATAGAGCTCCCAAGAGATTATGTCTTTTGTCTATTGTCTTTGGCTACCAGGGTGGGTAGAGAAAGAACATCAGGTTGGGGCAGGGTTAGGCATGTCAGAGCTCAGACTCTCCTTGGGCTAGGCTTGTTGTGGCCGCTGTGGAGGATCGGACTGTGGTTCTCAGGCCGGTGGAGTCATGTTCCAAGGGTGGGGTTATGGCTACCTCTACTGCTTTGTACAAGTCACCAGGGAAGTGGGGGAAAGTCGTCAGTGACAGGCCTCACCCAGCTCCCACACAGCCAGAAAGGTCAGTCTCACTTCCACCATGCCTCACCAATAGCACCAAGTTTATATCCAGGCAGCTAGTGCACAAGGCTGAGATCTTGTCCCAGGCTACAAGCCTCCCTACTGAGAAAACAAGCAGGGCTTTCAGGCTTCACCCCTGTCTACCTGCTACAGCTTCTATGCTTATATCTGCACTTCCTGTTTGCCATCCTCATCTCACTAATCATTCTGCCCAGGAAAATTTGTGCTAGGTTAAAATTATTACAAAGTTCAGTTGGGAGTTTCCTTCTCCCTGCGGTCCTTCTTCAATTCCACTAGCAGCCCTCCCCAAGGAATCCTGTGAGATAAGGTCAGAAATGGCTTCCCTGGGCTTCCCTGGGGACCAAGAGTGCCTATAGGGCTCTTCCTGCTGCTTCTTCTACTTTTATATTTCCCTTGGTTCTCTAAATTTGTTTCAGCTCTAGGTAAGATTAAATCTTTCTGCCATGATCTGGATTTTCAGGTTCCCCAGGAAGGATATGTGTTCAGATCCCCCTCTCACACTTTTGGGCACTCCGTTTTCTGGCTGTCTCGTGGAGTTTACAGCAGCAAGCCACTTCTTTCAAAGGGTCTGTGAATTCTTTCAGTTTTCCTGGTATGTTCCTGCAGTGGTTCTTGGAGCAAAAGTTCAGGATGTGAGTTCTGTCCATTTGAGTGGGAGCTTCACTGTTCTGTCTGTTTGAGTGGGACACACTGTTCTGTCCATTTGGGAGCTGCAAGGTAGTCCTGCCTCCTATACATCATTTTTTTCTGATCTTCAAATGTCTTTATATTAAATTATCTGTTACTATTATTGGTGTGGTTTCTATTTTGCTGGCTGCACTTTGATGGGAACAAGGGCAACAGGGATTTGCCTACATCATCTTTCTGATGGGACCAGCATAGTGGCAGTAGTTCTGCCTCAAGGTACTGGCATGGTCAGCAGCAGAGCCAGCAGAGGCTTACAGAGAAGGAGTTTGTGATACCAGGAGGCACCTCCTGAATGGACAAATTGGAGGCACCCATAAGAAAAGGGCCCGTTTATCCCAGATCTAAGGTTAACTATGGGTTAGTTTCTGTTTTCTTCATAACAAAATAGAGTCTAATCAGGTTTAAAAAAACTATCAGTAGATCACATATAATAAGGATATTATCTTATGAACCTTTTGTTTCAGTTTGATATAAATGCATGTATGTGTATACTGGTATCTAATATGAAATGCTTTTTCTGTTGCAAGACTGGAAAAAGAAAAGGGAGAAAGAGTTGATGGCCAGCACTTGGGATTCCTGTGCAATCATGAGATTTCTGTGATTATTTTTAAATTCCAGGAAAACTGACCTGAGCAAATGCCTGCACATTCAGTCTGTTAAATTAATTTTAGCTTAAAGCTGCCTTCTAACAGATTTTAGGTTCAATCTAAAGGTTTCTCCATCCACAGTAAACTGTAACCTAACTGGACATGCAATCAGACTGTAACCTTCTTCTGTACCAATCACCTAATTTTGGCCAATCATAGGTGACCAACTATTCAAATTGTGTTTAAGGCAAACACGGAGCTGTAACCAATCCAGCTGTTTTTGTACCTCCCTTTCCTTCTCTGTATGTCACTTTCCTTTTTCAGGCCATAAATCTGATCCCACCATGCAGCAGTGCCAGAACCGCTCTGACCCTATTCTAGTTCTGGGGGCTTCCCAATTTTTGAATCATTCTTTGCTTATTTAAATCCTATTAAATTTAATTTGTCTAAAGTTCTTCTTTTAACAAGCCTTAGGAGCCTTTCCTTCACTAAAAGTGCTTTCAATAGGAAATGCCTGGACTCCCTCAAACCTGACAAATGGAGGACCCAGGAAAGCCGGAGGACTCATGGAGAGATCTTGTGCCTTGGACCCTGACTACCGTTTCTCATGGAAGCTGCTGTGCCAGCCCTGGCTTTGCTGCTCTCTTCCCATTATTGCTCTCATTTAAACCATTAAGCACACATGCCTCCCCTACTCATTAACTTAAGTGGAGGGCAGAATCTACCACCTTAAATGAAGTAAAATTATATCAGCTTTTTAACTTATAAACATGGCATTTGGAATATTCTGGGCCCTGTGCTAAGCATTATTGGACTTTATCCAATCCAGCGTTGCCTGGGCTTCTGAATTAGTTTTCTCTTTCTTTCTAACACTCTTTAATTCCCTACACATACCACTTCCCTTTTATGATCATCCTAGGTAACAGGTATCTGAGGTTAGAATGCTGGTGCCTCCTCAAATATACCAAAACCAGCTGGGTAGCACCACTTTCACCTCAGAAGCATGGGCCTTATCTAAAATGTCTGCTCACAGATTGACCGTGTTTGGGCAGAAAACTGAGATGGAAGTGTTGGTCCTGACCAAGAATAAAAGGGCCTAAACCACACTAAAAACTGTGAGCTATTCTTCTGGAGTTTGTTTTTTAAAAATACTCCTAGTGCAAAAGGGCAAGTATCAGATTTACCTACTGAGAAACTAGGTTTCTGCCATTGTGTAAATTTTCACCACCAAGCTCCTCCTCCAGGCCACCTACTCTAATATACCGGAACCTAGTCTTGTAATTATATGGTGAATCTCTTGGAGTGCTTCGGCAACATCTTGTATACTTCATTTTGGGACTGAGCTGGACTACACTGCAGAGAGTTTTAGAGACTCTTTCATGCTAGGAATAATAAAGGAAACAGTTATTTTAAGTCCAATTAATGAAGTGCCAGAGGATTCCATTCACAAAAGAATGCAGGGGGAAAGATATTATTTGGTTGTGAATTCACTTTGTCCTTCCAGGCTCTACAAATCTTCAGAAACTTTAAAATTCCAATTCTGTGATAAAACTTGGATGAGTTGCATAGAGATTATTTGATCTAATGTTGCAGGCAAGAAAAATAAGAACCAAGACATTTAAATGACTAATGTGAGCTCATTTAACTGCTTATCAGCAAAGCTATTGGATAGAACATTGATTTCCAATAGATAATTTATTTTAGGAACAGCAAATATAATCCATTGTTAAGCGGCACACCATATGGCAGGAGAATTGCAATTTCACAAGCATTTACTTGACATTGAACATTTAATTTAAGAGTTTGCATCAACTAGAAAGCCCCTAATGGAATATCTGGCTCAAGCTCCAGATGGCTTACTGCTCCTCCCTCACAATCTACCATGCTAATAAAAATGAACATTGTTACCCAAGCAGGTAGAGACAAACAGCATCATTTTCTTGCAGAGATAAGTATATGTGTAACTGTGGACACAGTTGTATGTGTACCAAAATGAGATTTTCAAGAAGTGAAGATGAAATTATAGATCTGCAAACCTATATAATGTCCTAAGAAATGGCATGGTCTCAGCTACCCTGTTGGTATTTAACACTCAATATTTCAAATGCCAATGTTTTGATATATTATTTAGTTGGAGAAAGGAGATACCAGTATACTTGTGAGACTTAATGAGAGTACTTTGCAAACTTTAATGTCAACTGGGGATCTTGTTTAAATCGCAGATTCAGGACCATGCGGTGGCTCACGCCTGTAATCTGAGCTCTTTAGGAGCTTGAGGTAGGAGGATTGCTTGTAGCCAGGAGTTCAAGATCACGCTGCACAACATGGCAAGACCTCGTCTCTACAAAATAAGAAAAACAAAATTAGCCCAAGTGTGGTGGTGCCACCTGTAGTTCCAGCTACTCAAGAGGCTAACGTGGGAGGATTGCTTGAGCCCAGGAATTTGAGGTAAGAGTGAGTTATTATCATGCCACTGCATTCCAACATGGGTGACACAGCAGGAGCCTATCTCTAAAAAAAGAAGGAAAAAAAAATTCAGATTCAGTAGGTCTTGGGTGGGGGTCTGAGATGCTGCCTAGGTGATGCTGTTGCCATTGCTGTTGCTGCTGCTACTGCTGCTTGGACCACACTTTAAGTAGCAAGATCTAGTAGATTTGTATATGAAGATGAGTAGTGGAAAGACCCTGGAGGCAGAACTACAGGCACATAAGCTTTTTTTCTACCACTTACTAGGTGAATAATCTTAGGAAAATCCTTGAACCACTTTGAGGATAGTTTTCTCTTGAGAAAAATCAAATAATAATAATGATACTTGTTCCAAGCAAATGAGAAAATACATGGGCAAGTGGTTTTGAAAAGCCAGTCTATATAAATAATTGCTAGCTATGGATATCATTCTACTATGGACTCAATCTGAACTCTTAAGGGAAAATACTTTATGGTTACTTGCTAGGGAAAAGTTCCTCAATAAAACTCAGAGAGTGAATTTTTCTCTGTCTGAACTTGATAATCAAATTTCTAATAGTTTTTTGGAAAGAAAGTGTCTTGAAGGACACGTTGAAGAGAAAGTGACTTGGTGGCTAATGTGCCGACAAACACAAGAGCATATTTAACCTTCATGCACTGTGTTTGGTCTTCTTGAGGTTTAATTTAACCGATGACATTCATAGGCTACAGTGTAAAAAGTGAACCTGACAGTAATAACTGTGCAAGCTATTTGCTTTATTATAGACTTAGGACTTTGGAGTGCTTTCCAGACAATGGTGGGTCTTGACAAGATGGCAGTGCAAGCTGTGCAAACATACAGTGTGTGCAGGCAAACTTCTTCTTGGTTAATGGATATCTCACAGCTGAGCAAACTGAAGGGCTATTTGTTAGGCCTCCTTTCCCTTCCATGGTAAACCAAACAGGAAAGTGAATTCCACTGGGATAACCCACAGGATGCCTCTCTTAGATAAATAGCAGATTTGTAAAAAGCTCTCTGTCCACACTGTCCCTATTTACATCACAAACGACTTTCCTGGAGCATTTTAAGCTTCCAGCGCAGGCTAATGGAAGGGATAGATTTATCTCTTACCCTCTTTATCTCCCTTGCCTCCTCCTTTCCTTCCACTAAATAAAAGCAGTAAGACCACTCCAATTTATAATGTGTCCTATATTAATGGAATGGGAATGATTTCACAATAACAGCTTTAAAGAATCCATACAACTAATAAAAATGGGACCATACTTGATTCTGAGTGTCCTGATAATACTTCTTCACTAACAAGACAATATCTCAGCAATGCAAGAAGTGCTCAGTGTTTATGTTATAAAACTACCCGAAGACAAAAGCCAAGAAGAATATGCTCGCTTGAATTAATAAAGAAGAGATTACCTCTAGCAAGCAGTTTAAAAATATTTGTTCTTATAGCTCATTGGTGAAGACCGCAGCCATTTAGTCAGACCTTTGTTCAAATTCCAGTTTCATGTCTTTTCAGTTGTATGATCTTGGATTATTTACTTAATTTCTTATACTTCAGTCTCATCATCTGTAAAATTGGGTAACACTAGCATGCATGGAGTCATTGTGAGGCTTAAATAAGATATTTTATATATAATGTGAAATAAAATATGTACAAGACTTGGTACATAGCAAATGCTCAAAAATATTGCATATTCTTACTAGCATTGTCTGCATGCTAACCCACTGACTTCACAGTATTACCTACAAACTGATAGTATACATTTTCTGGGGCCAGAAGTTTATAGAAGCAATCTCTAGGGTCTTGTGGATGTCTGCATTCAGGAGATATTGATAGTCATAATGACAGCGGCTACCATTAATTGAGGAAGACAGAGCCAAGTGTTTTACACGTGTCAATTCTCAGGACAGCTTTAAGATATTTCATCTTCATTTACAAATGAAGAAAGCAAGATGTAGAGACTGCTATGTTTTGATTATGGCTTGTCCTCTCCAAAACTCTTGTTGAAATTTTATCTCCAGTGCATGAGTGTTAGGAGCTGGGGCCTAGTGGGAGATGTTTGGGTCATGGGGGCAGTTCCCTCATGAATAGGTTAATGCCCTCCTGGGGGAGTCAATGAGAGCAGATTGTTAAAAAAGAGTCTGGCTTCCTCAGTTTCTCTCTTTTTTTTCCTTCCTTGCCTTGTGATCTCTCTGTACTTGCCCACTTCCCTTTCACTTTCCACCAAGAGTGGAAGCAGCATGAGGACTTCACCAGAAGCTGAGTAGACGGCCTTGCCATGCTTCTTATACTTCCTAGCCTACAGAACTGTGAGAGAAATTATCCTCTTTTCTTTATAAATTACCCATCCTCAGGGATCCTGTTAGAGCAACACGAATATGGACTAAGACAGAGATGTGCCTGGAAGGTTGTAGAGTCAACATTTGAACTCCTGGATGTCAAACCTTTGTGCCCCACAATCTGACATGCTAATTAACACACATGCTAAAGCTGAGATGGTTCACACTTGGCTTGGGTTTACTCACACCCAACAGTTGTACACTGCTGAGAGTATTTGGAAACTTTCTGGTGTTCATATTCCTTCCAGAAAATGATAGAATTTGGGGAGGTTACAACACTTGATTTGTGAAAATAATTCCTTCTATCCAAAACAGAGGTTCCTAATTGTTTTAAAGACATGCTTTGACTTGTATGGAGAAAGATCTACAGAAAGCTTTCACTCTGACAGGAAAGACATCCCTGTCATCATCATTTATCCATAAGTCTTACCTTCATGTATCACAACAAATACCCATAGCATGATTTCAGGTTTCCGTGGCCAGCCAGATAAGGTCATCTCTACCTGTTCATCAGTGTCCAAGTTCCTTCAAGGAAGTACAAACCCATTCTGTTATCACAGATTATGTTGAACACAAATATCCCTGGAAAAAGCAGCAAAATGACATGTTACAGACTGAGCATTTGTGAAATAAAAAAATATCAAGGCTTTTGAGTTCAGTAGACCTGAGTTTGCTATCTGAGTAAGCAAGTTTCTTTCAACTTCTCTAAGCCTCTTTAAGATAAGTCTAAAAAAAATTACCACATGGACCATTGCAAAGATCAAATGAGATAACATTTCTAAATCACTTAGCTGTTGGAATATAGTAAATGTAACAGCCGTAGCTGTTATTATTTCTAGTTACTTTCCAGAGGGTAATTTGCAGTGAAACATAAGCTTCTGGATACCTGTGAGATATATGGAATCTTCTCGGGGTGGTGAGGATAGCGCGTAGAGAGAAAGCAGTAGGAAGAGACAGGCTTGTGAAAATAGTTCGCATTCCAGGGACACTCATGGTGAGCCCTACTGTGTATGATCCTCACTTTGATTGAGGGCATTTTCTAAGTGTGCACACTTGATCCCCCTTACAGAGCTTCTAAAAATGACTCAGGGATACTAATCTGTTAGAAAAGTGGAAAGTCCATCTTGCTCAGCTTTGAATTGACATTTTTCAGAAGAGTAAGAAATAAAAAGACTTATTTTAAACCTAGATTATTTCAAAGGAAAATAGAATGAGTAGGCCTTAGAAAAGATGGTAGGAGGAACCAAGAATATTTTGTAACTTATTAAAGTAATTGTGCTGTTCTTTCCTGCAGCCCAGGAGGTTCATTAAATAAAGTGCTTAATAAAGGTTCATTAATGAAATGCTGATGGTTATCTCAAGGTTTTATTCGATGATCGATGATGTGAGGTGCTAAATTTTGGTATGTCTGAGTCTTATTATAAAGTTTCTTTCCAAGACAGACCAGAGCCCAACAAACATTTGAAAAAAAAAAAGTGCTTAAAATCACCAATCATCAGAGAGATGCAAATCAAAACCACAGTGAGATATCATCTCACAGCAGTCAGAATAGCTATTATTAAAAAGTCAAAAAATAACGGATTATGGTAAAGTTGCCGAGAAAAGGAAACACTTATACATTGTTGATGGGAATGCAAATTAATTCAGCCCCTGTGGAAAGCAATTTGGAGATTTCCCAAAGAACTAAAAATAGAATTACCATTTGACCCAGCAATCTCATTACTGGGTATATACCCAGATGAAAATAATTTTTTTTAACTTTTATTTTAGGGTTGGGAGTACATGTGAAGGTTTGTTACACAGGTAAACACGTGTCATGGGGGTTTGTTGTACGTATTGTTTCATCATCCAAGTATTAAGCCCAGTAACCAACAGTTATCTTTTCTACTCCTCTCCATTCTTCAGCCCTCCCCCTCAAGTAGACCCCAGTGTTTGTTGTTTCCTTCTTCGTGTTTATAAGTTCCTTATCATTTAGTTCCCACTTGTAAGCGAGAACCTGCAGTATTTGGTTTTCTGCTCCTGCATTACTTTTCTAAGGATGATAGCATCCGGCTCCATCCATGTTCCCACAAAAGACATGATCTCATTCATTTTATGGATGCATAGTATTCCATGGTGTATATGTAACACATTTTCTTTATCCAATCTGTCATTGATGGGTGTTTATGTTGATTTCACATCTTTGCTATTGTGAATAGTGCTGCAGTGAACATTCATATGCATGTGTCTTTATGGTAGAATGATTTACATTCATCTGGGTATATACCCAGTAATGGGGTCACTCTACCAACAAGACATTTTCACTCATATGTTTATCACAGCACTATTCACAATAGCAAAGACATGGTATCAACTCAGGCACGCACCAATAGTGGATATGATAAAGAAAATGTGGTACATATACACCATGGAATACTATGCAGCCATAAAAAAGAACAAAATCACGTCCTTTGCAGCAATATGGATGCAGGTGGAGGCCATTATCCTCAGTCAGTTAACACAGAAACAGAAAATTAAAAACTGTATGTTCTCAATTATAAGTGGGAGCCAAACATTGGGAACACATGGACACAAAGACGGGAACAATAGACACTGGGGACTGCAAAAGCGGGGAAGGAGGTGAAGGTTGAAAAACTACCTATCGGATAGTATGTTTGCTACTTGGGCAATGGGATCATTAGAAGCCAAACCTCAGCATTATGCAACGTAACAAACCTGCATGTTACCTCATGAATCTAAAATAAAAAATAAAATTTAAAAAAGTTTTTTCTAGATATACACACAGGCAAATATCTCTCACTTCAGCTTTCTTCAGCAGAAATGTCCTTTCAAAATTTGGTTAAAATGCAAGTACTCCCTAAAGAACAACACTTTAGGAATTTGTGTTACTTACTTGATTATTTTCATGGAACCGTCTGTTAATGGCATGTTGGAACTCAGAACAAAATAACTTTTTATCAGTAGATAGGGAAAGACTAAATTAGCGAACACATAACCCTAATTACGAGCATTTCCTCTGAATGCTAAGAGGGGCAAAATTTTTAAAAAAGAAGAAATCTGTAGGCACCTGGACAAGTTGCTTCTGAAACTTTAGCTGCATCAGAACCACCTAAAGGATTTGTTAAAATATACGTTCCTGGGTACCACTTCCAGAGACTCTGATTTGGTAGGTGTGGGATGGGAGCCAAGGATTTGTATTTCTAAAATGTTCACATGTGATGCTGCTGTTATGAGGACCATACTTTGAATGGCAATAACGAAGCATGTTGTGGGTTGCATATATGTGTAGGGACTAGAGGAGTCGTGTGGGAAGATGAGGAGGACTTTCAAACGCTAAAGAATGTATCTGGAGCTCGACTTCAATAGAATGTGGGGAAAGATTTATAAATCCAACAGAATTAGAGATGGATGCTCTCCAGGCTTTGCATATGCCATATCTCTCACTAGGAACATCCTTAGGTCTTTAACTATCTGCTTAAGCCCAATTATCTTTTAAAGGTTTGTGCTACCATCACATCTGTGAATTGTTCCCTGACCAGCCAAGGCTGAGTCACTGCCATTTTTCAGCACACTACCATAGCACTCTAATTGGACCTTCATTAACACATTTCACACTGACCTGTGATCTCTTGTTTGCACCTCTTTCTCCCTAATCATGAGTGCAGCAAGCTTGCAGCATGTCATAGTTATCTTTGTATCTATCGAAACTGGTGTCATGCCTTTTATGTAACTGACATGCAGTAAATGATTATGGGATTAGTGAAAGCAAATTGGGGACTAATTTAGATTTACTTTAAAGAAGTAATAATTTATCTGCTCTATTTTACTGCAAAACTGTTCAGAATCATCTGTACCTGTGCCTCTACTTTCCTCCCATTCTATATTGAACCAACTTCAGTTAGTTCAAGTGGCTAGAAGTTGGCCTAACTTTACTTAAGCTTTCATCTCCATCTCTCCATCTTTAAATGTCACCAAAGATGTTCAGTTTGCTTAATCTAATACTTTAATTTGGATTAAATAAAATTATTTAATTTGAATTAAATAATTTAACCAAGCAGTAGCATTTGAAGTTTTGATTCCACTGGCTTTTTAATTGAATCTTTCCTTGAATTACCTCTCTGGGTACATATTCCTAATAATTTTTTGCTCTCTGGCTACACATTCTCAATATTTTTTTTGGCTGATTTTTTTCTCTTCTCTTTGACACCTTAATGTTGGGCTGCTCCAAGGCTCTGTCCTTGGACCTCCTCATTTTTCTGTCCACAATCATTTGTGACCATCTCCAATCTCAAGGCCTGAATGCCGTTGGTACAGTGATGACTCTTGCACCTCTAGCCTCAATCTCTCTACTGAATCCTGGATGTAATTCTCCACTTGGATAACTAATCTAACTCATTAAATGGCTATTTTAACTTATTGAAGGCACATTAAATTTAACTTTATCAAAATTGAACCCACCTGATCTCTAATATCCCTATACTAGTTCCTCCTATAGACTTATGTTAGTAAATGTCAGTCTATTCTTCCAGTGGATCATGCCTGGAACTTCAGAATAAGCTTTGCCTCTTCATTTTGTGTTACATGACACCTCAAGGAAATCTCTTCTCTATCTCTGAAATGTATTCAAAATGTATCCACTTCCTAACAACTTCACTATGTCTATTTAAGTGCATCACCTCTCACCTGGAATATTATAACAGCCTCATGACTGATCTTTTGCTACAGCCTTGCCCTAGATAGTTTAACATAAACTCTGCAGTATATACTCAACAAAGTAACACAAGTTTTAAATGACTGACTTTTAAGATTTCTTGTTCTTATATCACTGTTCTGCTCAAAACACTTCAATGGCTTCACATCTCAGAGTAAAACCCACAATCCTTACAATGGCCTGTGTCTCTGACCTACTCTCCTACCACTCCTAGCCTTGCTCACTGTGCTCTGGCCACCTCAGCCTTCTAAATGTTCTGCACACCAAGTGCATTCTTGCCCTAGGGCTTGTACTTGCTGCCTCTTCTGCATGGAAAGCTCTTTCTACAGACATGCTCATTTCCTTTTGCTCAGATATTAGCTTGTCACAAAGATCCCAACAACTCTGTCTAATACACTTCCCATTAGCTCTCTTTCCCTGTGTACTGCTGTATTATTCTTCATAGTACCTGATATATAGTTATTTTTTGTTTGTTTTTTCCTATCTCTTCCAACTAGAACAAAACTTTCCAAAGAAAGAGAAGTTATCCAGTTTGTTCACTACTTTATCTCCAGTGCCTAAAGTAGTGCCAGACACATGAATGTGAATAGATGAGAAAAGTAACACGTGGTGAAAATTGGCTAGAGATGCACAAAAGCCATTTATTCTTTGTAGGACTATGGTTAATTTAACATTCACCAGCACCTTAAGTCTAGGTAGTAACCATGACAGGTTTTCACCAATGAGAGGAGTGTATTTTACTGTTTAATTTTATTGAGAACATATTTTAAACATGATGAAGCTGTACAAAGGAGCCTATGTCCTTAAGCTGCCATATGGAAGACAGCTCACTGAACCCCATTGGCTGTGATGTGAGCAAGAAAAACACCTCAAGTTGTATTAAGCCACTAAGAATTGAGGATCACTTGTTATAGCAGTTAGCCTTTCCTAAACTTGAAAATCCTATTAAAGCTAAAAGTATTTAGATTAAAACTAATCTAATGTGAAAATACTGGGAAGCTCAGAAAGATTATGTATGTGATTTCTCTAAGGAAGGGCTGCCACATAGAATGCAGAATGCTCAGTTAAAATTTAATTTTACTTAAACAATGAATAATTTCTAGTATAATATTGCATGGGACATACATATACTAAAACAGTATTCATTGTTTATCTGAAATAAAAATGTAACTGTGCATCCCATATTTTTATTTGCTAAATCTGACAACTTTAGTCTAATGAGATATGTAACACAATCAGAACTTGAGTCTAATTTTAATTACCAATCCAACTTTCTTCCCACTAGTCTACCCTAAAAATTGCCAATGCAAACATGTCAGGAGGCAAAAACTCATAAATTTATATTTTCTATCTCTCATTTACAAAGAAACCTAACAACATTCAGAAACCTTGAGAAGCCATTCTTCTAGCTCTTTCTCCCCAGAGATAGTTGTGGTTTGAATACAGGATATGGCCTACGGGTATAGCTAATTTTGTGTTCCAGACAGCTCAGCTTTAGTATTAATATCCAACAACTTATAACCAGTAGAAGTAACTAAAACTACATAATCCCAGTGATAATATGACGGGGTCAATTTAAAGGTTAGCTCTGAAATTTAAAAATGCCATAAAAAATTTACTTGTTCTTGCTGCTCATTTCCCGCCAGAAATCACAAACCTCAATGAAGCTTTGGTAATCATCTCCATAGCAACTAGTCAACACCTTCATCATGGAATGAGGACTGTGAAATTTCCAAGAAAAGTTCCAGAATTTAAATAGGTTGCTTTCAAACTAATAAAAAAAGATGGAAAAAAATTTGTAAAATGCAAACAAGTACATATGAATATAAACTGGAAACTGATTCAGCTTTCAAAATATTTTCTACTCTTATGAGGTCATAATGACAAGAACTAACGGATTGCTTTATGAAATTCAAGCATTCTAAGTTTTATTTTATAGCAGCCTGCACTCAACAATGACAATTTTAATTCACTAAAAGTAAAAGTATAAAAATGACACATAAATTTACAGTCAGATGAATAGAAATTTGAGACAACCAAAAAATCGTTGCTAGAAAATTCATTGCCCGTTACATAACTTTTCACGTGTATATTTACAATGTAAATGTTGTAAATGTTTTTGCTTTCTGTTTTAAAGGATTTAAAAAGTATTGGGTTGTGCTTTAGGCCAGAGGTTGGCAAACTACAGTCCATGGGCCAAATCTTGTCTACCACCTGTTTTTAAAAATAGAGTTCATTTGTGCCTTCTCTATGACTGCTTTTGCTCTTTAATGGTAAAGCTGGTAGTTGTAACCGAAACCACAGGATCCACAAAGTGTGAAACATTTCCTATCTTGCTCTTTGGAAAAGAAGTTTGCCAAACTCTGCTTTAGAGTTTAAATTATTCTAATCCGCTGCAGGACACTCTCTTCTTTAGAGCACTTTACTTCAACATTAAAGCTTGTACAGGGAGTACATGTAAAAGATGTGACAAAATACTCCCGAAAGTTGTTCTGAACCTAATAAAATTACAGAAATCAGATGACACAATCAAGTCCTGTTATGAACTCTTGAGCTAAAATGGGAAAAGAACTTTTCTAACTGAAATTCTGAAAATGGAATCAATATAAAAGATGTGGGACCCATCAAGGGAGGCTGGAAAGAGACAAGAGGGACGAATGGAGAAACAGAGCACTAAGAGTTGTAATGAACCTGGCTCTTCTGCAGATAGTTCATTCAGTGGAAAGTTCAGATGAGAGAGGCTGAGCCCTCCAACTGGGGGAAGGGTCTACCCCATCAATGCTGTGGGATGAATGATTGTTCTTGGTCCTACAATTAGCTGGTGGCAAGGCCAATTCCCCAATTGTCACATTTTCTCCACATCACCCACAGATAGGTAACATGCTTCATCAACAACCAAAAAACAGCCTTAGATACCATTCTCTAAGGAGTAGCTGTGTATTTTTTTCTTATATTGGGCATAAAATTATTGATCCAAACTCTAATGGTGTCTATTTGTTTACAAAGTTTGAAGGAAACCTTTTACTCAAGGACTAAAAGTAACAATAAGAAGGATGAAGCGAGACTAACTAGATCTATCTGTACATAGTATGAAGTTGGGTAGTCCTAGACCTTTAACTTAAATGTGCAATAGTTACTATGTGGAAGAAGGACCTTATACATAATCTCTAGATATCATTCTTGGTCAGGACTACAACCCCCTCCTAAGGGCTGAAAAGATCAAGCCAGGATCTCCAGCCTAGTCCTTTCTCTTCAGTTCTAGATTCATAGATCTTCCTTGTATTAGTTGAGCATTTTGGGAAGCAGGCACCAAGATGGAGTTAGAAATAGGAGAATTAGGAGAAATAGCCAGAATTAGGAGAAATGCCATGAAATCTAAAGGGGGAAAGAAGCAGAATTAGGCAGAGAGCACCTTCAGTCCATAGGTCTGAGACCTGTGAAAGGGAGGGGGAAGAACATAGAGTTTTGGCTAGGAAAGGCCCCACACTGCAGCAAAGCTCTGAGAAAGTCCCAGCCAACCCAATGGGAAGCTCCAGTGCAAAGATTGCCTATAGAGGATTCCCACATTGGACAGATGTGGGCCTAGTGCTCCCACAGGATCGGATACTCCTGCAGTCATTGACTGATATTGCTTAGAGAAATGGCCTAGCCTTGGCTCAAAAACTTCAGTGGATCCAGAACATACTGCAGTAGGAGACTATTAGGATGCCGCAAAACAGCACTCTTTCTTGGCTCTTTTTGATAATGACAATTAATATGCTAGTGTCACTCATAGGAAGTTGTCTTTATTTTATTTATTTATTTATTTTCAAGACAGAGTCTCACTCTGTTGCCCAGGCTGGAGTGCAGTGGTGCCATCATAGCTCACTGCAGCCTTGAATTGCTGGGCTCAAGGGATCCTCTCCCCTCAGCCTTCTGAGTAGGTGGGATTACAGGCACACACCACTACTTCCAGCTAATTAAAAATAAAATAAAATAGAGATAGGGTATCACTTTGTTGCCAGGCTGGTCTTGATCTCCTGGCTTCAAACAATCCTCCTGCCTCAGCCTCCCAAGTCTTTATTTCTTCTTAACCAGAAGTACAAATATCTTTGAAATGTACTGCTCTATGACTTAAATAGCTCTCACAAGTAGGGAATATTACATTTTAGGATGACACACCACTTTCCTTTCTCATCTCCTCACAAGTGGTAGGAGAAGAAGAATGAGATAGGATTCTGGGTCCTTGGGAAAACATCATAGCCCATCATGGGAGATCTGCCTAATGTTCAATTTGTTATAGGTCTTCTGTGTTTGAGTCAGAGAGAAACAGAAAATGAAAACAAGAGTGAAAGCAACAGAGAGATTGCCCTGAAAGACCAATTCTTTCCCCCTTAGTCCTTCTTGTCAGTCACACTGTTTTATGTCTAAATGCAGTTCCATTATAGCTGAGCTTTCTAGTAATTCTTCCAATATTTTAGCAATTAGAGTGAAATTGTAATTTTTTTCTGTTTGTTTTGCATTTGTGTGTGTGTGTGCACATGCATAGATTTCACTAGCGTTTTAATAAGTAGCGAGATTTCATTAGAAAACTCAGACTATGTTTTTAAGCATTGTCTCATAAGCTTTGCCATTTTAAACACTTATTTTAATTAAATGAATCTATCTGAACTACCACCTTAGATAAATTAGTGTAGCAGGTAGAATAACTATATGTGATTTTTAATTAAAATATGGTTAGAGTTGATCATTAGACGACTGACAGAGGCATTCTGTCTTTTTCTCATATCATGTCTACACAAGACACAATAACCCAGCTACACATATATATATATATATATATATACACACACACATATAAATCACATACATATATATTATAGACAAATGCCAAAAGTTTCTGGGTACAATGCAAAAAAATGTTTAAAAAGCTTAAAAAATTAAAAAGAGTGTCAATAAGATTAGTATATAGACCAGTATGGGATGGCATAGATTGGTGCAGAACACAGAACAGCAGAACAAAATACAACAACAAAAAAAAGAAAATAAAGATCAGTACATTAAAAAAATAGAAATTATAGTCGTAGACACCTTCTATTTACATGTCTTCTCCAAATTTGAGTTTTCAATTTGTAAAATTAGGATAAAACACCAGATTATGGTAAGGATTAAATAGAATATATAAAGTCTCTAAGTATTATTAATAATAATGTGCACAAAGGGTGGTGATTTCATGGTGACATCAAAAGAGGGAGAGGCTGATAAATAAAAACTTACATTTCTCTGAGCTTCCCAACAGGCACCTTTCACTATGTTCTTCTTTCTACTCTTTACTTTAATCCTTATTTTTATGTAGACTGAGGTTAGGAAATGCTCTCAACCACATGGACTGTAACATATTGGCGCCGGCTTTATCCTGTACTTTCCTGATCCTTGTTTAGCTTTTTATAGTTTTACCCTGCCTGAACTGATTTTCCTCCTATTTTCAAATGCTGCCTATGTATTAGTCAGCTATTGCTATGTAACAAACCACCCCAAAACTTAATAATTTAAAACATCAGTCCTTTATTACCACTCATATATGTGAAGATCAGCTATTGATTGGTTGATCCATTCTGGGCTTGGGTGCAAGCTGCAGTTTAGCCCCAGGTCCTTAGACCAGCAACATACTAAGGGCGCACATTTTTCATGGTAATTGCAAAGGCAGAAGAGACCAAGATTAGCCATATAAACATATTACAAACCTTTGCTTTCATGGAGTTTGCTAACATCTAATTAGCCAAAGTACATTTTGTAAGTAAGAAACAGGAGGAACTGCAAATTACTTTGCAAAAAGCATGGACACTGCATGGGCTTTGGAGGGGAGAAGAAATTGAGCCATGAATTTAATCTATCAATCTACCAAAATCTGTTTGCTGATGAGATCAGTAGATATATTTCTTGCCAACTCTCTCCTCCAAAACCTCTTGTAATTAGATACGTTCACACTTGCTCATCTATCGCTCCAACTCTCCTATTGAGGATATAATTTGTGACGAATAATCTACCTTTTCGTTGCAAGGCAGCTATTTTCACTTAACTCTCCTAACTGGATGGGGGAACAAGTCTCCAATTATGAAGGAATAATTTATCAACTCAGTAACAATAAGCTAGTAAAAATAAAGTGGTAGATTTAATTTTTCTTTGCTTTATTTTTCAAGACAGAACCTACAAACCTGATAAAGTTTTTTATGTATTCCTCTTTTATCAAAGCTTTGGGAATTCAAAAAGCACATCGCATGCCTGTCTCACACAGATACATTTCTTCATCATGAAGTCTTTAGGACTGATGTATTAGTGAAGGTTACTGTGAAAAATATTTTACATTTTTAAATGGAGTCTATTCACGTAGGCTGTGGTAGGTATTTGTGAAAATGCCGTGCTGCATGTGGAAAGCAAGTAGCAAAAGAGGGATGGAAAGGGTATAAGTAATGAAAGGAAGGAATGGGAAGGGAAGGGAAGGGAAAGAAAAGGAAGACTTCGTTTAGCTTGAGTGAAAATGCTAATTGTTACATGCCTTCCCAGCAGTCTCAGTCTTAAAACTGCGATTTATTGTGGGACCCCTGCTAGCTTGGCCAGGTGCCAAATGACTGCTAAATTATGCAGTTATCTTATCAATTTATTTCTACCTTGTGCAGTCCCTTTTCATCAGCAGCCACACTGCACTGATTCTCATTTGGAATCAAACCAAAGGCAATCATTTGTCTATTGGGTTTGACCAAATTCTTGCCATTTCCTTAGCTGGGAGCTCCATGGTCTAAATTGAAAGCATTCTGTCTGCCCAGCCAGAAGGCATAGCATGGCCCAGCAGCCTCCACATAGAACAAAGGGTAGGAAGCCACTTGAGTGACCCGGGCAAAGTGAACCTGAACGCTAAGCAGCCAGGCTAGATGATTCGCCTGCCTGCTGTCAAGGCAAATGAACTTTTTGTCGTTGTTTTAAATTACCCATGCCTTTCACTGTCTCTCTATAACCACAATATTCTGTGATTTTATTAGCCTTGCAGATGAAATTCAATGAATTTGACTCTCCGTTGTTGAATGGCCCTGGAAAATACTGCAGTTCAAGTGAATATTAGGTAAGGGTGTCACTGAATGCTAACATGAGGTGTCTTTGAGATTGAAACAGAATTAATTATTGAGTTTTTTTAACCACTCCTGTTTTCAGAACTTTTATACCACTGAAACTGTCTAACTATATATTAGGGGTAAATAAGGTTAAATCCCCTTAGTTCTTCACTGATTCATTCAGAAACACTGTCCTCAGTGTGGTGGAGGGTGAAATGAAGCAGATGCTATGACCCTTGTCTCTGGGAGTTCATATTCGCCTAGGGGAGGTTAAATACACGCATATAAAAAGAGAACCAATATTACAGAGTCTGTCCATGGTGACAATGAATGAATCATTTGGAAAAAAGTTTTAGAGGGGTTGGATGATGTCAGAGTTTTCACATACTTTAATGCTGTGCAGTTTTTCAAATGTAATTATGTGGGAAAGCCCTAGATACAAAATAGATTAAAGTGACTCTTTTTGAAATATCTTCAGCCTTGTCCCTCAAAGTTTGAATGATTGAAGCCTTCCAACTTCTGGCTCCAGTCCCACATTGTTAAGCTGTGTTAGTTAGTTACCTGTAAGTTCATCACTAACTTATGCGCTCTGAGAGGGCAAGTGTCTTCATTGATCCTGCACTCCTACAGCAAGGATAGAACAAATGCAAGGCAAGTGCTTGCCAACACCCCTCCCTCATCAGAAGCAGGCATTTCTTATTGATCACAGAATGCTTTTATTCTGATCCTAGATTTGGCTTGAACACACTCATTCTTGTGCTCAAAGCAGCCACCACTAATCTACTATGTTGGCAACGGAGAATAAATGGACTTGCCTTTTCTGCCCTATCATTTACCACAGTGCTAGCAAATGTTTTTAATGAATTTTAAAATGATTTTTATAAATCAACACAGACAATACAGATAATACAGACAATAGGTCTGTAATAGGACATTCTTGCACTGCTATAAAGAAATACCTAAGACTGGGTAATTTATAAGAAAAGAGGTTTAATTGGCTCACAATTTTGTAGGCTTTATAGGAAGCATATTAGCATTTGCTTCTAGGGAGTCTTCAGGAAGCTTTTACTCATAGCAGAAGGCAAAGGGGGAGCAGGTATCTCACATGGTGAAAGCAGGAGTGAGAGAGAGTGGAGGGGGAGGTGCCACACACTTTTAAATGACCAGATCTTATGAAAAATCACTCACTATCATTAAGACAGCACCAAGCCATGAGGAATTCACCCCCATGATCAAAACACCTCCCATCAGGCCTCACCTCTAGCATTGGAGATTACAATTCAACATGAGATTTGAACGGAGACAAACATCCAAACTATATCAAGGTCTTATTTTCCTAGAATGGTAAGAAAAATATAGCCACAAATTTACAAGAGATCTAATGTGATAAGATGTGAGCACAAAAACATTTCTGTGTCTTGACATTTTTCTCTATTCCTGAAATCTTCCATATCCTTCCAATCATTTCCTCTAACCCTGGGAATCTGCACATGAGGATTGCACATAAATGCTTGTTCACATAAATGTTTACAGCAGTCATTGTGAGGCTGGCTTGCACAGATGCTATATGTACACAACATTGGTTTTCACCCTCAAATACAAAATGCTGTCGAAATAACAAAGAAATGGATTTTGATTTACTATTGCATAGCAAATAACACTTGGACATTCACATGGAGCTTTAGTTTGTAAAAGGTAACCTGAGAACTCAGACCTAATCAACACTCATCTACAGAGCAGGAATTTGGCAAGTTATTACTCAGTGAATGAAATAAAGGATCAATTCTACCAAGTTCCTATTATTTGTTTCTTCTCTTCAAAGAACTTATAATCAAATATGGAATACAAATGACTAAATAGCTAGTGTCCATACAACAGTATTCCACCTCTCTTCCTTTCACTCATGCTACTTTGTTGGTCTTTGTTGCCCTTTTTCATCTCTCTTACCCATCTGGCATAATTCTTCTCATTCTTTGAAGGCTAACTCAATGTTATCTTTTGTATTGAGTCAATCAAATCTGTGTCAACTAGCAGAATTTAATGTCATTTCATTTCTGCTTCCTTAGTACTGTGTTCATAGTTAGATTATTTCAGAAGGTACCTTTAATTACGGCTAATAATTTATGTTTCTTTCCCCCAATTTTGACCTTCAGGGTGAGAATTATATTTTCTTCATTTTTTTTACATTCTAGAATTGAGAGTAGGTATGTATTATGTCATAGTCTGGATTTCCCAGAAAGCAAAGTCTATGGTAAAAGCTTGTGTGCATTTTTATTAGTGAGTAAAATTTCTGGGAACAGGAGGAGAAGGGATAGCTGGATGTAGAAAAGGAAAAAAGAATTTGCTATGGATTGCACTACTGTCAGCTACTAAATGTGAATGACTGTTTAATCTCACAAGACAGTCTCTTTAAAGAACATCTAGCCAACACTTTTTAGGGCAGTCTATTCTTGAGGAAAAGGATAGAAAAGTTTATTTACAAATTTCTGTCTTCTATTGGTGAGTTTTGCCCCATATCGCCTGAAGTGGCTCATACTTCCATATTGTACATGTATGGGAGCAAATGAATTTTTGCAGTCTTTAGTGCCTCACTATCCAGAGGGAAGATCCAGCGCAGGAGGAGAAAGCGGCTGACATGGGCATCAAGTAGAGTGCTGGCAGTTTGTACTTGCTGGGGTGTGTCTGAGTCCACACAGACTTAGTTTACACAACAGTGATGACTGAATCAAGGGACAAGTGAGGCTGAGAGGATCTGAAATGCCTCATAAGAGATGCCTGATTCACAGCATGAATGTAATAATTTTTACAATTGATTTGACTACAAGGTAGTATATAGTGATATGTAAAATTGAGGCATACATAATGTCTTGTGGGATCAATTAGCACTGCCAGGGAATAAAGAAAGTGTTTTGAAGGAGGCACATAATTTCCATAGGTAAAAGGGGCTCATTGGCAAGACATTCAAGGCAAAATAAATGAATTTAAAAAGAGAATGTGAAAAGCACATGGAGAGTTCAGGAAATGGAAGAAAGCTCCACTGAACTCAGAGCGTGGACTGATTATTAAAGAAATAATGTGGTTGGAAAGTTAATAAAAGTCCTTGAATTAATTCAGTCAATAAATATTTTACTGAACACCTACTATGTTCCAGGCACTGAATAAATAGTAATGGACAAATCCCATGCTAAAGTATCTGGACTCTATTCAGGATATAGTAAAGAGCTAGAGAAGGATTTCCTTTCAAGGTAGGTAACTAAAGCCTGCACACTATAGGGCACAAAGCAAATAAATGGCAAATCTCCTTCCTGTGTGTCAGTTGAAGGACTAGCTAATCACATTATATAGGAAATGCTATGCAGGAGAAAATTTATTTTCTTGTTGGGAAGTGACTTTCTCTGCCAGGGAGCATACATAAACCTTCCAACCTCTACTGCTTGGCAGAAAGTGCTCTTTACTGCAGATAATGGAGACACAAGGCAGGTAACTCAACTTAGCAAGTAAGATGCACAAGTACTAAGCAGATGGCGCTTGAAATAAGGGCAAACGTTTAAAGAGCATCACATGCCTTTTGCAAAGGGAATTGGAGAGGCAGCTCTCAATACAAGACCATTGATAAATAAAAAGTATGCATTTAAAGTAAACTTTTAGTAGGTGCAAATGCAATCCATAAGGTTGCTCATAAATTTAAAAATGATCTTTAAACCAAGATCTGTGAATTCTAGACCAGGTAGAATTAGATGAAAATAATGCAGGATACATTTTAAAAGCAACACATGAAGAAAGGTGCTGTGTTGAATCAGAAGAGAGACTCTGCCTTTACTTTTACTGTAATTAGCAAGAAGTAAGTAGACCATATCACACTCAACATTACTGGATTCCCAAATGATTGCCTGCAGTTGGGCTCAGGTTAATGCAAAATCAAATATACTACTTTGAACCATATGAAATTGTTTTTTATAAATAAATAATGTTCACACATCAGAAACTGCATGATTCAAAAATATGTAGTTCTCAGTTTTCAAATGGTGGAGTAAGAACCTCTGAAAATCAGCTTCTTTATAAAAGAAATGAGAAACTGAAAATTAACTAAAAACTTGCAAATATTCCAAGGGATTTTTCCCTTGGAATGTCATTTTCCTGAATAAACGGTGAGTTTGTGGTATTTTACCTTGCCCTGATCTCATCACTCTTTCCACAGCTCCCTGGTGGACTTTTAAAAAGCATCCTCAAAACTACGGTAGCTGTGAAAACCAATCACTTATCATCCAGTGGATAGACAAGTTTGGAGTGCCTCAAAAAGTTTCATTGCTTGAGAACTGTCACTATTTCATCTGCCTAGCAGCTCATTGAAAAATCCCAGTTCTCAGGGTTTGTCTTTATTTGACCTGACTCAGAACTTGCTCTATGCAAACAGTACTATCCATGAGGCATTTGCCAAAAATAATCAATGACAATTTGTTCAATATTAAAGCTGCCTGAGGAGGCATAGTCTCAGGAATATGTTAAAGCTAACAAATGAATGAGGGAAAAAAAAAGAAAAGAAGAAAAAATTAGAAATGAACCCTCTATAATGACCTTTGAAAAGCTCTGATGCATTTCTGGGAATCTAAAAGGCCATGTCCATAAACAGGGCTGTATAATTGAAAGACATGAGAAGATTCAAATCTCTCACTTTGGCTGAACTTGAGGCTCTGAACAAGCATAAAATAAAGGCCTAAGTAAAGTTGTAAACTGCCTTCCTGAGCATTGAAGCATTCCCCAATACATATCCTCAAATCACTTGACAAAGGTTAGGAGACATTTGTTCAAAGCATTTAACTAAATGTTGGTCCAATTATTAATCAGCCAACTAAAAAGCTAACTGAGCAGTTACTTCAGTGACCACACACTACAAAAAATACAGACATCACAGCATTAGTCCAGAGAAGGAATATTAAACAAATATCAATGACTACAACAATAAAAAACAACAAACCCTGGGGAGGGGAACATCTTCTTTTTAGAGTTGCCACATTACACTACTTAAAATGTCCATTATTCAACAACAACAAAAAAATCACAAGACATGCAAAGAAACATGAAACCATGGCCCGTACACAGGAAAAGAAGTAATTAATAGAAACCTGGCCAGGCACAATGACTCACGCTTGTAATCCCAGCACTTTGGGAGGCCGAGGCGGGCGGATCACGAGGTCAGGAGATCGAGACCACGGTGAAACCCTATCTCTACTAAAAATACAAAAAAATTAGCCGGGCGTGGTGGCGGGCGCCTGTAGTCCCAGCTACTCAGAGAGGCTGAGGCAGGAGAATGGAGTGAACCTGGGAGGCGGAGCTTGCAGTGAGCCAAGATTGCGCCACTGCACTCCAGCCTGGGCGACAGAGTGAGACTCTGTCTCAAAAAAAAAATAAGAAAAAGAAAAAGTAAATAAATCCTAAAATTTATATGGAACCACTAAAGCACAGAATAGCCAAAGCTAGCTTAAGTTAAAAAAAAAAAAAAAAAAAACTGGAGGAATTACATTACCTGAGTTCAAATTATACTAGAGAGCTATAATAAGCCAAACAGCATGATACTTGCATAAAAACAGAACCATAGACCAATGAAGCAAAATAGAGAACCCAGAAGCAAATCCACACACCTACAGTGAACTCATTTTTAACAAAGACACCAAGAACATACACTAAGGAAAAGACATTTTCTTCAATAATTGGTGCTGGGAAAACTGAATATTCATATGCAGAAGAATAAAACTAGACCCCTATCTCTCACCGTATACAAAAATCCAATCAAAATGAATTAAGGATTTAAATTTAGGACCTCAAATTATGAAACTACTAAAAGAAAACATTGGACAAACTTCCCAGGACACTGGAGTGGGCAAACATTTCTTGAGTAATATCTCACAAGCACAGGCAAACAGAGCAAAAATAGAAAAATAGGATCACATCAAATTAAAAGCCTCTGTACAGCAAAGGAAACAATCAACAAAGTGAAGAAATAACCCACAGAATGGGATAAAATGTTTTCAAACTACCCATCTGACAAGAGATTAATAATCTGAATATGTAAGATGCTCAAAAAAACTATAGGAAAAAAATCTAATAATTCAGTTAAGAAATAGGCAAAATATATGAGTAGATATTTTTCAAAAGAAGGCGTACAAATGGCAAACAGGTATATGAAATGGTGCCCAACATCATTGACCATGAGAGAAATGCAAATGAAAACTACAATAAAATATCAACTCATCCCAGTTAAAAATGGCTTGTTTTCAGAAGACAGGTGATAACAAATATTGGTGAGGAGGTAGAGAAAAGGGAACCTTGTCCACTGTTGGTGGGAATGTAAATTAGTACAACCACTTTGGAGAAGAGTTTGTAGGTTTCTCAAAAAACTAAGAGTACAGTCACCATATGATCTAGTAATCCCATTGCTAGGTATATACCCAAAAGAAAAGTAATCAGTATATCCAAGAGATATCAGCACTCTCATGTTTATTGTAGCACTGTTCACAATAGTCAAGATTTTGAAGCAACCATTCATCAGCAGATGAATGGATAAAGAATATGTGATACATGCACATAATGGAGTACTATTCAGCCATAAAAAGAATGAAATTCTGTCATATGCAATAACATAGATGGAACTGGAGGTCATTATGTTACGTGAAATCAACCAGACAGAGAAAGACAAACATTGTGTGTTCCCACTTATTTGTGGGATTGAAAAATTAAAACAATTGAATTTATGGACATAGAGCATAGAAGAATGGTTACCAGGGACTGGGAAGGGGTGGAGATGGGGATGGTTAATGGGTAAAAAACAATAGTTAGAAAGAATGAATAAAACCTCTTATTTGATAGCACAACAGCAGGACTATAATCAAAAAGGATTTAATTATATATTTTAAAATAACTAAAAAGGTATAATTGGATTGTTTGTAACACAAAGGATTAATGCTTAAGGAAATCACTACCCAATTTTCTGTGATATGTGGTTATTACTCACTGCATGCCTGTACCAAAATATCTCATGTACCCCATAATTATGTACTATGTACTCACAAAAATTAAAAATAAAAAATTTTAAGGAAAAAAACAAATACATAAGTAATATAAATTAGTATTACATTAGCATTGTTCATGTAATAGTTGCTGCTGTGTTGTTGAGCTAAATTGCTCCTCTTACTACATGGACAGAATACCATCTTATAAAGTGCAGTTTTTTATATGAGCATGCTCACATTATGTTGCATGCACATTGTATCTTGAAAAGTCCAGTTCTTCCGTCTAATTGTCTATGTTAACTGCTCGGAAACAGTGGCTCTCAATCCTTACTGTACATTAGAGTCATTTGGGGAGTTTTAAAATATATTCATGCTTGGGTCCTTCTTCCAGGGATGGCCATGGGTGGGACTGTGTGGCACTGGTATGTTGTAAAAGCTCCCTGGTGACTCTAATATCTAATCAGGATAGAGATTCTATTGTACGACATCTTTGTTCTTAAACCCTATAAAGCTCTTTTGTCTTCATTTGGCCTTTATTTGGCCCAAACTCATCATTGCCTTTGTTCTTTAGTTCTCAGCTAAGGAATATTAAGGTAGTATCTTCTGGCTCCTATGCTATTAAAAGCATAAAATCAAATGTGGGCACTAAAATCAAGTATCTATATTCAGTTCAAGGTGGTCAGTCATATTATTCAAATTATAATTTTATAAAAAAATTTTTGATTATAATGAAAATGAAAATATAATATTAAAATAAAAATTAATGGAAATTTTAAGGCCAGACTGGAAGTATTTTAAACTTTTCCGCTATATATTCTCTACTTCAACTATTCAACCCCGCCACTGCAGTGCAAAAGCAGCCATAGGTAATATGTTAAATGAATGGGCATAGCTATATTCCAATTAAGTTTTATTAACAAAAACAGGCCATGTTACATACAATCCTGACCTAGGTTATTCACTTAACTGCTGTGTAGTATTCCACTGTATAAATATAGCACAGTTTATTTATTCATTCTTGCAGTGGGAGAAATTTAAGTTGGCTCCAACTTAACATTAGCAGAAACAATGCTGCAATGACCATCGTTTCCTGTCTCCTGTATGCATCTGCCAGAATTTCTAAAATGTGTACACATGCTAATGGCTAAATTTTATTAGGTATCATTAACAGCATTTGACTATCATTAACATTTATATTTTATTTTATTTTATTCCAAGCATTATACAAGTCCTCTGTGTACTCTTTTAATACTCATCACAGAGAGTATTCTGGAGGAAAGAGGCTAAGACTGAGTCTCAGAGAGGCTAATTTGCCTAGGAGACAGATCTATTAGGTGACAGACTCAAGACTCAAACCGAGACATCATTTCTCCTGAGTTTATGTTCTTAGTCCTTTGGAGTCTTAGTCTACTCTTTGGAGCAGAGAAATTTCTGGTATAATAATTAGATGTATCTTTAAAATTACTGGATAATATCCCCCTTATCTTCCAGTGTAGTTGTTATATTTTACACTTCTACTAGAGTTGTTTGAAAGTTCTCATTTCTCCACATCCTTGCCAATATTTGGAATTGTCAGATATTTTGATTTTTACTAGTATAATAAGAGTTAAATGTATTGCAATTTTTTTTTAATTTTAATAATTATGCTTTTTATTTTTATTTTTATTTTTATTTATTTTTTTTATTATACTTTAGGGTTTTAGGGTACATGTGCACAATGTGCAGGTTTGTTACATATGTATCCATGTGCCATGTTGATTTCCTGCACCCATTAACTCGTCATTTAGCATTAGGTGTATCTCCTAATGCTGTCCCTCCCCCTTCCCCCCACCCCACAACAGTCCCCGGAGTGTGATGTTCCCCTTCCTGTGTCCATGAGTTCTCATTGTTCAATTCCCACCTATGAGTGAGAACATGCAGTGTTTGGTTTTTTGTCCTTGCGATAGTTTACTGAGAATGATGTTTTCCAGTTTCATCCATGTCCCTACAAAGGACACGAACTCATCATTTTTTATGGCTGCATAGTATTCCATGGTGTATATGTGCCACATTTTCTTAATCCAGTCTATCGTTGTTGGACATTTGGGTTGGTTCCAACTCTTTGCTATTGTGAATAGTGCCGCAATAAACATACGTGTGCATGTGTCTTTATAGCAGCATGATTTATAGTCCTTTGGGTATATACCCAGTAATGGGATGGCTGGGTCAAATGGTATTTCTAGTTCGAGATCCCTGAGGAATCGCCACACTGACCTCCACAATGGTTGAACTAGTTTACAGTCCCACCAACAGTGTAAAAGTGTTCCTATTTCTCCACATCCTCTCCAGCACCTGTTGTTTCCTGATTTTTTAATGATGGCCATTCTAACTGGTGTGAGATGGTATCTCACTGTGGTTTTGATTTGCATTTCTCTGATGGCCAGTGATGATGAGCATTTCTTCATGTGTTTTCTGGCTGCATAAATGTCTTCTTTTGAGAAGTGTCTGTTCATGTCCTCTGCCCACTTTTTGATGGGGTTGTTTGTTTTTTTCTTGTAAATTTGTTTGAGTTCATTGTAGATTCTGGATATTAGCCCTTTGTCAGATGAGTAGGTTGCAAAAATTTTCTCCCATTCTGTAGGTTGCCTGTTCATTCTGATGATAGTTTCTTTTGCTGTGCAGAAGCTCTTTAGTTTAATGAGATCCCATTTGTCGATTTTGGCTTTTGTTGCCATTGCTTTTGGTGTTTTAGACATGAAGTCCTTGCCCACGCCTATGTCCTGAATGGTATTGCCTAGGTTTTCTTGTAGGATTTTAATGGTTTTAGGTCTAACATATAAGTCTTTAATCCATCTTGAATTAATTTTTGTATAAGGTGTAAGGAAGGGATCCAGTTTCAGCTTTCTACATATGGCTAGCCAGTTTTCCCAGCACCATTTATTAAATAGGGAATCCTTTCCCCATTTCTTGTTTTTGTCAGGTTTGTCAAAGATTAGATAGTTGTAGCTATGCGGCATCATTTCTGAGGGCTCTGTTCTGTTCCATTGATCTATGTCTCTGTTGTGGTACCAGTACCATGCTGTTTTGGTTACTGTAGCCTTGTAGTATAGTTTAAAGTCAGGTAGCGTGATGCCTCCAGCTTTGTTCTTTTGGCTTAGGATTGACTTGGCGATGCGGGCTCTTTTTTGGTTCCATATGAACTTTAAAGTAGTTTTTTCCAATTCTGTGAAGAAAGTCATTGGTAGCTTGATGGGGATGGCATTGAATCTATAAATTACCTTGGGCAGTATGGCCATTTTCACGATATTGATTCTTCCAACCCATGAGCATGGAATGTTCTTCCATTTGTTTGTATCCTCTTTTATTTCATTGAGCAGTGGTTTGTAGTTCTCCTTGAAGAGGTCCTTCACGTCCCTTGTAAGTTGGATTCCTAGGTATTTTATTCTCTTTGAAGCAATTGTGAATGGCAGTTCACTCATGATTTGGCTCTCTGTTTGTCTGTTATTGGTGTACAAGAATGCTTGTGATTTTTGTACATTAATTTTGTATCCTGAGACTTTGCTGAAGTTGCTAATCAGCTTAAGGAGATTTTGGGCTGAGACAATGGGGTTTTTTAGATATACAATCATGTCATCTGCAAACAGGGACAATTTGACTTCCTCTTTTCCTAATTGAATACCCTTTATTTCCTTCTCCTGCCTGATTGCTCTGGCCAGAACTTCCAGCACTATGTTGAAAAGGAGCGGTGAGAGAGGGCATCCCTGTCTTGTGCCAGTTTTCAGAGGGAATGCTTCCAGTTTTTGCCCATTCAGTATGATATTGGCTGTGGGTTTGTCATAGATAGCTCTTATTATTTTGAGATACGTCCCATCAATACCTAATTTATTGAGAGTTTTTAGCATGAAGGGTTGTTGAATTTTGTCAAAGGCCTTTTCTGCATCTATTGAGATAATCATGTGGTTTTTGTCTTTGGTTCTGTTTATATGCTGGATTACATTTATTGATTTGCGTATGTTGAACCAGCCTTGCATCCCAGGGATGAAGCCCACTTGATCATGGTGGATAAGCTTTTTGATGTGCTGCTGGATTCGGTTTGCCAGTATTTTATTGAGGATTTTTGCATCAATGTTCATCAAGGATATTGGTCTGAAATTCTCTTTTTTGGTTATGTCTCTGCCAGGTTTTGGTATCAGGATGATGCTGGCTTCATCAAATGTGTTAGGGAGGATTCCCTCTTTTTCTATTGATTGGAATAGTTTCAGAAGGAATGGTACCAGTTCCTCCTTGTACCTCTGGTAGAATTCAGCTGTGAATCCATCAGGTCCTGGACTCTTTTTGGTTGGTAAGCTATTGATTATTGCCACAATTTAAGAACCTGTTATTGGTCTATTCAGAGATTCAACTTCTTCCTGGTTTAGTCTTGGGAGGGTGTATTTGTCGAGGAATTTATCCATTTCTTCTAGATTTTCTAGTTTATTTGCATAGAGGTGTTTGTAGTATTCTCTGATGGTAGATTGTATTTCTGTGGGATCGGTGGTGATATCCCCTTTTTTGTTTTTTATTGCATCTATTTGATTCTTCTCTCTTTTCTTCTTTATTAGTCTTGCTAGCGGTCCATCAATTTTGTTGATCTTTTCAAAAAACCAGCTCCTGGATTCATTAATTTTTTGAAGGGTTTTTTGTGTCTCTATTTCCTTCAGTTCTGCTCTGATTTTAGTTATTTCTAGCCTTCTGCTAGCTTTTGAATGTGTTTGCTCTTGCTTTTCTAGTTCTTTTAATTGTGATGTTAGGGTGTCAATTTTGGATCTTTCCTGCTTTCTCTTGTGGGCATTTAGTGCTATAAATTTCCCTCTACACACTGCTTTGAATGTGTCCCAGAGATTCTGGTATGTTGTGTCTTTGTTCTCGTTGGTTTCAAAGAACATCTTTATTTCTGCCTTCATTTCATTATGTACCCAATAGTCATTCAGGAGGAGGTTGTTCAGTTTCCATGTAGTTGAGCGGTTTTGAGTGAGTTTCTTAATCCTGAGTTCTAGTTTGATTGCACTGTGGTCTGAGAGACAGTTTGTTATAATTTCTGTTCTTTTACATTTGCTGAGGAGAGCTTTACTTCCAACTATGTGGTCAATTTTGGAATAGGTGTGGTGTGGTGCTGAAAAAAATGTATATTCTGTTGACTTGGGTTGGAGAGTTCTGTAGATGTCTATTAGGTCCGCTTGGTGCAGAGCTGAGTTCAATTCCTGGATATCCTTGTTAACTTTCTGTCTCGTTGATCTGTCTAATGCTGACAGTGGGGTGTTAAAATCTCCCATTATTATTGTGTGGGAGTTTAAGTCCCTTTGTAGGTCACTGAGGACTTGCTTTATGAATCTGGGTGCTCCTGTGTTGGGTGCATATATGTTTAGGATAGTTAGCTCTTCTTGTTGAATTGATCCCTTTACCATTATGTAATGGCCTTCTTTGTCTCTTTTGATCTTTGTTGGTTTAAAGTCTATTTTATCAGAGACTAGGATTGCAACCCCTGCCTTTTTTTGTTTTCCAGTTGCTTGATAGATCTTCCTCCATCCCTTTATTTTGAGTCTATGTGTGTCTCTGCACGTGAGATGGGTTTCCTGAATACAGCACACTGATGGGTCCTGACTCCTTATCCAGTTTGCCAGTCTGTGTCTTTTGATTGGAGCATTTAGCCCATTTACATTTAACGTTAATATTGTTATGTGTGAATCTGATCCTGTCATTATGATGTTAGTTGGTTATTTTGCTCGTTAGTTGCTATAGTTTCTTCCTAGCCTCGATGGTCTTTACAATTTGGCATGTTTTTGCAGTGGCTGGAACCGGTTGTTCCTTTCCATGTTTAGTGCTTCCTTCAGGAGCTCTTTTAGGGCAGGCCTGGTGGTGACAAAATCACTCAGCGTTTGCTTGTCTGTAAAGTAATTTATTTCTCCTTCACTTATGAAGCTTAGTTTGGCGGGGTAGGAAATTCTGGGTTGAAAATTCTTTTCTTTAAGAATGTTGAATATCGGCCCCCACTCTCTTCTGGCTTGTAGAGTTTCTGCTGAGAGATCAGCTGTTAGTCTGATGGGCTTCCCTTTGTGGGTAACCCGACCTTTCTCTCTGGCTGCCCTTAACATTTTTTCCTTCATTTCAACTTTGGTGAATCTGACAATTATGTGTCTTGGAGTTGCCCTTCTCGAGGAGTATCTTTGTGGCGTTCTCTGTATTTCCTGAATCTGAATGCTGGCCTGCCTTGCTAGATTGAGGAAGTTCTCCTGGATAATATCTTGCAGAATGTTTTCCAACTTGGTTCCATTCTCCCCATCATTTTCAGGTACACCAATCAGACGTAGGTTTGGTCTTTTCACATAGTCCCAAATTTCTTGGAGGCTTTTTTCATTTCTTTTTATTCTTTTTTCTCTAAACTTCCCTTCTCTCTTCATTTCATTCATTTCATCTTCCATCAGCGATACCCTTTCTTCCAGTTGATCGCATCTGCTACTGAGGCTTCTGCAATCTTCGCGTAGTTCTCGAAACGTGGCTTTCAGCTCCATCAGCTCCTTTAAGCCCTTCTCTCCATTGGTTATTCTAGTTATCCATCCTTCTAATTTTTTTTCAAAGTTTTTAACTTCTTTGCTATTGTTTTGAATTTCCTCTCATAGCTCAGAGTAGTTTGATCATCTGAAGCCTTCTTCTCTCAACTCATCAAAGTCATCCTCCATCCAGCTTTGTTCCGTTGCTGGTGAAGAACTGCGTTCCTTTGGAGGAGGAGAGGTGCTCTGTTTTTTAGAGTTTCCAGTTTTTCTGCTCTGTTTTTTCCCCATCTTTGTGGTTTTATCTACTTTTTGTCTTTGATGATGGTGATGTACAGATGGGTTTTTGGTGTTGATGTCCTTTCTGTTTGTTAGTTTTCCTTCTACCAGACAGGACCCACAGCTGCAGGTCTGTTGGAGTTTACTAGAGGTCTACTCCAGACCCTGTTTGGCTGGGTGTCAGCAGCGGTGGCTGCAGAACAGCGGATTTTCGTGAGACCACAAATTCAGCTGTCTGATAGTTCCTCTGAAAGTTTTGTCTCAGAGGAGTACCCGGTTGAATGAGGTGTCAGTCTGACCCTACTGGGGGGGTGCCTCCCAGTTATGCTGCTCAGGGGTGAGGGACCCACTTTAGGAGGCAGTCTGTCCGTTCTCAGATCTCCAGCTGCGTGCTGGGAGAACCACTACTCTCTTCAAAGCTGTCAGTCAGACAGGGACATTTAAGTCTGTGGAGGTTCTTGCTGAGTTTTTGTTTGTCTGTGCCCTGCCCCCAGAGGTGGAGCCTACAGAGGCAGGCAGGCCTCCTTGAGCTGTGGTGGGCTCCACCCAGTTCGAGCTTCCTGGCTGCTTTGTTTACCTAAGCAAGCCTGGGCAATGGCGGGCGCCCCTCCCCCAGCCTCGCTGCCGCCTTGCAGCTTGATCTCAGACTGCTGTGCTAGCAATCAGCGAGACTCCGTGGGCATAGGACCCTCCGAGCCAGGTGCGGGACACAATCTCCTAGTGTGCCGTTTTCCAGTCCCATTGGAAAAGCGCAGTATTAGGATGGGACTGACCCGATATTCCAGGTGCCGTCTGTTTCCTCTTTCTTTGACTAGGAAAGGGAACTCCCTGACCCCTTGTGCTTCCCGAGTGAGGCAATGCCTCGCCCTGCTTCGGCTCGCGCAGAGTGTGCTTCACCGACTGTCCTGCACCCGCTGTTAGGCACTCCCTAGTGAGATGAAACCAGTACCTCAAGCAGAAATGCAGAAATCACCCGTCTTCTGTGTCACTGGGGCTGGGAGCTGGAGACCGGAGCTGTTCCTATTCGGCCATCTTGGCTCCACCGAAATGTATTGCAATTTTTAAAAAATTATATAGTGCTAATTTCTAGTGAAATTGAACATTTTTCTTATGTTTATTAGCAAATAACTCTGAGATTGCTCATTTATATCCTCTGCCTGCTTTTCTTGGACTCTTACTGGTTTATAGGGATTTTTTGTACATTTCAGATACCAAAGTTGTATTATATGTTGCAAATATCTTGACCAAACTATTGCTTGTCATTAAAGTTTTCATAATATACTTCAGTTTTTATAATATACTTCTTATAATATACTTTGAAGTTTTTATAATATACTTTTTATAATCTAATCTCCTATTTAATTCATCCATTGATTTTCTTAAATATTTTAATGACCTTATTTACTTCTAAAAACTCTATTAGATTCTTTTATTTCTCAAATAACCTATTCATTTTTCTTATTGTTCAATCATTTCTTTATTTTTACATACCTTCTTTTAATCTCTTTTTGCATTTTGGACATATTTATTTTATACTTCTTTCTGATAGTTTAAACACTTTTATCATTTACATATAGTTTATTTACATAGTTTAAATATATATGTACAAATACATAGCATATATACCATATTAAATATATATTATTATGTGTGTGTGTATATATATGTGTATATATATGTGTGTGTGTATATATATGTATATATACTATATGAATAAAGAATCCTAAAATTTACAGATAACAAATAATATCATGGTCTACAGCAAGAGTATATCTACTCTGCCCACTACCAAGATGTAGGCTTAGAAACTGTGTGTAGTGGATGTTTTTAAAAATGTTTTAAAAAAACACTGGATGTTTTTAAAAATGTTTAAAAAAAACACTGGATGTTTTTAAAAATGGATTTGAGAAAGGATCTTTTAGAATCAAGCTTCTTAGTAAACAAAAACCTTATTAATTTCAGAAAAGAATTCTGTGAATCCTGGTTGCATGCTTCAGATAAGCTGGAATGAAAAAAGTAAAAATTACTTCAGAACAGTCTACTTTTATAATATCTTCAATGAAATAAACATTATATAGCCTTGAACTTTTAAAATTTTATTTGAACACGCGTTATGAGGACAAGGTGGTAGCAGCTTGCTTCTTCTATCTGCTTTTGATCCATTTCTGGCATCTGTCATGAATATAACTCTCAGTCACAACTGATTGAAGCATTAGTATTATGGAGTGAGTTCATAGATTCACAAACAATAAACAGCTATTTCTAATGGTGCTTGGTGATAATTTTGTTAAGAGATATTCAAAGGTTGCTATTAAGACTTATTTATTTTAAATTGTGAAATAAATGAACACATTTCCCAGAACTCTTTAAATATTAAGAATGAGAATGCTTTGGTGGTTTTAAATTATCTTCTGCTTGACAGTGCCAAAGCTACTTCCTGAACATCACATCAGATCATTCCTGACCCCAGGGTTCACCCGTTTATACTAAAATTATCAAATCTTACAACTTAAAGAAACATGAAGAAATGTTAAATTCCATGCACTTACTCTAATGAATTCCTTCCTAAAATAGGAATATTTCCAGTCAATTATGTGTAGCTAAAATGAATAGTGGCTGTTAGAGAAAGTCCTTTCAAATATTTTTCTTTCTGGTACCTTGATTCATTCATCTAATATTTATTGCATGCATACCACATGCCAAGCTCTATATTTGTTTGTTTATCTTGCCTTATTTATCTAAAATTAATCAACTGAGAAGGTGAAATGTTTGTCCCACCATAACTTGCTTTACCTTTTTCATGAGGCCGTTATTGTACTGCTTGTTTATGACAATTTTAATTTTATTCTGTTTTTGTTGTTCAACCAAGACCATTAATTGATTTGGAATACAAAATCAAAATGAAAATGAGATTTTAAAAATTCTAAGTAAATAAATGTGAAACATAAGTAACTACAAACACACCCTTTCTGTAAATATTCCTGTAACATCAGGCAATGTTTGGAAAACAGATGTGATGAAGAAAATGAAGGATTTACAGATTATCCATCTGCCTCAGCCCAACCTTTTAATGGTTCAGAACAAAGAAACCCCCAAAGGGGTTGGGAGTGGGGCTTGGGTACTTAATAGGCTACTAGGGGTGGGAGAACATCAGCCTCCTTGCACCTTCCTTCATCATGTACTTGAGGAAGGATTGTATGGAGCCAGCTCAAGTAGCCCTCACCCACCTTCCGGCAAGACCAAGTTAAAACACATCCCATAATTTCCTACATTAGCTACTTAGAACAAACATTCTCAACCTGGGGCCCTTGGATTGAATTCAGCAGTGTTTAGCTTGGTTGGAAAGAAAATGACATCTAATTTTTACTAATCTCAAACTTGTATTTAGTATACCTTTTAATTATGAATGCAGCAACAAGGCACAGTAGTATTGACAGAATATGACTTTGTCACAGATATTTTTATATAACATTATAGTTGTTGCAGGCATCTCCAAATGTGGTTGACACCTATCATTACTTCAGAATTATAGGAGCATTAGCCTTGCTTCTAGAGATTGTCATTCAATGCCTGAATAAAAAAGCACATATACAACTATATCTCACATTTCCTTTTCTTACTTACCATTTTGTTACTGTATCTAAGTATAACTGATTGCCTTTATCATATGTAAAATATAATAATGATGATGATAATACTAAGAGCTTCGAGTTTAGGAGACAAAAACCAAAAACATATGATTTAAAAAAATGTCTAAAAGAAAAAGATCACTTGGGTTTTTGCCCCAAATGCCTGCCATATGAAGCCCTCCATGTGCGGCTCAAATGGACTTGCACAGGAATCACCTGGAAAATCTTGTTAAAATGCCTAGTTTGAGTCAGCAGGTCTGGAGTGATAGACACTAATTAGCATTGCTAAGCTCCCAGGTGAAACTGATCTGCTGGTCCATGGATGATACTAAGTAGTAGTGGTAAGAGGGTAAGTCTTATAATTTATGGCCTCATCTTTCAGAATGTTTCTTTTTGTTTTTTTCTTTCTCCCACCTAGTACTAAGTTACACATAGTATTTGTAAAAGCTGATACAAGTTGATATGGTTTGGTTGTGTCCCCATCCAAATCTCATCTTGAATTGTAGTTCCCATAATCCATGTGTCATGGGAGGGACCCAGTGGTGGGTAATTTAATCAACAGGGCTTTACCCTTATGCTGTTCTTGTGATGATGAGTGAGTTCTCAGAAGGTCTGATGGTTTTATATGGGGCTTTTCCCCTCTTGCTCATTCTTCTCTCTCCTGCCACCATGTGATGAAGGACATATTTGCTTCCCCTTCCACCTTGATTGTGTCTCCTGAGGCCTCCGCAACCTTGCAGAATGGTAAGTTAATTAAATCTCTTTCCATTATAAATTACTCAGGCTCCGTTATGTCCTTATAGCAGTGTGCAAATGGACTAAACCACAAGTTTACATCACAAATTTTTGAAATGGTGTTTTCTGGCTGGCTGGCCAGATTACAAGCATTGTGTCAGGAACAGAAGAGCAAATATCTCTAAGAAGCTTGAAAGCAAAATGCTGCACCACTAGTCCAAATAACATGAATGTTGATAGCACCCTCTTTTAATCAGGTTGGTCTGATGGGTTTTCCTGGTGCAAGATTTCAACAAGAATACAAGGCTGGTGGTATTCAGTGGAGGGGTTTTAAAATCAAACCCAATAACCAGAATCTCTGCACCCTTTGAAAGCAAAGAATCACAATACAGGCTTTTAAAAAGCTCTGTGCATTGTTCCCAGCTTAGCTAAGTATGGGCATGATTAGTCAAATGGCCTTTATTTTCCTGCATTTCCTATCATTGGAAACATCTGTGGAAAGGAAAGATGGTTATCAAGGCAATTGACCATTGTCACAGTTTAGTAGTCCCTGATGGCTTTTTCCAAACCCTTCTCTAGGGCTTTGGTTTCCCAAAGCAAATTGGTAAACGTCTGGTCTATCCAACCCAAACTCTCATGCTGCATTTACAATCATGCCACTTTCACTTTCAGCCTCAGCTGATCACTAATTCATGCAGCAATCCTTTAAAAAGAGGGCCCCGGGGCTCCTCTTTTGGCCAGTTCTGGACATTTCATTTCTCTGGTGGCTCATGTAATTTTTGCACAACTTGCTCAATAGCTCAGTTTCCTAAGTCAAATAAATTTCTCACAGCCACAAAATGTAAGATACTTCAGAACCAAAAACAAGAGGGAATTAAACCAGAAATGTAAGGATGGCCTGGGCAAGAGTGACTGTTTTCAAGAATTAAAACAGTTCTGTTGAGTTACCCACAACACCTGCTCCTCTGACCCAGTTACCAGATCCTTAGTAACTCAAATCCCTGTTACCACAGCCTCAGTCCAAGTGTCATAGTCTGCCACCCTCCACGTGGGCCCCAGGCCCTCTGTGTTATATTTTCTGATTTTTCCAGCACCGTGCTATAATTTTCCATGGTCTTCCATAGACTGCAGTTAAAGATTCTTCATTACTGGAGCATTTCCTTCCCTTTGTACTCTGGCCTTTCGCATTGTTTCTTTTCTTCTCCAAATCCAGTCAACCCAAACTGCTCATAGGTCCCCAAAACCCCATGTTATCATTTATCCATGTGCCCAGCTCTTCCCTTTGCCTGGAATGTGCCATCTCCTTATCTACCTAAAAAAAGAAAAAGAAAAAACCTGAATCTCTGAGTTAAAGAGTTTTTGGTGAAAATCTTTTGTTCACTTTGCAAAGGAAGATTGTTTTTCACTCATGTCTATGTCTTGTTCATGATATCACTGTGACTCTTATCACAGTGCTGCAGTTTATTTCATTGATAGGATATTCAGCTACACTTTGAGTCATTGGAACATCCAGGTTTGGTTTTATTCCTCTTGTTCCCAGATGCTAGCACAGTGCCTGGCACATTGGAGGCACTTCGTCAATGTCCATTAAATGGTTGATTATTTAGTTGATTTATGTTTTTCTCTCTTTTTTTGTTCTTTAGCTAAGTGAAGAAAGAAATCACTCATAGAATAGAATACAACAATGTTGGCATGTCCACAGCTATGTGAAATAAAGATTTGGGTCATTGTTAGCATCATGAAGAGAAGCAGGGACATTTATAAAGGAACATCTGAGCAGTGATCTTTTATTTTCTGTCTGACATTGCTAGATAGAAAAATTTCACTTGACCTTCAAGTATTATTTATCCTCCTCAAAGACAGCTGGGCTCCGTGTGTGTAGACAGGCATGTAGAATTTTGGAGAAGGGAATATGATTAGATTATTGTTACTTGGATGATTTGCTTATTATGTTTCTCTGTAGTCGCAGTTAAGAACTTCATACATGAGAGATGGACTTGCTTGAGTCAAAGAAACCATTTGCTTTCTGATCTCTTTAAACAGTAAAGGAATCACCTGTTCTTGTTTAGTCTCTGTGATCATTTATTATTTTCTATTATTTCAGCAACTAAAGCTATTCCTTAGTGGTTAAAAAATATTGACAAGATATAAAATTCTCCCTTGATTATGCCTTTTCTCTCTGCCTTTTCAAATTTGACTGGCTTTTGGTTGAGATATTCTTCCCAGATGAGTAAGTTGAAAGGGGAAGGTGTTTGTGTGAGTGCAGCACTGTTGGCCTAAACAAAAATGATATATCAAAAGATCTATGAGAGTAAGTCTTTTATTGAAAATGTGAATTTTTACTAAATGATAAAACTTACATTTTAATGGGGCTAGGTTCATGTTTTTGTTTTTGTTTTTTAACTGAATAGTTGGTACATCTGGAATTAGCTTCAGTTCCCTTAGCTGACTTAAGATATAGTAACACTGGACAATTGCATAGTCTCTCTGAGGTTTGGTGTTTCCAGTTTTAAACATGGTTAACAATGCTAGTCCTTCCTCTTATTCGTAGAAATTATTCAAGGAATGAATTGTTGATCTAAAACATTTTATAAGATTTATGAATTATTAGGCCAGGCACAGTGGATCATGCCTGTAATCCCAGCATTTTGGGAGGCCAAGGTGGGCGGATCACAAGGTCATGTGTTCAAGACCAGCCTGGCCAATATGATGAAACCCTGTCTCCACTGAAAATACAAAAATTAGCCGGGCATGGTGGTGGGTGCCTGTAGTCCCAGCTACCCAGGAGGCTGAAGCAGGAGAATTGCTTGAACCTGGGAGGCGGAGGTTGCAATGAGCCGAGATCACGCCAGTGCACTCTAGTCTGGGCGACAGAGCGAGACTCCATCTCAAAAAACAAAAAAACAAAAAATAAAACAAAGATTTATGAATTATTTATTATATAAATACAAAAAAATAGCTGCTAGAACCTACGTTCCAATAATATGACAGTGAGATACCATTTGATGATAGGTAGGCTTCTGTTTTTATTTTACATAGAAATATATTTAATTCCATATTTCATAATACCTCATAAATAGACTTGAATAAATGATTTTATAATTTGAATAGGTAATCTTCCTATTAATAATTTAATTCTATTGAAACCAGTTATCCATCCCAAATTTACAGCATCCTATATTCATCATAAATTGTCTTTATTTTGATGCAAAGTGGCTTCCCTGTGGGAACAGCTCATGGAATTTGCATATTTAAGGTCCTTCACTATTTCTAGAGGTCATTGCCTGTTTTGTTTATAAGTTTGTTCCTTCTTAATGTTTCCACTTCAGTTAAACTTGAGATCATAGAAAGAAGGAAAAACAATTAAGTAGTGGGTATCCCTTCCTATTGGATCTTCAGTTTAGCAGAAATGCTCTGAAATTTAATGAAAAGTGCTTTGATATGAAAATTTTATCCTATTGACTAATCTCCAAATGTCTGGACTTCACATGGTTGCTTGACCAACACCCAATTCATCTTTACATGTATAACTTTCTTGGCTCTTCCATTGTTACTATTTCTTTCTTTTACTGCTTCTATTCATTTCTACAAACCAGTTCTGTAGAATATGTAACTTAATTGTCACAATCAAATTACTCTGTGGCAATAAGAGAAAGCCAACTGTACAGCAAAAGAAATATGTTATAAAAAGTCAACTATTTATTTATTTATTTATTTATTTATTTATTTATCTGAGACTGGGTCTCACTGTTTCCCAGACCAGAGTACAGTGGTGTGATCTCAACTCACTGCGACCTCTGCCTCCCGGGCTCAAGTGATTCTCCCATCTCAGCCTCCTGAGTTACTGGTACTATACAGGCACACACCACCATGCTCAGCTAATTTTTATTTATTTTTATTTTTTGTATTTTCGGTAGTGATGGGGTCTTCCTATGTTGCCTGGGCTGGTCTCAAACTCCTAGGCTCAACCTGTCTGCCTGCCTCGGCCTCCCACAGTACTGGGATTTTAGACCCAATCCCGGCCATAAAGACAACTATTCTAAGGAGAGTTTGCTCTGTGAGTGATTTTGAAAATGCCCTAGAGATTTTTTGCCTTAATTTTTTTCTTAGGGCTTTGAACCTATATGAGTCCAGAGCTAATTTTGTTACACAATAGGTTTTTATTTTTTATTTTTTTTAAGAATGGTTCCTGCATGCATATCCCCACCATGTTCTTTTCTGAGAGTTGAAATGTTCTCTGGTCGAAAGATATGAGAAGCTACTAAGTTATTGCTTAGTCATTTCCTCATGAAGATAATTTTTGCTTTTATTGGCATTGGCTAACCCTTCATAAGGAAGATAAACATAAGATTTTTGCAATCAGTTATACTCAGAACAGAAATACTAGAGAAGGTGCAGGAGGAGGACAATGATGACTATGAAAGCAGAAGAAAGTAGGACTTACAAAGAAAGATCAAAGCAAGTGGAGTCCCTTTATCTGATCAGGAGGCATGTAAGGGCATGAAGACATTTCAAAGAAAAGTCACTAAACAGACTTCTTGGAAAGTTAAAATGATGAAGATAGAAAATGGTTCCAGTCTCTAGAATTTTAAACTCTGAAGAAAAACAGAAGTTTGACAGATAACTTTTCATTTGCTCAAACAGTGATGCTAAGTTAGAGAGGAATGGTAGATCAGCCGCTCTGTTTTCACAAAAGATCAAATGAGAAGAATTTCCTTTTGTGCTGCAGTGTGACGGATTTAGGCCCACCCTTGGATCATTTTAGGACACTTAGGTTTTTAAGCACTGAATTAAGCATGTCTCTAGAGTTTATTATCATTTGGAGTAAAACACTCTGAAGTTTGAGGGCAAAGTAATATTCTCTTTAGTCTGAATTGATAAAATATGTCCTCAATGGCAAAAGGTGGGAAAAAAATATATGACAGGTCTTCCTGCTTGATGGTTTTTGGTAGTTGGTGAAAGCAGAATGAAATTAAACCCAAGATTTGTGTATGGTTGGGTTTCACATGACTCTGAAAATAACTAGAAGTTTGATTGTAAAGGTGGCCCAAATTATATTTGCCTGTGGGAAATTAGAGGAGAGAGAGGGAGCAAGCGGACAAATTTGGTCCACCAGCCAAACCTCAGTTAATAGACATGAAGAGAAAACTCTATATGAGATATAATGATCGCCTCTCCTGTTCCTAGGCTGAGAATTAAGTCTAGAAAAGGGACTTCAGTGTAGAAAAGTGAAAGGGCTAGCAGGTAGAGAGAAGCCAAAAAATAAAGGTCTTAACGTTTATTTTAATTAAAACTCCTTAAGATGTTGGGCTCTTAACAAAACTATTTTGAGATTCATATGTCTAAATGTGACACAAAATAGGGAGAAACATGAAGCCCACATTTGTGCACAAAATAGTCATGGCTTTAGCATCCTGAGTAACCTACCATGTACCACTTTGACATACTGAGCATTTCAGCAGAGGTGTTTGGTACAGGCAGGGCCACCCGCAGAGGTGGCATTGCCAAGAGGGAGGTGACCATAGTGGGTAACATAGGCAATTATTTCCCGGCTGCTTATCAGCAGCTGAGGTCTTGGCAGTCAACATTGAGAAGGGCCAGGGCTTTTCGGGAAGCACACGTGACACACTCTGGAAGATGTCTCAAGATCACTGGAAAATTGTTGTCACTTTTACCAGTCTGTGGGACGGAAGTGAAACTAAATAAAGTTTAGGTTACTCTAGCAGTGCACTGGGCAATTGTGGCTGAAGAAACACTGGTGCATATAAAGAAAAACAAAATCTAGTAATGTCAACCCCATGAAATCTTAAGATAGACGTGATCCTGACAAGTTGCAATAGAGTGAGAAAGAAAACAAAGCCAATATTAGTGGAGGTGGGCAATGATCAGACTTGAGAAACAGATTTTTTTATTATAAAGATCATCCATTATTTATCTAGAGCTATATGTACATATGTCAAGACTTGTATTTGAATGTATTGTATTTCAGATGCATTATATTCTTTAACCCTCACAACAACTTGGTAAGTAATAATTACTGTTATCTTTTATAATCTTTTCAGCTATAGTTACAGAAGACCTAGCTAAAATTGGTGTAACATTAAGGACCATTATTGTCTCTTATAAGAAGAAGAAGATGACAGGAGGGGGGAATATGCCAGAGCTGGTGCAGTAATTTATGAATGCCATTAAGAATTTAGGGGAGTGGGGAGAAAATAAAATAAAACAAATAGAAGAAAAACAAAAGAATCTAGGGTCTTTACAACTCTCCAATAAGTCATTGTTTTTATATTTGCTTCTTTCTCACCATTATCTATCATAGTTACCAGGTGGCTACATCACCATGGAATTACAATGACAAAGAAAAGGAGAGTTTCCTCTTTTACATCCTAGATGTCTCTAAGCGCCTTTCCCTGAGATCTCACTAGATTTCACTGGACTGAATCATGCTCAGGTGCTCAGTGCAAAGGAAGCTGGTAAAGTGAATAATAGCACTGTCAATCTGTTGAGTGGGAGCAAGGCTCTCTCAACTAAGATGGGGGATAGGAATGGCAATTAAGTAGGTGACAGCCATTTTATATGTGGGAAGAATAGAGAGGATAAAAAACTTGCCCCAGGTCACAGAGCTCATAAGCAGCTAAGCTGGTCTAAAATTCACATTGTTCACAATCATGCTATAATGTACTCACTTCAGATAGTCAGCCTGGGATCTAACCATCTCTTGGAATATCCTGCAAATATAAGACAACCAAACTATGATCTGGGGCTCAGGGGACGACACACTGGTGTGTCTTCCATCACTTTTCTGCCTTCTAGCTTTGCACTAGGCAGGCTTATGTAGAAGGCAGAGAGTGAAGTTTTCTGCTTGCCCCAAATTCTCTTTCCAGCTTTCCATTTGACATTGGAACATCTTTTTTATCTCTGAGTAACTGGAAAAGTCCGTCATCGCCATTCTAAAACACATTTTATGTGATAAGTCCCTATCAAACATCAAGGAAGCCTCTTTGATTTTAATACTTCTTTTGGTCTCACAAAGGCTACAAGAATGACATGTTGCTAAAGAAATAACAAGCTTCAAAAACTGTTAGAAGAATTTCTTTGTGGTTGCCATTTTAGATTCCTTAAATCCTTATTGTTACACTTGAGCTTCCCTTTGGCTTTTAAATGCTTCTTTTCAGCACTGATAATTTGCCAAGACATATCTAAGAGCTGAAAGAAAAGGAGATGGCAATTACGGTATCAGTGATGTGATGTGTGTTTCAACGGGTACTCAAGCACGTTCCAATATCCAGACTGCATCTAATTAGCAGGACTGCACTTACACCTCAACCTTCCCACATTGCCTTCATCATTACAGGGCTGAGAATACTGAATACCATCCACACCCAGGCAAATGGTTTTCTGGTTTCGTCTGTGGTGTCATTAACACTTAGGCCCTGAAAGAAAATATTGACAGTCAAATAATCAAATATTTCTATTTGACTGTCTGGCTGCCATTGGCATTTTAGTTGAGTCAAGAAAAAGTGCTCTGATAAAACAGAGTGAGCATGTGAGAACATGCAGTCCAAAATAAACCAATCACCCATTGATAATTATGTGATGCTGCACTTGCCACTTACCATCTCTGAGGATCCATTTCCTCTGCTGATAAATGAAAATGCTTATGTACACTTACAATAATTACAAAAGAGTAAAAGACTATAAATGGACACAGGTACAACTTGTAAAGAGAATATAAGGATAGTGTTACTAATTTTACAGTAAATGAAATACAGGTATAACTTGTTTAATTGCATTTCACTTTTGTTTTGTTTCATAGATATTGAGTTTTTTACAAATTGAAGGTTTGTGGCAAGCCTGTGTCTATCAGCACCATTTTTTCCAACAGCATGTGTTCACTTTGTGTCTCTGTGTGACATTTGGGTAATTCCCACTATATTTCACCCTTTTTAATCATTATTACATCTGCTATGGTGACATGTGATCAGTGATCTTGGATTTATTATTGCAACTGTTTTGGGGGCATCACAAAACACATTCATAGAATATGGCAAACTGAATACATGCTGTGTACTCTGACTTCTCCACCAACCAGCCATTCCCTCACCTCTCTCCCTCTCCTCAGGCCTCCCTATTTCCTGAGACACAAAAATATTGAAGCTAGACCAGTTAATAACCTTACAATGGCCTCTGAGTGTTCACATGAAAGGGAGAGTCACACATCTCTCCCATCAAATCAAAAGTTAGAAATGGTTAATTTAGCGAGGAAGGTATGTCAAAAGCCTAGGCCTCTTGCACCAAACAGTTAGCCAAGTAATGAATGCAAAGGAAAAGTTCTTGAGGGAAATTAACTGTGCTACTCCAGTGAATGCATGAATGATAACAAAGTCTTATGGCTGATCAGAAGAAAGTGTCAGAGGTCTGATTAGAAGATCAAACCAGCCACAACATTCCCTTAAGCCAAAGCCTAATCCAGAGCAAGACCCTAAGTCTCCTCAATTCGATGAGGGCTAAGGAAGGTAAGGAAGTTGAAGAAGAAAAGTACGAAGCTAGTAGAGGCTGGTTCGTGAGGTTTAAGGAAGTCATTTTCATAACATAAAAGTGTCAGGTGAAGCAGCAAGTGTCAGGTGAAGAGGCTGCAGAAGACTTGGCTAAGATGAATGATGAAGATGCCATCCCAGTAACAGAGTTTCAATGTAGATAAAACAGCCTTACATTGAAAAAAGATGCCATCTAGGACTTTTATAGCTAGAAAGGAGAAGTCAAAACCAAGCTTCAAAGCTTCAAATGACAGGCTTTTTTGTTAGGGGCTAATGCAGCTGGTGACTTTAAGGTGAAGCCAAAGTTCATTTACCATTTTGGAAATCCTAGGGTGCTTAAAATTATGCTAAATCTACTCTGCCTGCACTCTATAAATGGAACAAAAAAGCCTGGATGACAGCTTATCCCTTTATATCATGGTTTGCTGAGTACTTTAAGCCCACTGTTGAGACCTACTGCTATAAAAAAATGATTCCTTTCAAAATACTACTGCTCATTGACAATGGACCTGGTTACCCAGGAGGGCTGTTGGAAATGTGCAAGAAGATTAATGTTGTTTTTGTGCATGCTAACACAACATTTATTCTGCAGCCCATAGATCAAGGAGTAATTTCAACTTTCAAGTATCATTACTTAAGAAATAACATTTTGTAAGGCTTTAGCTGGCATAGATAGTGATTTCTCTGATAGATCTGGGCAAAGTAAATTAATATCCTTCTGGACAGGATTCACGATTCTGAATGTCATTAAAAACATGTGTGATTGATGAAAGGAGGTCAAAATGGCAATATTACCAACAATTTATAAAAGTTGGTTCCAGCTCTCATAGATGATTTTGAAGGGTTCATGACTTCAGAGAAGGGAGTCACTACAGACATGGTGAAAACAGCAGGAGAATTAGAATTAGAAGGAGTCTGAAGATGTGACTGAATTGCTGTGATCTCATAACATAATTTGAATGCATGAGGAGTTGCCTCTAATGGATGAGCATGGAAAGTAGTTTTTAAGGTAAAATCAACTCCTGGTAAAAATGCTGTGAACGTCGTTTAAATGACAACAAAGAATTTTGAATATTACAGAAACTTAGGTGATAAAGCAGAAGCAGGGTTTGAGAGGACTGACTGCAATTTTGAAAGAAGTTCTATGGGTAAAATCCCATCAAACAGCATCACATGCTCCAGAGAACTCTTTTGTGAAAGGAAGAGTCAGTTAATGTGGCAAACTTTATTGTTATCTTATTGTAAGAAATTGTCACAGCCACCCACCCCTCAGCAACGCTAGCCAGCAGCCTTCAATATCCAGGCAAGACCCACCACAAGCAAAAAGATTATAATTCCCTGAAGGCTCAGATGATTGTTAGCATTTTTTAGGAATAAAGTATTTTTTAATTAAGGTCTGTACATTTTTAAAACAATGCTTTGCACACTTACTGGACTAGAGAATAGTGTAAACATAACTATTACTGCACAGGGAAACAAAAAAAATTGCGTGAGTGGTTTCATTGCAATACTTGCTTTATTGCAGTAGTCTGAAAACCAAACCCACAATATCCTTGAAGGATGCCCATAGTGGAAATTGTCTCTAACGTGTCTTACTAATGGGATCTACTTTGGCTTTCTGATGTCTAGATATAAATTCTACTACAGAAGAAAGCAGTTATGTTCCACCATCTCTGTGAGAAACATCTGCCTCTGGAATGCAGAAGCAAGAAAACCTGGCTTAAAATCAAATTTTATAATGAATAATTTAAGAAAAACACTTTTGAATTATTTTAAATAGAAAATTTATTAACTGGAAAGCAATGTTAAAACATTTTAATAAAGGGAATTCAAACCATCCAGCACATTTTATTCACATTTAAATTTCATTTTCTTTCATTTGTCAGTTATCTTATTTGGAACACATAATGATTTTTTAAAGTCATATGAAGGCCAGAATTTGCATTGGTTTGCACAGAATTTAAACAAGAATCTGAATGCAGGACCCGAATGCATCCTGGTCCTGCATACCACTGAATGATGGTTGTCTGCTCTGGCTTAAATTTCAATAAGGACAAGTCTGGGTTTTGCAGCTGGCTGATACATCCAGGATAGTGACAGCAAAACCACAAATTCTCCATTTAGTGGTTTCAGTTTCTCATCTGGAAGAATACTTGTGATTTAGGGACACCTTGCACTTTCATACTTGTCAAATCCTTTCTCTTCTTAACTTTCCCTACCTCCCTATGTCCACTTTTGCCCACAGCCTTGTATAACAATAGGTGCTAATTGGAGAAAAGATGCCAATCACCATTACAGCATATCAAAGTCTTGTTATTATAAGAAATTATCACAGGGCTTTGCTCCTTTTATTTCATTTTGCTTTAAAAGTTAGATAGACATTTGTATGCTTGTCTTTCTGCGAAGACCACAATATTTCTGAAATCAGGAACTCTTCCATCTTTTATGCCTCTTTCTGTCTAACGCCTAGCATTGAATATATTAGAAGCTCAATAATTGCTGGTTGAATAGTTGATGAAAGAACAACATAGAATTAAGATTGGATAAAAGGAATCAGTAATCTTCCCTTTTAATTCCAGTTCCATTCATTATTTTCTTTATGACCTGGAGGAATTCACTAAGTGCCCTGATTCTTCACTTAATAAATGAGGATTTTTAAATAAAAGTATCATAATGTCTATCCTTATCCACCACACAGGGCTAATGTAAAGAATGAATGAGATAGTTTGTGTGAAAGCACAGTTATACTAACAAGGTACTATAGAAATGCTATGGAAACTAACACTTTTAATAATTATTAACAAAAATGAATTCTTGCTTGGCAGAAAACAAGCAGACAATCTCCTCTTTCACCAGGGCCACCTGTAGCCATGACATTTTTGCCATGACTTCCCCAGGGATACCCTCTAGGGATAACTCATCTAGATGGTACCCACAGTTCAGTTAGCCCTTCCATGTATGTTTTGTTGTATTTTAAAAGTTGAAAGTTAAAAATATTTCTGGAGGAATTATCCATAATGATACACAAATACTACGTGTGACTCAGAGTGTAGATAGGTCACCCAGGGAAGAAAGCTTCACAGGAGGGATGGAGTGTCTTTGAAAGTTGGCCCTGAAGCTAAGTGATGAGACCCCTGCAGCGTCTGCTCACATCCCACTGAGCCTGGGTCCTCAAGCAGTCCCTGAGGATCCTGCCCCCCACCAGCTCAGGAGGGTGCCTCCCTCTTTTGCTCGGTCTTTCTCACTCTCTTCCTTGCATTTTCTATCACATTCTTTCACCCTTTCCTATTCTTTGGGATCTAGAAGTAGAAAAAGTGTTGTTAGCCTCAGTGCCTTCACTTTTACTCATTACTTTCAGATCTTGATTAACAAATTATCAGCTAAAATTTCTATACTAGTTGTATCAGTTCACTAGGGCAGCCATAACAAATTATCACAAACTAAATAGTTTAAAACAACATAAATTTATTTTCTTACCATTCTGGAGGCTAGAAGTACAAAATCAAAGTGTTGACATGGATACATTTCTACTAAAGACTCTGGAGGAGAATCTTTACATCTTCCTGCTTCTGGTGGCCCCAGGTGTTCCTTGGTTTGTGGCTGCAAAACCCTAAACTCTGCTTCTGTCTTCACATGCCTTTTCTCCCTCTGTGTCTTCACTTCTGGCTCTCATTAGGACACTTATCATTGGATTTAGGGCCCAGTCAGTAATCCACGATAATCTTATCTCAAAATATTTGACTTAATTACATCTTTAAAGCTTTTTTTTCCAAATAATGTCAGATTTGCAGATTACAGAGGTTAGGATGTGGACATATATTTTAGGGGCACCATTCAATTCAACCACTACACTAGGCAAATAACTTAAAAGTGGATTGTAATTTCTCAAAACCTAGACCAGCCTGCCAACCCTTCCATTTCATATAATAGAAAAAGTTATCTGAACATAAATATGGCAGAAAACTTCTTTCTCTTAATGAATGCAGATACTCCTTTACCCAGCTCCTTTGATGATGTTATCTCTGAGATATTGCCAAAATCCAGACAGGAATCCAAATACTTCCAGGGATAACTGGAAGTGTAGAAACTTGAGACTCCATGAACTTTATTGACATGAAAAAGCCATTTGAAGAACACAGAGGGTACATTCACTAAAATAAATGCCATTATAGAACAAGAAACAGGACTTGATTTCTTCTTTTCCAGATTCCATTAAGTGTGCAGTACATTTTAGGTGGTGGGAAGTCTGGAAATCTTTATGCTCAGGCCAACCAGAGTTCAGAGTCTTACTCTTTCACCTACTCAGTGTGAGTATGCAAGGCAAGTTAGTTAAACTCCCTGAGTCTCAGTTTACTTGACTATAAAGAAAAATAATAGATAATATTTATAGAGTCCTCACTATGTGCCAGATACCGTTTTAAATGATTTTACATGTTTCTTCTAAATTCTCATAACAGCATTATGAAATAGTAGGGCAGCTGCCCTTTCAATATATCTCCTCCCTTCTCTCCCAGTAAGAAAGTTTTAAATGGCCTATGGTCACCCATACAGAGGGTATATTTCCTAACATACTTTGTAAGGATAGGTGGCCATGTGAGTAAGTTCTCTCGAAAAAAATGAGAGCCAAAGTGATATGTGTGAACTTGGCATCATTTTCCTCAAAGATCATTGTTGGTTTTGCATTTACAATGCACATATTCCAATGCACATGTGTGTGTGTGTATATATATATCTTCCTTAAGTCATACTTTAGAATATCTTTTTATAGAAATTTAGCCTATATCCTAATTAGCATAGGTGGGTATTACCATGCCTGGTTTACAGATGAGGAAACTGGGGTACAAAGTATTAAAGTTAGGTGACTTGCTCAATGTTATATAGCTGACAAGTGACTTCTAACCTAGCAGTATACCATGCACAATCAGTTTGATTCTCACCTTATGTTTCTAACTTATTTACAGCACTGATCTAATAATATTTTGAACGTAATTTGTAGCAAAATAGCATAAATAAACCAATGTACTTACTGTTGTCCTTACCTATACTTCATAAATGTGTTTATTAATTTGTCCATTCAGCCACTTGTTAAAAATATTTAAGCAGATCCATGAGCTGAGCACTGAAGATGACTAACAAATAGTTCCTATCCTGAAGGACATTTATATTAGATATATGAGATATGTAGCAAATAAATCACAATATGACAGGTTATATGCAGCATATGTCAGGTACTGTTATTGCATAGAGCAAGTGATTAACTTTATCTAATGGTTGAAGAAAGGTTCTTTAAAGAAACTTCATATAGGTATGAGTGAGAAAGGGTCATTTTAAGTAGAAGAATATGAATGCAAAGTATAAAAACATGAAACAGGCCAGGCATGGTGGCTCACGCCTGTAATCCCAGCACTTTGGGAGGCCGAGGTGGTTGGATTACCTGAGGTCAGGAGTTTGAGATCAGCCTGGCAAACATGGTGAAACCCCATCTCTACTAAAACTACAAAAAAAGCAATTTGCTGAGTGTGGTGTCACGTGCCTGTAGTCCAGCTACTCAGGAGGCTGAGGCAGGAGAATCATTTGAGCCCGGGAAGCAGAGGTTGCAGTAATCCAAGATCCCACCACTGTACTCCAACCTGGGCAACAGAGAGAGACCCAATCTCAAAAATAAGATAATATATAAAAATAATGATAAATAAAAATGTGAAACAGCCTGGGGAGGTGCTGAAGACATAGAAATAATTCAATAAAGTATGATGCAGAGAGAGTAGGAGTATTTAGTGGGTTTGAAGATGAAGATTCAGATGTAGATTATGAAGGGCTTGGTATGCCGTACTTGGTGGTTTGGACAAGATCTTGTAAGAGATAAAGACCCATTAAATATATTCAGATAAAGAAGATATATTATCAGACTTATGTAGTACTCTGGGTGCGATTTGGAAGATGTGAGACTACAGGCAAAGAGCCTGGTAAGGAAACTCCAAGTTTTGTCAAGAATGATGAGAAGTGCTCAAAGACAATAGTAGTCAGATAGAAAAATGGAGAAGATTTTAGGAATTACTTGTACTTAGAGTTGGAAGAATTTGTAGATTAGTTGGATTTAGGGGATACAGATGAGAATGGAGTATAACTTTGAGAATTCTGACTCAGATGACTGGGTGGATGATGGTGCTGCCAATGAAGATAAGGAAAACAGAAAGAAGAGCAGTTAGGGGCTGACGATGAGTTCACCAGGGGGCTCTGGACTGGAAAAAAATAAGCATTAAAAGATTGTAGGTGGTTGTTAAAGCCATGGCAGTGAATGCGTGAGAGTGTCTGGTGGAAGGGAAAAGGACTTTAAGAAAAAAGAGAGAAAAAAATGAACTGGAAAGGCCAATGTTTAAAAAACAAATCAAGAAAGAGCAAGAAAGAATGGTCAGTTACTGAAAAACATCCAGAAAAAAATGTATATCATGAAATCGAAGGTCAGGGTCTCACAGTAGTTCAAGGAAATTGTCAACAGCATTAAAGGTAATGGAGTGTTCAAATAGGATTTTAAATGTGAGCCATTCTTTTTTGAATATTGATTAGGTATTTAATAAAAATCAGATTTGGCAAGTAAGAAAATTTTGATGAACCTTGTTTAAATAAATGGGAGTGGGATGGTAAAAGATAGATTGTTTTATATTCTAAGATCCTATTAGTGAAAAAAATATCGTTTGCTCATAGAGTTTGTGTTGTTAGGCATGAGGTAAAAAATAAATCTTGGCTTATGGCTAAAACTACATCAATCCTGAAACTAGATCACACTATTGCCTTTTTACTTTTCAATTAATTAGATTAAGAGCACTATCCCATCCATTGGGCAATGCCATCTGATCCTTTTTTATCTTCCTAGTGACAAACTTCAAGCAATTACAACCTCAACATTGAAAATTCATGCTAAACTAACTCAGTTTTTCATAATCTAAACAAATCAATAAAATAGATACTGCCCAAATGTTCATAAGATAACATCTGTTTGGGAAGAAACAATTGTTAATCTGAAAAGGTGATTTTCACTTTATATATAATATCTAGCATTTTATCTCTTCTCCATTCAAGTAGATGAATTATGTAATAGTGTTTGCTAAACTAGTGAGGGCAAGGTATACGTAGTTTTGTGTAAAACAACTTTATAGATCTTAATCATAATCAATATGCTCTACTGTCCTCATTAAGAATGCAAGTATATAAATGGATGTGTACACATGTGCATGCTACAAACATCAATTTGTAGTATGATCTGATTATACAGGAGTACCTTATAGTGACTAGTACTAGTGGGATGCTTAATGCTGTAACACAGAAACTAATGTTTCTGTCCCACCCTAATACTGTGCCTTTCCAATGATCTTAGCAAACATCACACCAGGAGATTATATCCCACGCCTGGCTCGGAGGGTCCCATGCCCACGGAGCCTCGCTCATTGCTAGCACAGCAGTCTGAGATCGAACTGCAAGGCAGCAATGAGGCTGGGGGAGGAGCACCCACCATTGCTGAGGCTTAGGTAGGTAAACAAAGTGGCCAGGAAGCTCAAACTGGGTGGAGCCCACCGCAGCTCAAGGAGGCCTGCCTGCCTTTGTAGACTCCACCTCTGGGGGCAGGGCATAGCTGAACAAAAGGCAGCAGAAAACTCTACAGACTTAAATGTCCCTGTCTGACAGCTTTGAAGAGAGTAGTGGTTCTCCTAGCACGGAGTTTGAGATCTGAGAATGGACAGACTGCCTCCTCAAGTGGGTCCCTGACCCCTGAGTAGCCTAACTGGGAGGCACCCCCCAGTAGGGGCAGACTGACACTTCATATGGCTGGGTACCCCTCTGAGACGAAGCTTCCAGAGGAACAATCAGGCAGCAACATCTGCTGTTCAGCAATATTCGCTATTCTCCAGCCACCACTGCTGATACCCAGGCAAACAGGGTCTAGAGTGGACCTCCAGCAAACTCAAACAGACCTGCAGCTGAGGGTCCTGATTGTTAGAAGGAAAACTAACAAAGGACATCCACACCAAAACCCCATCTGTGCGTCACCATCGTCAAAGACCAAAGGTAGATAAAACCACAAAGATGGGGAAAAAACAGAGCAGAAAAGCTGAAAATTCTAAAAATCAGAGTGCCTCTCCCCCTCCAAAGGAACGCAGCTCCTCACCAGCAACAGAACAAAGCTAGATGGAGAATGACTTTGACGAGTTGAGAGAAGGCCTCAGACGATCAAATTTCTCTGAGCTAAAGGAGGAAGTTCGAACCCATCACAAAGAAGCTAAAAACCTTGAAAAAAGATTAGATGAATGACTAACTAGAATAACCAGTGTAGAGAAGTCCTTAAATGACCTGATGGAGCTGAAAACCATGGCACAAGAACTATGTGATGAATGCACAAACTTCAAATAGTCGATTTGATCAACTGGAAGAAAATGTATCAGTGATTGAAGATCAAATGAATGAAATGAAGCAAGAAGAGGAGATTAGAGATAAAAGAGTAAAAAGAAACAAACAAAGCCTCCAAGAAATATAGGACTATGTGAAAAGACCAAATCTACCTCTGATTGATGTACCTGAAAGTGATGGGGAGAATGGAACCAAGTTGGAAAACACTCTGCAGGATATTATCCAGGAGAACTTCCCCAACCTAGCAAGGCAGGCCGACATTCAAATTCAGGAAACACACAGAACGCCACAAAGATACTCCTCTAGAAGAGTATCCAAGACATATAATTGTCCAAGATACTCCAAGACATATAATACTCCAAGACATATAATTGTCAGATTCACCAAAGTTGAAATGAAGGAAAAAATGTTAAGGGCAGCCAGAGAGAAAGGTCGGGTTGACCACAAAGGGAAGCCCATCAGACTAACAGCTGATCTCTCAGCAGAAATTCTACAAGCCAGAAGAGAGTAGGGGCCAATATTCAACATTCTTAAAGAAAAGAACTTTCAACCCAGAATTTCATATCCAGCCAAACTAAGCTTCAAAAGTGAAGGAGAAATAAAATCCTTTACAGACAAGAAAATGCTGAGAGATTTTGTCACCACCAGGGCCTGCCCTAAAAGAGCTCCTGAAGGAAGCACTAAACATGGAAAGGAACAACCAGTACCAGCCACTGCAAAAACATGCCAAACTGTAAAGACCATCAACGCTAGGAAGAAACAGCATCAACTAATGAGCAAAATAACCAGCTAACATCATAATGACAGGATCAAATTCACACATAACAATATTAACCTTAAATGTAAATGGGCGAAACATTCCAATTAAAAGACACAGACTGGCAAATTGGATAAAGAGTCAAGATCTATCTGTGCGCTGTATTCAGGAGACCCATTTCACATGCAGAGACACACATAGGCTCAAAATAAAGGGATGGAGGAAGATCTACCAACCAAATGGAAAACAAAAAAAGGCAGGGGTTGCAATCCTAGTCTCTGATAATACAGACTTTAAACCAACAGAGATCAAAAGAGACAAAGAAGGCCATTACATAATGGTAAAGGGATCAATTCAACAAGAAGAGCTAACTATCCTAAATATATATGCACCCAATACAGGAGCACCCAGATTCATAAAGCAAGTCCTTAGAGACCTACAAAGAGACTTAGACTCCCACACAATAATATTGGGAGACTTTAACAACCCGCTGTCAACATTAGACAGATCAACGAGACAGAAAATTAACAAGGATATCTAGGAATTGAACTCAGATCTGCACCAAGCAGACCTAATAGACATCTACAGAACTCTCCATCCCAAATCAACAGAATATTCATTCTTCTCAGCACCACATCACACATATTCAAAAATTGGCCACATAGTTGGAAGTAAAGCACTCCTCAACAAATGTAAAAGAACAGAAATTTTTTTTTCTTTTTTTTTGAGACAGAGTCTCACTCTGTCACCCAGGCTGGAGTGCAGTGGCGCGATCGTGGCTCACTGCAAGCTCCGCCTTCCAGGTTCACACCATTCTCCTGCCTCAGCCTCCCAAGTAGCTGGGATCACAGGCGCCTGCCACCACACCCAGCTAATTTTTTGTATTTTTAGTAGAGACGGGGTTTCACCATGTTAGCCAGGATGGTCTCGATCTCCTGACCTTGTGATCTACCCACCTCAGCCTCCCAAAGTCCTGGGATTACAGGCGTGAGCCACCATGCACAGCCTAAGAACAGAAATTATAACAAACTGTCTCTCAGACCACAGTGCAATCAAACTAGAACTCAGGATTAAGAAACTCACTCAAAACTGCTCAACTACATAGAAACTGAACAACCTGCTCCTGAATGACTACTGGGTACATAATGAAATGAAGGCAGAAATAAAGATGTTCTTTGAAACCAATGAGAACAAAGACACAACATACCAGAATCTCTGGGACACATTTAAAGCAATATGTAGGGGGAAATTTATAGCACTAAATGCCCACAAGAGAAAGCAGGAAAGATCTAAAATTGACACCCTAACATCACAATTAAAAGAACTAGAGAAGCAAGAGCAAACACATTCAAAAGCTAGCAGAAGGCAAGAAATAACTAAGATCAGACAGAACTGAAGGAGATAGAGGCACAAAAAACCCTTCAAAAAATCAATGAATCCAGGAGCTGGCTTTTTGAAAAGATCAGCAAAATTGATAGACCACTAACAAGACTAATACAGAAGAAAAGAGAGAAAATCAAATAGACGCAATTAAAAAATGATAAAGGGGATATCACCACCAATCCCAAAGAAATACAAACTACCATCAGAGAATAGTATAAACACCTCTATGCAAATAAACTAGAAAATCTAGAAGAAATGGATAAATTCCTCGACACATACACCCCCCCAAGACTAAACCAGGAAGAAGTTGAATCCCTGAATAGACCAATAACAGGCTCTGAAATTGAGGTAATAATTAATAGCCTGCCAACCAAACAAAGTCCAGGACCAGACGGATTCACAGCCAAATTTTACCACTGGTACAAGGAGGAGCTGGTACCATTCCTTCTGAAACTATTCCAATCAACAGAAAAAGAGGAAATCTTCCCTAACTCATTTTATAAGGCCAGCATCATCCTGATACAAAAGCCTGGCAGAGACACAACAAAAAAAGAGAATTTTAGACCAATATCCCTGATGAACATTGATGCAAAAATCCTCAGTAAAATACTGGCAAACCAAATCCAGCAGCACATCCAAAAGCTTATCCACCATGATCAAGTGGGCTTCATCCCTGGGATGCAAGGCTGGTTCAACATACGCAAGTCAATAAACATAATCCAGCATATAAACAGAACCAAAGACAAAAACCACATGATTATCTCAATAGATGCAGAAAAGGCCTTTGACAAAATTCAATAGCCCTTCATGCTAAAAACTGTCAATAAATTATGTATTGATGGGACGTACCTCAAAATAATAAGAGCTATCTATGACAAACCCACAGCCAATATCACACTGAATGGGCAAAAACTGGAAGCATTCCCTTTGAAAACTGGCACAAGACAGGGACGCCCTCTCTCACCACTCCTATTCAACATTGTGTTGGAAGTTCTGGCCAGGGCAATCAGGCAAGAGAAAGAAATAAAGGGTATTCAATTAGGAAAAGAGGAAGTCAAATTATCCCTGTTTGCAGATGACATGATTGTTTATGTGGAAAACCCCATCAACTCAGCCCCAAATCTCCATAAACTGATAAGCAACTTCAGCAAAGTCTCAGGATACAAAATCAATGTGCAAAAAAGCATTCTTGTACACCAATAACAGACAAACAGAGAGCCAAATCACGAGTGAACTCCCATTCACAATTACTTCAAAGAGAATAAAATACCTAGGAATCCAACTTACAAGGGATGTGAAGGACCTCTTCAAGGAGAACTACAAACCACTGCTCAATGAAATAAAAGAGGATACAAACAAATGAAAGAACATTCCATGCTCATGGATAGGAATAATCAATATTGTGAAAATGGCCATACTGCCCAAGGTAATTTATAGATTCAATGCCATCCCCATCAAGCTGCCAATGACTTTCTTCATAGAATTGGAAAAAACTACTTTAAAGTTCATATAGAACCAAAAAAGAGCCCACATTGCCAAGTCAATCCTAAGCCAAAAGAACAAAGCTGGAGGCATCACCCTACTTCACTTCAAACTACACTACAAGGCTACAGTAACCCAAACAGCGTGGTACTGGTACCAAAACAGACATATAGTACAGTGGAACAGAACAGAGCCCTCAGAAATAATACCACACATCTACAACCATCTGATCTTTGACAAACCTGACAAAAACAAGAAATGGGGAAAGGATTCCCCCATTTAATAAATGGTGCTGGGAAAACTGCTAGCCATACGTAGAAAGCTGAAACTGGATCCCATGCTTACACTTTATACAAAAAGTAATTCAAGATGGATTAAAGACTTAAATGTTAGACCTAAAACCATAAAAACCCTAGAAGAAAACCTAGGCAATACCATTCAGGACATAGGCATGGGCAAGGACTTCATGACTAAAACACCAAAAGCAATAGCAACAAAAGCCACAATTGACAAATGGGATCTAATTAAACTAAAGAGCTTCTGCACAGCAAAAGAAACTACCATCAGAGTGAACAGGCAACCTACAGAATGGGAGAAAATTTTTGCCATCTACTTATCTGACAAAGGGCTAATATCCAGAATCTACAAAGAACTCAAACAAATTTACAAGAAAAAAAACAAACAACCCCATCACAAAATGGGTGAAGGATATGAACAGACACTTCTTAAAAGAAGACATTTATGCAGCCAACAGACACATGAAAAAATGCTCATCATCACTGGCCATCGGAGAAATGCAAATCAAAACCACAATGAGATACCATCTCACACCAGTTAGAATGGCCATCATTAAAAAGTCAGGAAACAACAGTGCTGGAGAGGATGTGGAGAAATAGGAACACTTTTACAATGTTGGTGGGACTGTAAATTGGTTCAACCATTGTGGAAGACAGTGTGGCCATTCCTCAAGGATCTAGAACTAGAAGTACCATTTGACCCAGCCATCCCATTACTGGGTATATACCCAAAGGACTATAAATCATGCTGCTATAACGACACATGCACACGTATATTTATGGCAGCACTATTCACAATAGCAAAGACTTGGAACCAATCCAAATGTCCATCAATGATAGACTGGATTAAGAAAATGTGGCACCTATACACCATGGAACACTATGCAGCCATAAAAAAGGATGAGTTCATGTCCTTTGTTAGGGACATGGATGAAGCTGGAAACCATCATTCTCAGCAAACTATCGCAAGGACCAAAAACCAAACACCACATGTTCTCACTCATAGGTGGGAATTGAACAATGAGAACCACTGGACACAGGGTAGGGAACATCACACACTGGGGCCTGTCGTGGGGTGGGGGGAGGGAGGAGTGATAGCATTAGGAGAAATACCTAATGTAAATGATGAGTTAATGGGTGTAGCACACCAACATGGAACGTGTATACATATGTAACAAAACTGCACGTTGTGCACACGTACCCTAGAACTTAAAGTATAATAAAATAAAAAATAAAAAAAACCCATGGAGATTAAATTATATATTTAAAAAAGCATTCCCCTGAATAATAAGTAATAATGATGGTCATTTGCCAGAATATATAAGAAAGAAAAATATCTGTGAAGATATCAACTTACAGTAATAACTCGAAGAGAACTTTCAGCAATACATGCCAATTAAAATAAGTCAGATATAATTATTTTAGTTAATAAATATTTATTGAGCACCCTAGTATGGGCAAGATGTCATATTGGTAAAAAATATAAAGGTCTCTACTCTCATGAAACTTAAATTAGTTAATTATCAAATTAGCAATGGCATTTTAATAGCCATGCTGGTGAGTGTGAATGAAAATGAGCATTCTCATAAAAGGGTGTTAGAAGTGTCACTTGATGGAAAATTTCTTGAGGAAAACTCGGCAGGAGCATTTATATTCATAGACTTTATATTCATGGATTATTAAATGCATGTTATTTGACTCCACTATTACATGTCTAATATGTTATCTTAAGGAAACAATAGGAGATGAAGCAAAGAGTTGTACATATGTAGATCTATTGTGCTCTATTTTATAAGAGAAAAGAACAGCAAAGTCAAAATATAGAAAATTGGGTGAGCATTTAACTAAATTATGGTACCATAGATTGAAGGTCATCTTTTGAGATCCATTTGTATTTATTTATTCTTTATCATATACATTTAAGGTGTACAACATGACATTGTGATATATGTATGTGTAGTGAAGTGATTACTACAATCAAGTAAATTAGCATATCCATCATGTCACAGAGTTACTTTCCTTCTTTTCAGGGAGGTAAGTGGAGTGGGGGAGGGGAATAATAATTAAAATCTACTCTTTCAGCAAATTTCCAGTATATAATTCAATATTATTAACTGTAGTTCTCAAAATGTACTTGAGATTTCTAGATTTATTCATCTGAGAGAACTGCGTCTTTGTGCCCCCTAAGATCCATCTTTATTGTTTTTTTTTATTTATTTATTTTTTTGGGGCCAGTGTCTCACTCTGTCACCCAGGCTGGAGTGCAGTGGCTCTATCATGGCTCACTGTAGCCTCCAGCTACCAGGCTCAAGTGATCCTCCCATCTCAGCTTCCTAAGCAGCTGAAACTACAGGCACACGCCACCATGCCTGGCTAGTTTTGTTTTTGTTTTTGTTTTTTGTATAGACGGGGTCTTGCTATCTTGCCTCAAACTGCTGGGTTCCAGTAATCCTCCCGCCTCTGTTTCCTAAAGTGCTAGCATGAACCACTGCACCTGGCCAGATTCATCTTTAAAAGCCTATTTAATTGTCTGGGAAAATAATCACTATTAATTGCCAAGCTAAAAAATAAGCAGATTATTATATGTAGTACGATCTTTTTTGACATTTGTGAAATATAAACCCCACACTAAAAAGTTAAAAAAAAAAAAAGACTTTAACAAAAACTCATAAAGTGAATGTCTGTGTTGTCACCCCACAGAATATAACCTGCATGACAGCACCCACAAACTCAACCCCTCACTTTCTCCTGGAGGAAAATATCATTTTGAATTTCACAGTAATTATTTACTTGCTTTTCAGGATAATTTACCACTTAACATGTATCCAAGAAGAGGAGAGCTTAATTTTGTCTATTTTTGAACTTTATATGAATGTAATCATATTGTATTCTTTTATGTGTTTTTCTTCTTTTGCTCAACATTCTGTGTAAGATTGATCCCTGCTTGTTCATAGTCATAGCTGAAATACAATGCTGTGTATAGTCCATTGTGTAAAAAGACCACAATTTTCATATCTATTCTGGATGCTGTTCCATGTGTACATGACCATCAAGTTCACTAAATTCTGGAAATCCTTTTTCTAAGATTGTTCTACCAACTTTCACTTTCACCAGAAATGTACAAAAATAACTGTTATATAATATGCAGCATGGCTACACAGATATAAATCACATAGGGATTTTTGTTGGATTACATCAAATTTAGAGACTAATTTGTTAATATTTGTGTAAAACCTTGTTTTTCTTTTTTGTTTTATATTTACATTGTAGGATTGTAGGAAAGCAATATGTATACACACATATATAATATTCCTACATATAATATATAAAATATATATTTCTATATATGTAATGGGACTACTTTTATTTCTACTGTTGAAATGAGTTTGAAGAAAGAAAGGAGCATAACAAAAAACACTTGACTATGACAGGAAGAAGGAAGTAAGATTTTAATGAAAGAAGTGGGTAAGTTGAGACCAATGAGGTACACAAGTGCTATTAATGTAGGAAAGAAGAAAGACCCACAGTGAATCTGAAGATAAAAGGTTAAAGGAAACAGAGTGAGAAGAGAGAAGAATCCAAAACTGCTCCCCAAGCAAAGGGAACATGATAAAATGAAAATAGAATAAAGTAGACAGAAGTCATGAGGTCTAGCATTCGTAACCTTAAATGGAAGAGACATGAACATTTGCCAGAGAGGTAGCCAAACACAAGCGTATGTAATGCATGTGGAGGGAGCCATAAGTCCTGGAAGCATGAAGGAGCATCAGAATGGGAGATGCATCTTAGCTGTTGATTCCACCATATACTGGCCTTTGCATGGTGTACTAAAATATTCTACCCTACTCTGTTATTTATAAATCTGAGAAGGTGAGAAACAGCAAAGTGAAATCCAGTGCCTTTGTGATTACCATCCCTAGAGAGGGAAATCTTTGGGTTCCTCAAAGTGGTTGGTTTTATGAGTTCATATGATAGTTAGGAATGATAACCAAATCCTTATTTTTGGCATAAGGCAGAATCTTGAATATTATGATTGTTTCAATGGACAATTCTTTGCTTCATGGCTTTTTTTTTTTTTTTTTTTTTTGAGACGGAGTCTCACTCTGTCGCCCAGGCTGGAGTGCAGTGGCGTGATCTCGGCTCACTGCAAGCTCCGCCTCCCGGGTTCACGCCATTCTCCTGCCTCAGCCTCTCCGAGTAGCTGGGACTACAGGCGCCCGCCACCACGCCCGGCTAATTTTTTGTATTTTTTAGTAGAGTCGGGGTTTCACCGTGGTCTCGATCTCTTGACCTCGTGATCCGCCCTCCTCGGCCTCCCAAAGTGCTGGGATTAGAAGCATGAGCCACCACGCCCGGCCGCTTCATGGCTTTTATAAATTATTTTGTACCTCATTCAAAAAATATGTAACAGCTTTGTGGAAATTTACTTGACATAAAAAGCAGCGCATATTTAAGTGTACAACTTTACACTTATTTGACGTACGTACACACCAATGAAACCATCAACAAAATCAAGACAAAGTACAAGTTTCTTCATTCTCCTTTGTAATCCTTCTTTTCTGACCCTCCTTGCCCCTTCCCCATTCTCTGGTAACCACTGATTTCCTTTCTGTTACTACAGTTTAGTTGACATTGACTAGAATTTTATACAAATGGGATCCTTCAGTAGGTATTCTTTTTTTGTCTGGCCATTTTCATTCAGCATAATTAGAGATTTAGCCATGTTTTTGTGTATCAGTAGTTCGTTCCCTTTTTTGAGTAGTACTAATCTATTGTTTAGGTATATCATCATTTATCCATTCATCTGTTGATAGGCATATGGATATTTTCCAGTTTAGACCTCTGACAACTAAAACTGCTATGAACATGCATGTAAAAGTGTGGAGGTAGCCTTTCACTTGTCATGTGTAAATACTTGGAAGTGAAATAGCTGTGTTATATGGTAGGCATATGTTTAACTTTTTAAGAAGCTTCCAAACTGTTTTCCAAACTTATTGGGACGTTTTACATTCCCAGCAGCAGTATAGGAGTTTGTTTCTTTACACCCACAATAACACTTGACATGATTATTCTTTTAAATTTTAGACATCCCAATAGATGGGTGGTAGTGTCACATATGGTTTTATTTGCATTTTTTGAATAACCAATTATGTTGAACATGTTTTTTATATTTATGTGCTGTATGTTTATATATTAGTGAATTGTCTGTTCATGTTATTTGTCCAATTTTCTTTTAACCTATGTATTTTTTCATTGGTTATTTTTGAGAGTGATTTATATATTCTTGAATCAAGTTCATTATTGGATGTGATTTGTGAATATATTTTTTCAATATACATCTTCTCTTTTATTTCCATATAATAGTATCTTTTGAAGGGCAGAATTTTTCTTCTTTCTTTGAGAAATGGTCTGAAAGTCTCTGGCTTGTCGCCCAGGCTGGAGTGCAGTGGCGTGATCCTGGCTCACTGCAACCTCCAACAACCAGGCTTAAATGATCCTCCCACCTCAGCTTCCCCGATAGCTGGGACCACAGGTATATCCCACCACACAAGGCTAATTTCTCTATTTTTTGTAAAGATGAGGTTTCTCTATCTTGCCCAGGCTGGTCTCGAACTCCTGACCTCAAGTGATACACCTACCTTGCCTTTGAAAGTTCTGGGATTATAGTCATAAGCCACCACACCTAGCCAGAAATTCTTAATTTTGATAAAGTCCAATTTGTTTATTTTTTAACGGATCATGCCTTTGATGTTGGTCTAAGAAATAGTTGCCTAACCCAAGGTAATACAATCTCTTCTATATTTTTCTTCTGGAAGTTTTGTAATTTTAAGTTTTACATCTTTTTTATATTCATTTCGAGTTAATTTCTGTATATGGTACAAGGTATCAATTTTTTTTTGTTTTTATTTTCTTTTTTTGCAAATGGATATCTAATCATTCCAGAAACCTTTGTTGAAACACTATCCTTTCTCCACTGAATTGCCTTTGTAATTTTAATGAAAATCAATTAACCATACATGAGGAACTCTATTTATGGACTCTATCTTATGCTTCATTTGTTAAGTTGTCCATGTTGACACCAATATAGTATGGTTTTGATTATTATATCTATCTAAATATATAACTATTGGAGTCAGGTAGTGTAAGTTCTTCAAATTTATTTTTATTTTTCAAGGTTATTATTTATTAGTATTACTTTGCTACTCTAGAGCCTTTACATTCTCACATGATTTCTAGAATCAGCTTGTAAACTTCTACCCAAAAAATGCCTATTATGATTTTGACTTAGAATGTGTTGGATCCATAGATTAATTTGGAGAATTGATATCTTAAAAACAAGTCATCTTCTAATCATTAAGGTGGCATCTCTCGCTATTTATTTGACTTCCTTAAGTTCTCTCAGCAATTTTTTGTAGTTTTCAGTATGCAAGCATTATACATTTTTGTCAGATTTATTTCTATATATTTCATATTTTGATATTGTAAATGGCATTTTTAAATTTTAATGTCCAATTGTGTTGCTAGTATGTAGAAATGCAATTGATTCTTTATGTTAATCTTGTACACTGACCTTGCTGAACTCACTTGCTAATATTCATAGTGATTTGTAGATTACATTAAACTTTCTACACAGATGATTACACTGTCTTGCAAAATAGAGACAAATTTACTTCTTTTTTCTGACTTGTATATTTTTGGTATTTTTTCTCTCTTCTTTTGAATTAACTATTTCATATGATTCTATTTTATCTGTGGCTTATTAGTTTTAGTTAGTGCTATTTTAGTGTTTGCTTTAGAGCTTATAATATTCAATCTTATCAGTGTATATCTTTAAGTACTATTGCACCTCCTTTTGTATTAGGACCTCACAAAACATAGAAATACCCATTTCTATTCTTCTGGTTTTTTAATATTGTTTCCAGACATCTTGTTTTTAGAAATCTTATAAATCTTATAATATATTCTTATTTTTTTGCTTTCAACAGTTGATTATCTTTTACAGAGACTTAAATAACAACCAAAATGTATTTATATTAACCCACATAGTTATCTTATTTGGTGCTTGTTATTCTTTTGTATAGATCCAGAATTCCATCTGGTATTACTTTCCTTTAGCTTGAAGAATTTCCTTTAGCATTTTTTATAGTTCAGAACTGTTATAAATGAATTATTTCAGCATTGGTATGCCTGAAAAAGCTTTCCTTTTACTTTCATTTTTAAAGGTATTTTTGTTAGTTCAAGAATTCAAGGTTGTCCCTTTTTTCTTTCAGTACTCTAAAAATGTTACTAACACATAAAATTGTCTTTTATATTGCATGGTTTCAAACAAGACTTCTGCTCTCATCCTTATCTTTTTTCCTCTACATAAAATGTTTCTTTGTTCCATGACTACTTAAAACATTTTCTCTTTACCACTTGTTTTAAGGAAATAATTATAATATGTGGTGCTGCAATTTTCCTTATGTATCTTGTCATTTGAGTTCATTGAGCTTCTCAGTTACATTGACCTTTAATTTTTATCAGTAGAAAGTTTTTTGTCTCATGTCTCCAGACAGTTTTTTCTTTCCCTACTCCCATTGTAAACTCCAATTACATGTATATTAGGCCATTAAAATTGTCCCACAGCTCACTGATACTCTTCTTTTTCAGTGTTTTTCTTTTTTCCTGTTTGTTTCCCTTTTGATAGTTTTGATTGCTATGTTTTTGTGTTAACTGATCTTTTCTTCTCTTTATGTAGTTTTTATCTTTAGAAGTTTGATTTGGGTCTTTTTAAAAAAAATACATATCCTCACAATTCTGCTTAACATCTTAAATCTTTTCTCTAGCTTCTTGCACATATGAACTATAGTTACAATAACTGGTTTAGTGTTCTTATTAACTATCATCTGTCTCCTCTGTGTCATTCCAGATCAGTTTTAACTGATTGATTTTTGTCTTCATTATAGCTGTATTATCTTGTTTCTTTACAAAATGATAAATTTTGACTGGATGCCAGACATTGTACATTTTACCTTTTTTGGGGGGTGGATATTTTTGTATTCCTGCGCATATTCCAAATCTTGTTCTCAGATGTAGATAAGTTACTTAAAAACAGTTTGATCTATTTAAGTCTTGTTTTCAAGCTTTGCTAGGCAAGCTGAGAGCAGCATAATGAGATAAAAGTCTTCTGAGTATGAACAGACACTTCTCAAAAGGAGACATTCCTGCAGCCAACAGACATATGAAAAAAAGCTCATCATGACTGTTCATTAGAGAAATGCAGATCAAAACCACAGTGAGATACCATCTCATGCCAGTTAGAATGGTGATTAAAAAGTCAGGAAACAACAGATGCTGGCGAGGCTGTGGAGAAATAAGAATGCTTTTAAACTGTTGGTGAGAGTGTAAATTATTTCAACCATTGTGGAAGACAGTTTGGCAATTCCTCAAGGATCTAGAACCAGAAATACCATTTGACCTAGTAATCCTATTACTGGGCATGTACCCAAAGATCATAAATCATTCTACTATAAAGACACATGCACACATATGTTTATTGCAGCACTATTTACAATAGCAAAGACTTGGAACCAACCCAAATGTGTATCAACGATAGACTGGATAAAGAAAATGTGGCACATATATACCATGGAATACTATACAGCCATAAAAAAGCATGAGTTCATGTCCTTTGCAGGGACATGGATGATGCTGGAAACCATCATCCTCAGCAAACTAACACAGGAACAGAAAACCAAACGCCGCAGGTTCTCACTCGTAAGTGGGAGTTGAACAATGAGATCACATGGACACAGGGAGGGGAACATCACACAATGGGGCCTGTTGGGGGGTGGGGGACAAAGGGAGGGAGAGCATTAGGACAAATACCTAATGCATGCAGTCTTAAAACCTAGGTGAAGGGTTGATGGGTGCAGCAAACCACCATGGCACATGTATACCTATGTAATAAACCTGCACGTTCTGCACATGTATCCCAGAACTTAAAGTAAAATAAAATAAAAACATAAACAAACAAAAATAAAGGTGTCTTTAATTTTGAAAAACTTACAAATTCTAAATATTATTCCTGGTAGATGTTTCTGACTTCTGTCCAAAATGGTGCTTCTGAGCACTACTGGACTCCTTTGGTCTTTTATTACTGAGGGTGGTATTTGCTAACTTTTTACCCCGTGTCAGATCTTGCATGTGCTATGACCCATTACTCAATTGAGTTTCCATCCCTTTCAGATAGGCCTGGAGATGTGATTAGGATAGGAGAGCAAGTTGGAAGTTTTGTTGTTGTTGTTGTTGTTAGCTCTTGGTTGTCTCAAGTGAGCAATTTGCATTTTCAGGGAACCACAACCTAGGAACTGGAACCACATATGTCTCAATTGAACCACAGCCCCTCATCCACATACCGCAAAAAATCCTTATCTCCTAGTGGGAGGAAGGGAATGAATGGCTGAGAAACATAAGGAAGGAGAAAAAAAAAAAAAGTTGTTTTTGGCAAGTTTAGATTCCATAAGCATGTTAACAGTTGTTGAAAGTTTTTAACAGGCAGATAGAACGGAGGGTTAATAACTAATTATTACCCGATACTCATTATAATTCTGGTAAAAATAAAGAACATGAAGATCTCTTAAAATGCACCTTTTTAAAGAAAGCTACCCAGACGGAACTGTGAACTAAATCTGAAGTTAGTTTTCATTCCGGCAGCCTCACTACCAAGCTCTGTAGCTCTGGGATACACAGCTTCTTGTTATGGGATACATTCCATTCTGTTTTTTTCATCTACACAGTGAGGAGGTTGTAACATTACTTAAAAACTTATCCAGTTTTGAAATTTTATTATCCCATCATTCCATTTTCCTCTAGTGCTTCATTTACAAATAAAGTAAATGAAAATCAGTGGTCATCTCACTGCCATCCAGAATTAAGTAGCCTCACCCATTTTCTAGGGACACATTTTTTTTTCTTTTCAAATAAAAGTGAGTTTAACTTAAACTTGGCCTGCACATACCCTGCCTCTTTTTAACTTTGGAGATAAGAAGCTTTCTTTTCTGAAAGCTTAGACCTCTATGATTATTATATTAACACAACAGCCAACAGGTGGCGCTGCAGGCCTGTGCTAGTTTACAGTCCTTTGACGTCTGTGGTTTTTTTATAGCAGTAGAATACATACATCTCTGTATTTCTTCAACCCAAAATAACAGGATCTAGTGAAATAACCTACCCTGTACTAAGTATAAGCCCCAGGGATTAATAATCTATTATCTGCTTGCAAATAAATCTGACAGTGGTAGAAATTTATCACCCGAAAAACTTGACACTTACAGTTGCTTGTATATCTTGAAAGGGGCAATTTTAGGTACACTAAAAGGCATATTCCAGTCCAGAAACATATAGCATGATGCCATTCTTGTAATGATGAAGACAAGGAAAGGTGTTGTATCTATTTACATATCATCATTCATCAGCCAAATTTGCAATGCTTCCATTTTTAATCAAGGATTTATAGCATTAGATCTGGTACTATCCTTGGTCATAACTGAAAACACTCAAGCTCGTGTTATAGATGGAGTAGCAGAAGATCCACAAATGTTGTATGATCCTTAAGAAACCATGGCTATTTAATAGTAGATTTCAAATGATAATTGAGGTCTCTTCTAAGCCCACCTTCCCTTGGGAGAACCTGAGTTCATTGAAGGTAAGTTCCCAGACTCAGACAAATCCTCATCTCAATTGCTCCATTCTGTAAATAAATAAAGAAGTAAATGTATCTTTGGGATTTGCCTGATTTGCCTTTCACGTTCACTAGGATAGGTTACAAACGTTGGAAACTGCTACTCTATGATTATCAGTTCCAGAAAATCAGCTTGGCTTATTCAGCAAAACAATCTGGCAGGCACACTTTTTTGACACAATCTATACCTCCTGGACAACCTGCACTACATAAAGAACTTTTCTAGAATTCCTTCATCCAAGATGAATAAACTAAGAAAGAGTACAGCTGTTTAAGCCTTTAATCTACAGAGGAGCAGAGGAGGTAGCAGTGAAGGTGGATGGTGAGGAAACATCTGCTTTTCCTCTTTCTGTCATCAAGTATAGGGCCTCTTCAGGGAAACTCCCGCTTTCTCCAACTGATCTGCAACTTTGACTTCCAAAAGGGACTGATTCTGACCTCCCTCTCACCTCTGACTTTCAGCCTTGACAATCTCTGGGATTCTGGAGATAGCTTAACAAAGGTCATCATCACTCAGATTAACCTGTTTCCTAAATTGCTGTTGTTTGAAATGGTTTAAGCAGCTGCCCGGGAATGTGGAGGAGTGTAGACTGAAGATCTGGAGTAGTGGTTTGGTTTGTCGTTATCCTTCCCCTGTCTCATCCTAGAAAGAGTGAACCTGTGGACATTCTGACAAACCATAATGCAGAAAGAGTGGATATTTGTCTGTCAAGTTCTAATTAATAACAATGATAGCTGATAGTATATATCAAGTATATTTCCTTACTTTTTACCACAATTTTAATGACTGGTTTTAGTAATTCCTTTGCAGCTGTGAAAACTGAGATTAAGATAGGTTTAATTATTTGTCTGAAGTCACAGTCTTAAGAACTAACCAGTATACTAGCTGCAAGTGACTCATATCACTATAAATGGTGGAACCAGAATCCAATTTCAAATTTGTCTAACTCCCTATGTTTTTTGCTAGTGAGCTGACTGAAATGTATAGCCATTGCCTGGAAGCACAATAATCTAGAATAATATGGTATTTTAAAATGCTAAAGCCAGCTGTCTTAGTATAAACCATAACTCCTTAAGATGTATTATTTCATTAACTTCTTTTTTTTTTTTTTGCTTTTTTGGTTGGTTTGTTTTTAAGGCAGAGTCTCCCTCTGTCGTCCAGGCTGGAGCGCAGTGGTGTGATTTCAGCTCACTACAACCTCCGGCACCCGGGTTCAAGCGATTCTCCTTCCTCAGCTTCCTGAGTAGCTGGGACTACAGGCATGTGCCACCATGCATGACTAATTTGTGTATTTTTAGTAGACACAGGGTTTTACCATGTTGGCCAAGCTGGTCTCGATCTCCTGACCTTGTGATCCACCCACCTCGGCCTCCCAAAGTGCTGGGATTACAGGCATGAGCCACCATGCCTGGCCAACATATTTCTTTTTTGGTATATCTGTTCTGTTCTTGATGAAGAAATATATAACAGTGTAAATACATAAAAGAAATGCAGTGTGCAGCCACATTGTTGCAATACAAAGCACCTTTTCAAAATTCAGACATCTAGGCCTGTGAAACCTGAGTGGGAAGTCAAGCTTCAAGGATCAGGGCCCCGGGTACAGAATAAAGTCAGACACTTGAAATTTGAATCCCAGTTTTTTCTTTTCTATGGAGAATGATTTTTCTATGTTTGTTCCTGAACTCAAAAGTAAAAAACCAGAGAAGCCACACTTTCCATCTTCCCTCTTGTGCACCTGGGGAAAGTATCACACAGATGCAGATTGAATATGTTTATATTGCAAAAAGGAAAACGATGTTCATATTTCAACTCAGATGTGATCCATTTGGGTGATTGAGTTTTACGATTTTTTTCTGTTTTCTTCCCAGGTAAGTTCTGCAACAGTCAAGAATGTTAATGACTACACGAAAAACTTCTATTAGCTTAAATTAGTAAGGGTTTATTTTTCTCATGTGGCAACAATGTTAGATATAGGCAATTGCCTGTATTGTTCAGCTTAAAGGTGTCAGTGCTGACATTTATGACGCTCTCAATCTCACTTTCAGATTTGGGCATTAGATGGCTGCCCAAATATTAGACAAATTTCCATTTGAGGCAGAAAGAAGAGAGCAAGGTAGCATCATTTATGTCTTTCTTTTTTATTAAGAGAGCAAAAACTTTTCAGAGACATGATAGCCGACCTCTGCTTACTCCTCATTGGCCACAAGTGAGCCTCATGGCTACCCCAAATGGCAAAGTAGCCTGGGAAGGTGAGATTTTAGCTTTCATGGCATCTGAGTGAAAGGGCATGAGAAAAAGAGAATTGCTAGAAAGTCTGCCACACTTTCCACCAGGCAAGAAAATAACCCAGATCATATGTACCTGCAAATGAGGGCAGGTATATGTGAACCCTGATTCAGCAGTTCTCAAAGAATGGGCAATACATGCAAACTAGCAGTCATGCATTCAGCTCAACAAATACTTATCAAGCACTATGTCATACACTAAAAACTACAGATATATTCTGCTCCTATGGAGATTAAATTCTGTCACTAGTAACGTCCTTCCACCCAGACTTTAACTGGTTGGCCAGCTGGTATAATGAAATCAGTAGCCTAGAGTTGATCAGCTAAAGAGACTACAGGGAAAAATGATGTATGTATGGTAAGATCAGAAGCATGCTTCTCAATACCCTCTTCCTCACAGATCTCCTCCTGCCTTTCTAAAGCAAATGCCTGAAACTCTAGTAGGGAGAAAGAGATTTCAACCCCTTCTCTGGCTCCACTGTTCACTTTTTTTCTGCTTAATGGAAGAAGTATTACTAGCACAAATGTTCAGAGCTTGGAATATTAATGGGTCATGATTTCTAGTGAGAAAGGAAAATATATTTTAATAGGTCGTGAAAACCAAATGCAGACTCCTCCTTTCTGCCCATCTGGTGCTGATGGCCATCCAGGGAATTTTAATTCAGATATATAGTGTAGACATGGCCATATTGTTCTCCCCATATTTCCTTTCTCTGTATGACCATCTAAATAGTGCAGAATCTCAAAATGTAGATTTAGAAAACGATAGGGGATCTTCATCCTAATCTGCCAGCTCAGCTTTTAATGTGGAGTTTTCCACTGTGAGTATTAGATTCTTGCACAGCTATTAATAATGCAAGCCTGGTCCCCTTTCTTGTCTTATTCATTGTGGATATAGCACCTTTGGGAATCCCATGGAGAGGACAGTGATACACAGGGCAGAATGAGAAATTTCTACGTCTCTTGAAAATCATCATCAATCTATCCTAAATTCACATCCTCACCCCAAGTGAATTTGCACAGAGGACCAAAACAGAAAAATGTAGGGGTCAGGAAACTTAGCAGTACCCTGTCTTCTTTTCATACCTCTGTCTACCTCTTTCTTAGCTGCTCTGTCCCAAAGCATGGGAGTAGTTAATCTGGCTGGTCAGAGTTTCAGGACATAAATTAAGATTATAGTTGCCAGCAGGCAGAGTCACTGTGTTCTAACCAAACAACAACAACAAAACACAGGAACACAGGCTCCAGGCTCCTTTTGCCTGGTTTCTTTCCCTTCAGGGAGGAAAAGATAAAAATATCAGTAGGGATTTCCCTTAGGAATCTTGCCAACTCAAATTCTCTTCTCTGGTAACATGTACATAAGTGAGTAAATAAACTTAATTTTTCTTACTGCTCATCTATTATTTTTCTTTTCAAAGAATGGGCCTAAGCTTCATGATCCAAATGTACATTTAAACCTATAGCCTTGAGTGCATGTGTGCAGCTATTAATCAAATTGTAATTCTTGTTTCACTATTTTTTCATGTCCATAGGGTTCAACCATTTCTGCATGCCTGATTACAATGCCACTAAAATCTTTTCTTGGCCGGGCGCGGTGGCTCACGCTTGTAATCCCAGCACTTTGGGAGGCCGAGGCGGGCGGATCACGAGGTCAGGAGATCGAGACCACGGTGAAATCCCGTCTCTACTAAAAATACAAAAAATTAGCCGGGCGTGGTGGCGGGCGCCTGTAGTCCCAGCTACTCGGAGAGGCTGAGGCAGGAGAATGGCGTGAACCCGGGAGGCGGAGCTTGCAGTGAGCCGAGATTGCGCCACTGCACTCCAGCCTGGGTGACAGAGCGAGACTCCGTCTCAAAAAAAAAAAAAAAAAAAATCTTTTCTTAATGCTTAAGAAAATATAATAATAATATCAACTACTACTTACTGAATGCCATGTTTGAAAACAAACACGTCATGAGATTCAAAAAATGTAAAGATCTTTGGGAAGCCCTAATTATAAATGTAAGTAGAGATATAGTGATCCCTTAATTATGCATGTAGGGCCCATCATAATCTGGTTTTGATGTACTCAGAAAAAATTTTTAAAAAAAAAACTTATTCCCTCAAAGTTAGATGGTTTTCTCAGTCAAAATATTCTCTTCATTGTTCTTCACAAATGCCATCACTGGGGCTTCAACTCGTACTCTTTCTCCTAATTGTCTTCTTATTCTTTTCTATTTCTTCTTCTCACTCTTTTCTATTTTTCTATACCTGTCTCATTTTTCAAGACTCACTTTAAGATATCATCTCTGAAAATCATTTTCCGATGCCCTGTTTCATAAAAGATATTTTCTGGAATTCCTGAGGTATTTTGAGTGTATAGCTTGCAAAGAATAACTTTTTAATTTAGTGTGAATACAAGTTTGAGTCTAAACAAGTTAAATTGGAGAACTTCTATGTCAATATGACTCACATAAGACTTTTGATCACCTATGTCAACATGACTTACTGATTTCTTCCAGAAAAACTTTGCCCAGAAAGATAATATAAATAACTCCACTGTTTGCTTGAAGAAATTTCTAAAACTCAATTTATGAAAGACAATAGCCTTCTCACCTTGGCAAATGCTTGCTTAGCAAACAGAGGCATCTATGCAGACATACTTCAGAACACATGCTTCACTGACAACCAATATGGCCATTATAGCATGGATTTTGCCCATTTTAGTCAGCTACCCACTTTGAAAGACCAACCTTAGATTGCTTAAGCCCAAAACCCCAAAGTGCTATAATACTCTACTTCTGACTTCCCCTTCTGAGCTGCTTCTGATACTCTATCAAGATGATGTTCTCTCCAACTGTAATAACCTCCAATAAACTTAATTTTGCTTTATTAATATCACCAGGTTGCCTGGCAATATTTTGAGGAATTAAACACTGGAATTGGATGTATGTTAGTATAGCTGACAAACTAGGAAGGGCTGTATAACATAAGTCTGAATGCATGAGCTTTGGCATTTTAACCAATGAGTTTTTCTTAGAATTTATAATAAGGGAAGAATGAGCTTTGCATGACAAGTGTACAGACTTTATCAGCAGAGAAGTATGATTCCAAGTCTCAAGAATCCATGAGCCCTAACAATTCACTTCTCAGATTTTTCCCAGGAAAGAATAATATTTCCATATAATAGAGGGACTTAATAGCAGAGGAGAGACTAGAAAACAACACTATCCCAGCAATCCACTTATATCCCCATAGAGCATGAAAGTAGAAGATTAGAAATATGTTCTTGATGTATCTCAGATAGGTTTGAGACAGATCTACTGAGACATACTGAGACAGCCTCAGAAGAGAAAAGAGAAAAAAGTAATATTTTTCCATAGCTCAGGTCCTGAAGGCATCTAATGGATAGTATAAAGAAGATATAGAGTGAGCTGCATCGGCTGATAGCTGGAGACCGGGTGGAAAACACCCATCTCAGTAGCATCAGCATAGATAAACCATAGACCAGATTTGCACGTCTCACAAATGTCAGTTCTGTGCACACCTATACCCTATGGAAAGTAGAGGCAAATCTAAGTGAAAAAAGTGTAGGGGAGTGGAACAAAATATTTTAACTGTAAATACACTAAATTGGCTAAACTTAAGCTTCTGCCACTAGGTGAAATGTGAGCTCAAATAGAAATTAATTTCAACTGTAGAATATTAATGTCACAGAAAAATAAATTTATATTTTTTGTAAACCAAAATTTGTGGTCTCAGATTTAATAACTACAACCTAAGAAGAGTGAAAAAAAGGCAACTGAAAAAGCTGTTTATACTTTTAGAATTCCTCAAGCAGAATATACACTTAAAGTGGGATTTCATGCACTGTGGGTGTCTTTAGATCTCCAGTGCTTCAATTGTGGTCAACAGCTGCCCTGTGGAACACTATGAATGTCTCTAGTCTCATCAAATGGGATTCCTAAGAGCAAAGATTTGGTGTAATTTTTGACCTCTAAATGTATTTAAAGTAAAATTATGGATTTAGCTTCAGAAGATCTTTATCAATTGAAAAAAAAATTTGTGAAGCCATCTTCCCATTTTGCTTATGTCTAATGAAGGAAAATAAATTAAGCGTAGTAATAATAACAACAGGGATAAGCTAAAGGTCAGCCATGAGAAACCAGGAGGTTGGTTCATCATGTGCTCTAGAGTAAAAGGTCGAGATTGACAAGCACGTAGATATATGTGGGAAAAGCTTTGATGGGGACCTTATCCTCTGGGGATATTTAGGACAGGGTTAGGCTGAAAAGGCAAAAGCCAAGAGAACATCTTTTAAAATAAATATTCCCAGTCTTGGGCATTGTTTTCCCCTCACAATAACCTTTGCTTATCTATTTATAGCTTGGGTAACAGGAACCAAGCTCATCTTGTGTTAACACAGAACAGTTAATTATGAATGCTACTCGGAAATTAAAGTTAATCAACCTGGTTCAGTTTCCTAGCTTACAATGATATCAGAAAGTTTAGATGTGAAACCTGTCATTAGATAGCATGAAATCTATTCTCTTTTTTAAAATTTTGAAATATATCATTTAGATAAGAGCGTATATAGCACATTTGTATAAATTTTAAACTGTTGATAAAAATGAACATTGTGAACCAATCACCTAGCTTAACAAAACATAGTCTTAAAGCTCTCTGGGTATCAGTACCTGACTGTTTCCTCCTTCTGGAGGTAATTAATATCTGTAATATCATTAATCATTTTTGTTTTTCTTCATAGTTTTCTATTTATATAAGTTCCTGTAAACAATATCTCATTTTATTTGACATGTTTTTATACTTACATGTTTTATAATACATTTTTAAAAGTATTAAATCACAGTGACTATTTTCCCATGACTTTTTGTGTGGCATTATGTACTGATATACATTGCTACATATTCATATTGATGTGTATAGCTACAATGCCTTCATTTCCACTGCTTTATAATATTCCATTGTGGAATAAACTACAATATATTTACTCATACTAAAGTCTATAGAGATTTAGGTTGGTTCCATGGTTTTTATTATAAGCAATGCATTTATGCATGTTTGTACATCTCCTTGTAAAGTGTGGCACGGATTTCTCTACAGGGGGGATTGCTGGTTTTATAGCCTCTGCATATGTTCAAATTTATTAGAGTATGCTAAATTGTTTTCCAAAATAGTTTCCTTATTTATATTCCCAACATCGATGTACAATCTTGCCCATTGACTCACTGTCTTGTCAATACTTGTTAAAATCAGACTTTACTCTTTGACAAGCTACTGGTTTAATTTGGATCTTAGTTTTCATTTTAATTTTGCATTTTCTAATTACGGATAAAGTTGAGTGCTTTCTTATTTTTATTGGTTGTGTTACCTTTCCTTTGAAATATTTGGTTTCTATGTTTTTCCCATTTTATATTGTTGTTTGTTTTTTTTTTACTGATTTTAGGGCTTCTTTGTATATTTTTAATAATCAAGCTTTGTCAATCACTTTTGTTCCAAATATGTTCTTCTATCTTGTGACTTGTGTTTTGCCTAAGACGTCTTAATTTTAGGATAGTTGAATTTATCAGTCTTTTCCTTTAAACTTTATGCTTTTTGCATTATTTCAAGAAATATTTCTCTGCCCTGAGGTCATAAACTTTCTGACCTACATTTTTGTCTATAAGTTTAAAGTTTGTCTTTTACTTTTAAGTAGTTAAACCATTTGGAATTGATTTTTGAGTAATAATCATACGATATAGGAACCCAATTTCTTTCTTTCTTTTGGATAATCTATTGTTCCAATATATTTAATTGACATTTTATCCTTTTCCCAATGATTCACAGTAGTAGTTCTGTCATCTATTAAGTTTACTTAAATGCATTAGTTGATTGGGGGCTCTCTGCTTCCTTGGTCTATTTTTTAATCCTCTCACCATTATCAAGCTGTCTTAATTTAAATTAAGTGTTTGGCCCGGGTTAGACTTGTCTTCTCACATTCTTTTCCCCTCCCTTTCTATCTTCATCCTGGTTTTATACTTCAAAATAGTTCTTACTTTAAAAAACTTTATTTCTCAAGAAAACCATCCTCAATTTATATCCTTGGCTCCCAACAAAAGGGGTTATTTTTCAATTGTAAGAGACTATAGCCTTAGAAGAAATTATCTCATATTATTGTGAGTTATTTTACTAGCACAAATAAATCTCAAATATTGCTTTGATCTATGAGATGCGTTCTGCTCCTAAGAGTAATTAACTCATTGTAGACCACATCTAAGACTCCATAAATCGAAAACACTTGGCCTGGAGTTCCTTGGTGAGCTGATATGACACATATTCTGCTTTCATGGAGGACAGCCAACATAAAAAAATGGTACTTCTCACAAAAACATACGCCTGATTATGAAGAGATTTGGCTGATTTACAGATGTAACTAGGGTTTGGAAAATAGTGTTTGTAACTCTATATCTAAGCATGGTCTCCAAGAGCATGTCAAAATTACTTAGTTTTTTACTTCATCTGTACTGAGTGATCCATCAAATATAAAATTCTCAGATGTGAAGAAAAGGATATCATTGGAGTTGAGACTTAAGTTTTTCCATAAAGTTCATGTATCAGAGAAAAGACTATTTGTTTGCCCACCAAGTACTGAAAGGATAGGTTCCTCTATGGTGATGAATTTTTTCTTTTTTTTGAGATGGGATCTTGCTCTGCCACCCAGCCTGGAGTACAGTGGCACAATCTTGGCTCACTGCAACCTCCACCTCATGGGTTCAAGCGATTCTCCTTCCTCCGCCTCCCAAGAGGCTGGGATTACAGACACACACCATCATGCCTGGCTATTTTTTGTATATTTTTTATTTTTAGTAGAGACAGGGTTTCACCATGTTGGCCAGGCTGGTCTTGAACTCCTGACCTCAAGTGATCTGCCTGCTTCGGCCTTCCATAGTGCTGGGATTACAGGCATGAGCCAACGTGCCTGGCCTATAGTGATGAATTTACCACCCTTCAGGTTCTGGGTCTCTTAGGCTTAGAAGTTCAGTATGTTTGGCAATAGATGGTAGATCTGTCTCTGAGGAGCAGACTCCACTTTTAACATACTTATGAAAGCTGATGCATGATGCAGAATGCTAATTGATTAATGGACAATCATTACAGGGTTTGTAATATTTGACAAACCAAATCTAGAACTTCTTTGTGAGCACAGTATAGATTCAACTAATTATTGCATAAATAATCATTAAAAAGATATTGTGAGCAAATATGGTCACAAGAAGTTAGGTTTGTTGTAGGATTCAAAAGCCTAATAATGCCAGGTGTTTCAGTGATCTACTATAAGGTAACAAAGCACCTGAAGCTTAGTAGTTTAAAACACCAACAATCATTTATTTTGCTCATAAGTCTGCAATTCTGGAAGGACTCAGCAGAGACTTTGTATCTGTGTTCCACATGTCATTAGCTGGAACAGCCTGAATGCAGGAGGTAACTTGATGCCTGGGGGCTGGAATCATCTGAAGGTTGACTCACTCGCATATCTGACAGCTGATGTTGGCTGTCTATTGTGACAGCAGCTGGGGCTTTTGGCTTGGACACCTATAGGTAGCTTGGCTTTCTCCTAGCATGGTGGCTGGGTTCTAAGAGTGAACACCCAAGAGTAGTAAAAAGGCGCAAATGCATGGCAGTTTTTTGAAGTAACATCGGAAATCACACACATCACTTACACAGTACTGTACTGGGCAAGGAAATTGACAGAGTCTGCCCAGGTTGAAGGGCAGGTGAAATAGACCTCACCATGCTCTTAAGTAGCTTCACAGTCACGTTGTAAAAAGAACATATAGGAGAGAATATTTGCAGCAGTCATCTTTGGAAAATATCGCCTGCTCCATCAGGCTATCAGAGTCCAGTGCATGTACTGTTCCACAATTGAGATATAACTGCTGTTTGAAAAAACAGATGATATTCTTAACCCTATTTGGGCAAAATTTCCAAAAACTCATTAGCTTCCAATGGCTAAATTTGACATGACTAAACTGGCTTTTTAGCCATAATATTCACATTTGAAAAGCATACCGACCAGTGGAAAAGGCAATGGATAAATAATCAAGAGATGAGAATATCAGTCCTAACACTCCCATTATCTGTAAAACTTTGGACAATATCAACCCCTCTGAACAACAGTTTGATGATTAGGGATTTTTTTACTCTAAGGTCATGTGACCATCACTTCTTGGCCTTTTAGCTAAGATCAAGTGTAAAATTATGTGACTTATATATGTGAATGACTGAGTATCTTGTTCATTTGGTTTATTTCCCTTTTCATTTTGTTATAGGAAATATTTATTTGGGGGAAGGCTGTCAAGAAGGATGGCATTGAAACTGCTGGGAAATGTAAATTTGCAGCAGATCTGGAATCTGCTGCAAGTGTGAACACCCTCAGATATTTTTGACCAGTGTTTGGAGAAGTGACCAGTTTCCCACCAGCCAACTGAAGAATAGATTTAATAAAATCTGGACTATCCACATCTTCACTAAGAACATCTTTTTGTAGAGTAAAGGAGAATATAAAGATGATTTTTAACAATCAGCTAGTTCCTTACTAATCTTTTTACAGAAAACTGTACTGAACCTCCTTTTACCTTTTGGGAGCTTTGCAATTCAGTTCAGTAGATCTTACAGATAGGTTATTGACAAACAGAAAAAGTCACCTTCCTTTAGGCAAGGTTTCTCAACCTCAGGACAATTGACAATTTGGGCTGGATAATTCTTTGTTACTAGAAGCTGACTTTTGTAGCGTAGGGAGCTTAGCATCTCTGCCTTCTACCCATTATATGCCAGTAACATCCCCTTTCCCTGTTGTGATCAACAAAAATGTCTTCAGACATTCCCAAATGTCTGGGACATAGTCATCCCTGGTGGAAGTCCACTGCTTCAGTATGTCATGCTGGAATTTTATAGATTTTATCTACCTGTTAGTCTTAATAGATAATGTGGCATTAAAAAATGCAGTGAGTCCTGTGCATTGTGACCTATTAAAACTCCAGAACAGTAGTTTTCAGTCTCGAACTCAGCCTCCAAGACTCTGACATAAATAATGTGTGTGTCACCTAGGTAGATTTTGTTGTTATTATTGTTATTGTTGGTTGTTGGCTTGTTTGGTTTTAGACTTCAAAGTGATTACAATATTCCACCAGGGACAAGAGACACTGCATCAGAGAAAAGTTAGTATCCTACTCTGAGTCCATTTAAGTTTGTGGACATGTGACTGTCACCAAAGTACTGAGCCAGGGCAAACTTGGACAGAGTTCCAGTCTCCTCATGCCAGCAATAGTCACTCCCTGCCAGATTTAGGCGTCATCTGGCCAATGTCTCCAACAGGGAAGGTTACAATTAGTAAGACAGAATTATCTGCAGATTCAGAGATCAATCTTAGATCTGGGGCAAATATGGAAAAGGATCTTTATAATTAGCCTGACAAAAGACACTAATGGAAGAATTGAAATGCATAACATAAATGACAGAGATAAATGCTTGTAGTGGTGGTTCTTTGTGTGAGAAGGCACTGTTACTGACAGTGATATTGATATCTATTGTTAAGGGCAAGGTTAAGAAGGCAGATGCGTGCTTAATGGCCGGGATTATTTTCAATGGTGCTATTAATGTCATTGTGCATTTGTATGCCCATTATAACAAGTAAGAGTAAGATGGATGTGATAAGGAGTGGCCTGGGAAAACCTCATAGCTTTTGGTATTGCACTAGCCATGATTTCCTAATGTTGAAAATTTCAAATGAAGCATTTTATTTATCACAGATATTTGTAAGAATTTTTCAAATTCACATCAACAGAAGAATTTTTTTGTTAGCCATTGTATAAGGTGACTTATGCAAGTTCTTCAACCAGGTAGAAATCTCTGAGAACTGGCTGGATTCTGGCTCCCAGAGGCAACTAAGAGCGGGAAATTTTTGACATTTTGGAGTTCCAGAAATCTGGATGAGAAGTAAAATGTTTCACAAAGATTCTGGAGGTAAATGTATCACAGTGTTAGGAATAGCGGCATTTCAGAGGAAGAAAGGAACAGGCGTGCCGTCATTCTTGTCCTGCCCTAGCTCCAATTGCTTGTGTGCCACTATCTAAGAATCTTCATCTTGCTGCCCTTCAGTTATTCACACAGTAAATTGGAACTGGCAAGACCTAGAAGCCCAAAACCCTATTCTTTTGTCTAGTCACTTCTCCATAATCATCACTCTTTGTTAAAATGGTATACAAGCCCCTGAGGCTAATTGCCTCTTTGGATTTTTCACTTCTTTCCTGTGAAGCCCCTGTGCATGTCAAATTGAAAGTATTTTTTATTCAAGTACTTTTTAATATTAAAATTAAAAGTATTTTAAAGTTTAAACTTTAAATTAATTAAAATTAAATTTTAATTTTAAAATTATAAAACTTATAATTTCAAATTTAAAGTACTTTAAAATTAAAAGTATACTTTAAAGCCCCCATATCTATTTCCTGTTAATCTGTCTTTTGTTAGTTTAATTCAAATACAGAACATAAGAAAGTAAAGAAAATTTATTTTCTTCTTCTACAAAGCACATCACACTGATCTCTGTATCTATAATTATATTGCCTTCTTCTATCTGTTTTCCTTCCTTCCTCTTATGAGGACCCTTGTGAATATATTGGATCCACTTAAGTAATATAATAGTAAAATCTCCATCTCTCAAAATTCTTACCTTAATCACAACTGTAAAGTCATTTTTGCTTTATATCATAACATTTTTGGATTTCAGGGGTCAGGATATGGGCATTCTGGAGAGTCATTAATCAGTCTACCACTGTATCTTATTCACAGTGTATGTGGTTCTAACAGAGGGACCCATCCACTGGTGAAAGGATGGGATGCAACTCAGGCTTGGCCAATCAAAGAAATCCACTTACCTCTAACCAACTACAGTGGTTAGATCAGCTTGATCCACACACTCTAACTTGATCTAATGAAACTTATATCAGAACTATTGGAAGAGAAGGAAATTAATTTCCACTTGGGTTGTATAATAAATTAAATGAAAGCCTGAAGCTTTTGGTGGCTATGTTTGTTGATAGGTAGGAGTCCCCTGCCTTAAAATAAGGCATCACAGGGGAAAATTAAAGCCAGGTTGGGGAGGTTGAAGTCATTTGCTTACCCATATCCAACACTACCTGAAAGTCTATTCTGCTCTATTCTTTAAATTAAATAAAACTAAAAAGTAATTTTCTGCTTAAACTAAATTGGATTTCTATGTCTTGCAACCCAAAGTATCATGAATAATACATTATTATTCCCTATATAGAACATTAAATAAAAAATAAACTGGAAGTCAGAAAGGTAATTTAAAAAATGCCACAAAGAGAAAGACAAGACTTTAATTTACTGACTCTTGTGTTATTTTTACATGTACTCAAGTGAGCTGACAATATCTGATAATGTATGATAAACTCATAATTCATCTGTGCAGGAAGTTCTTCCATTAATTAGTAACCAAGTATTTCCTGAGGTTTTTCTCATGATGATAAGCATTTTGCTAAATTCAGACTGGGCTACCTGCTCTCAAGTGACACTATTCAATTAGAGAACAAAGCCTATGCAAAAGGACTCATTCCTCTACAATGAGGTGGGGCAGAGATATATGCTAACTGATGGTGTAGGTAATTAAAAATCCAGTAATTTTGTGAAGAGGGGTGGAAGGATGTCAGAACTATTGTTTGTGAGTGACACTTGACCTAGCTAGCATAAGAAAAATTGTTCTGTAGTCTGATCAATGTGCTAAGTGAGTACGAAGGCTCCAGGTTTCCAGCTGAATCAGGTATCATGCACTGTGGTTATAAGGATGGAATCTACTAGATCCCATTGATAATAGTGACAGAAGGTAGAAAGTTGGAAAAGAAGTTCCCAAAAAGGAGGAGAGTGCTTTTCCCATCAAAAGAGGAGTGTGTTGGGTTTATAAAAGAGTAATTGTCTACCACAGCTAGATAAGAGAGGGAATGCCTTGGGGAAGACTGAGACAGGCTTTGAAGGAGGCATAGAATTTGGACACATACCAAAAAGGAACTGTCTGGCAACTCCAAAATCTCATGCTCCGTGACCTAGAAGAGTAACAAATTTTAACCAAAGGGAAAAGAAGAATAGAATCTGGGGAGAGAGGCCTGAGGGAGGAAGACAGTTCCCATAGAGAAGTACCAGTTGTTACTAACTCCTTTATGTAAGAATAACCACACAGACTCACTGACGCAGTGTGGGAGGGAGTTCAAATCAACAGTTCTTTATTTCTTAATCATGCAGCAAATTATTAGAATTAAGTGACACCTTCTTCTATGCAACCATAAAGTTATAGAATAGTGTTTTTGTGTGATAATAAGTTACCCTTGCCTAAATGAGGCCCTTGCCTAACCCCAACTAAACTCCAGTCGAACCCTCTCTACAGTTTACGGTTAGAGGAGCATGGTGGCCACGTACATAGTGCTACTGAGGCAGGAGGGATGTGTTTGCAATTTCCGTTTTAGTTAGAAGATTCTGAGTTGAATCATAGCATTGCTTTTAATTTTATCCCCATGCCCAAGAAGTAATCCTAGTGATTAAAAAATTAATTTAGTAACCCAAGTGAGCACTCTTGCTGAAATTTACTCATGGTGAGGGCAGGGGCAGGGGATTATGTGTGAAAATAGTATGAATACTGCAATTACGTTGTAGGTTAGTTGGCATCTTGAAGGCTGGTTCTGGCATCTCAGAACCCTGTAAAATATTCTTTCTATGAGAAAATGCAATCTGATTTGCCTATTAGCTGAACCACAATTCCTTCAGTAAGGAATTATCTGTCATAGGAGATGAGGTTGCCAAAAAGGAATCATTTATGAAGGATCTTCTAGGCCAGGCAGAGGTGTCTGATGCAGAAGGGAAGAGAAGCCACTGGAAGCATCAGATGACGGAAGTGGCAGAATGAGAGCAATGATATGGGCCAGTTGGAAGGACAGGGCCATGAAAACTTAACCGGAGGAAGAAGCCGACATCAGAATCATCAACACCTAAGCAGCGACTGTGAATCCTGCTGCTTTTTTTAAGAGAAGGAGGAAAATTAATGCAATGAAATTTCCTAGGATTCTTCAAAAAGACCATTAAAGGTCTCTTTGAGTAAGCAAAAGAACTTTATTTCTCTATGGCCTGATAAAATCATGCTTTCTCTAGCTTATGGATTGTAACTCTGCACTTGAAAAAAATATTTTCCTTGGAGAGGGTAAAAACACAAGCCTAAACAGAAGCATTCTGTTGAGGTCGTGCTTCAGTCAAAAGCTTTAAAAGCTCAGTGGGCGCTTGCTCATGCAGAAATGGAAACAGCAGTGGTTTAAGATGAAGCATGTCCATTCAGTACAGTCCAGCAGGAAATGGTTATTAATAATTCCTGTGTCCCTCAAAATTGTCTTCTACCAGCTCCTGAAAAATAACGGCTTAAATAAAATAAGTTTTTGTTTCTTCTTTTATAATTAACAATAGGTGAGGATTTCCTTCCTGGGACTTCTAAGCACCCTGGATTTTTGTATTTTACCAGATATACTATTATAATATATTATAGTATATTTACCAAATATACTATTTATGTCAGAGTTCCTGCAGTAGCCATGTTTTATTACTCTGAAATCAGCATGCCAATTAGTTAACTATGAATGTAGGCATTTGTGTTAGTTTCTTATTGTTGTCGTATGTAACAAATTACCACAAACATAATGGCTTAAAATAACACAAATTTATTATCTTACATTTCAGGAGGTCAGAATTATAAAATGGTTCAGCAGGGCTATATTCCTTCTAGAGGCTCTAGGAAAGAATTCATTTCTTTGTTATTTTCAGTTTCTCAGGGCCATCCGCATGCCTTGGTTCATGGCTTCTTCCTGTGATTTTGAAGCCAGCAGTGCGGCATCTTAAACTCTCGCTCTGACCTCTGCTTCTGTCATCACATCTTTTCTCTTACTGGCTCTCCTATTTCCCTCCTTAGAACTTTTCTTGTGATTATATTGGGCCCATCACGATACTCCAGGATAATCTTCTCATCTCAAGATCCTTAATTTAATAACATCTGCAAGGTCTCTTTTTGCCACAGTAGCTAACACATTCACAGGTCCTGGGGACTAGGATGGAAACTCCATAAAATATATGATTTTTAAGTGCCTACTCTTTTGGAAAGGGATACTGGTCCAAGATTATCTAAATTATCATTAATAAAACAATCCATGTGATTAAATTTTTTTCTTGTGGTATTTAATATCATCAGTAATTGGTTTGGGGTCATGATTTTGAGGAGATGGTATAGCAAAAGGGGGTCTAGAGGTTTAATTCTATTATGGGTTTTCTTAGCTTAGAATGAATAAGGGAAGAGATTCTTCTATCTTCCTCCCACTTCAGAGAGCCTCTGACATACCCCCTTGTCTTCATCTCCATGTAATAAAGCTGAGCATTTAGAGCTTATTTTCTGGATATTTTCAGTCTGCTCTTAAAATGCACTTGGGCAGGAATCAGTTGGGTTTCTTCTTTTATGACCAAAAGGATGTGCTGGATTTTTTAATAGATTCAAATTTGGCAGTTTCTAAACTACTATAATTCCACAATGAATGAAGGAGACATATTAACCTAGAGAAATAGAAAAAAAATCTCCACACCTCTGTGTACACTAGTGTTTGATCATTGATGGGACACAATTACTGAATATTGGCAATGACCAGCCTGGGTCAGCAGAGGGCCTTTGCAATGCCTCACCACATCATTCTTCAGCTCAGTGCATTCTTCAGCTGCACATTCGGGAAGCAAGTGAAGCTATAGTTCATTTTTTGTCCAAGGAACACAGTCTAGGTCCTGACAGGAGTTGAAATGTGGCCCTTTTAGCTATTTGATCTTGAGCAAAATATTGCAATTGCCTATCTTCTTCCTATTCGGAAAAAAAGGGCAATGTCTACTTACCACTTTTTGGAGCTTTTTGATACACTTAGACTTACATTCTTAATAATATTTGTTATTATAGCAATAAATAAAATCATGTTAGAGTCCCAAATTTCTGTGTTTGGTGTTATAACAACAAATATCAACAAACAGTTGGCTTTTATAGTTTTTACCTGGTGAAACCCAGTACCCCTAAAAATGTGATGAAGCTGACAAAGACAAATCTGAGCCACACTGGAGGAATTAAAACTTAATTGATGAGGATGTGTAAGTAATTATGTCAGACTGAGGTCAGATCAGAGATTCCCACTTCCCCAAAAATTTATTAGATGAAATGAATTTAAAAACAAAAAACATGCAGCAAAACAACATGGCACATGGATACATATGTAACAAACCTGCACATTGTGCACATGTACCCTAAAACCTAAAGTATAATAATAAAATAAATAAATAAATAAATAAAAAACAAAAAACGGAAAGTGAGCAATAAGAAGTCACAACCCAGTATCACAAATACCAAAAGATTTTGGCAAGAAAACTGTTCCTTTACTCATAACACTTCTAAAATGAAATGTGTGTGATTTTTTTCTGCCAATAACCAGTTCTCCAACTCCCTGTGGAACCAAGTGGGTGTCCTACAATTTCATTTCAGTTCTGACGCTATCTGACGTTAGCACAGACTCCATAGATTAAGGGCTAAGTCTCACAAGACTGAAATGCCCTCACAGGGTTAAGGAGAAATACAAGCCAGACTTTAGGCAGAATTATAGTGGATAAGCTGACCAGGGTATGCTGGTGTGCTTCAACTCACTTGCCTGCAGCTGCCAGCTAACCAAGAGTCACATAGCACTTTGACCACCTGCTCCCCTATTGTTCCTATAGATAGAATATCTAACACTGAAACTTTTAACCCAGGAATTGCTTAAAGTGTTTTTTAGATCCTGAATCTCAGTGGAACAGCTGTCATCAAGTGGTCTGAAGACCCCCACCAAGGAACCAATTCAGCAGAAGACTGCAGTTTCTTCATCTCTCTGTCCCATGACTTCACCCTTTACTTTTCAATCAATCAGTGATCCCCACACTTTAGCCCATCACCCATCCAGACCCCTTAAAAAATCCATCACCAGATGTCTCAGGGAGGCACATCTGAGGTTTCTTCTTGTCTCTTCCTTCAGCTGCTCTGTGATTATTAAACTCTTTCTGTGTGGCAACCCCTAGTGTCTCAGGATATTGAATCACTCTGCATTGGGCAATGAACTTATGGTTACAAGACTGCTCCCCACTTCGGACATGTTTGCAAATAGTGTGTCCCCAGATTACCCATACTTCTGTCTGACTTTAATACATATTGGGAATTCCCCAAAAACTCTTCCTCAGTTTTAGATATTTTGCTATAATAGCTCACAGAACTCAGGGAAATACTTTATGTTTACTGATTTATCATAAAATATATTACAAAAATGCAAATGAATGGCCAGTTGAAGTAGTATATAGGGCCAAGTCCAGAAGAGTCCTGAGTGCAAGACCTTCTGTTCTGCTGTCATATGTCTCATTTTGTTTAATAATCAAAACACTAAACTGTCCTATAAAAGAATATTTTAAAACAGATCTTATAAGCAACTAGGATCACTTTCTTTTATACTTATTGAATGGTTTAAATGATTTGACATACACAAGTTTTTTTTTTTTCCCTTGGTCTAGCTAAGAGGATCCCTAGTGTCCATAACAATTAGGGTGCACCACTCTGCTGGCATGTGGATGTGTTAACCAACCTAGAAGAAATCAATGGATAGAGAAACTATTCTAAAAATAAATCCAAACAACAGAAGTATATTTTCATTAACGTCTTATGCTTTAGAAGAATAAGAACATGAATTCAACAAAAATCTAGATGACAAAACAATGAAATAAAACAGAAGTGGAGACTGGAAAATAGAGCCAGTAAATTGAGAAGAAAAATGATTCCATCATAGACAGAATAAATTAATTAAACCTAACAGGAAACACAATAAACATGGTTGGCAATAAAATTACTAACATAAGAAACGTCTTGAGATAATAAGAAAGGAAAATGACAGAATGATGAAAACAATCTGGAATGGAAATACTGTGCAAAATGGAGAAACTAATTCAACATCTGGAAAATTCTACTCCTGAGTGTTCTGCTAAGGTAAGAAATATTATAAATGAAACAGGCATTCAAAGAAATGCGTGGAAGAGTGAGGAGAACTTGATCTACAAGTTGGAAAAACCTCAATTTATTTTAGAAGAAAAAATAGATCCAGAGTGATTGACGCTCAGACATATCCTAGCTAAGATTTTAAAATATACTGAAAAAAATTTTTTTCAAGCATTCAGACAGCAAAAGGGGGAGATGCTAGTTTGACTTTAAGCTTTTCCTCATTGGCATTTAACCTAGAATTCAAGAGCAAAGTCTATAAAATTCTGAGAGAAAAAATTGTGATCCACGAACACTATGCCCAGTCCAGTTGTCATTCCAGCATAAAAATCATAAACATTTTTAAACATGTGAGAGCTATAGCTATACATACTCATGAATTCTTTATGGCATAAAGGTATTTGGTTATTAAACTCTTTCTGTGCTGCTACGAGCAAGTTGCAGTACAACTTTCCTGATAACTAAGAGATTTTTTAAATAAACTTAGAAATGCAAGAGATGAAAATACAAAGACCGTTGGTGACCATTAAATTTATGTTAAAATGAACCAACAGTGGGAATTATTATTACAGGATGGAGTACAAATGTAACTCTTGCACACACATACATATGTGCATCCATATGCATAACAAAAATTAACTGCCAAGAAGAGGAACTAGAAGGAATTATAAAGCCTAATTTTATTGTCTCCTATAGCAAGTAATCTAAAAACTCACAATATTAAAATATAAAAGTAATTCCAAGATCTTAATTATTTTAATAACCTTTTTCTATAAAGTTTAAGAAATCTTTTAGGAAGTAATAGATATTGGGGATAAAAAAAACATTGATCCTAGGTTTTAAATGCATTTTATTACAATTTAAGTTTTTTTCTGCTACATTAAGTACAATAGAATTACATCATTTAACTTATAGATTGCCATAGAACTTATCTTTGTAAAATTCACCTCCATTAGATCAATGCCTACAGGTAGGAGAGTGACAGTTATTCAACAGGACTTCAAAACAAAATGCCAAATTTGCCATTCTTTTCTATAATTTTTCAAGCAGCAGAATACCTGTATCTCTGATCAAGCAAGATTTACATTCTAACTCAACAAATATTTGTTGAACACATACTATAAAACAGCTATTAAAGGTCTATGCTAGGTGCTGTCATATGTCTTATTTTGTTCAATAATCAAAACACTAAACTGTCCTATAAACGAATATTTTAAACAGATCTTATAAGCAACTAGGATCACTTTCTTTTATACTTATTGAATGGTTTAAATGATTTGACATACACAAGTTTTTTGTTTTTTTTTTTCCTTTGGTCTAGCTAAGAGGGTCCCTAGTGTCCATAACAATTAGTGAACAGCATTTATACATGAAAACAAGTGTACTCTACTGTTTTAAAAACATCTACTGGATGGTTTTTAAATCTTTAGAAAAATAATGCTTTTGTGCACTGGTTTTAAAAACAACTAAACTAAGGTAAAATAGCACATCAGTAAAATGTCAAATTATTTAATTAAAAAGTAAATTATATACTATGGTTCAATTTTTTATAGACTGAAAACTATTCATCTTGTTCTCTATCAAGCTACTGATTCATCCAAATGGAGAGATGTAATGACATTCAACTCAAGCTAAAGTTATTCTAACTGGTAGAAAGATAATATTTTAAATTTACTCTCTTTTAAATACTTTGATATTCTGTTAAAATGCTCTATAGTGATTATGAATTACTATAGACTGAATTGTGCCTCCCGTCCTCCAAAATTCACATACTAGAGCACTAATCTCCAATGTCTCTATTTGGAAATAAGGCTTTTAAAGAAGTAATTAAGGTAAATGAGGTCATAAAAGAGGGGGCCTAACCCAATAGGACTGACATCCTTATAAGAAGAGAAAAAGACACCAGGAGAGCGCGCTAAGAAAAGAAAGGCCATGTGAGGACACAGAGAGAAGATGACCCTCTGCAAGCCAAGGAGAGAGGCCTCGGGAGAAACCAAATCTGTTGACATCTTTTTCTTGGACTTCCAGACTCCAGAACTGTGAGAAAATAAATTCCTCTTGGTTAAGCTACCTAGTCTATGGAACTTTGGTATGGCAGCCTGGGCAAGCTAATGCATTCATTATTTCTCTCTCTCTCTCTCTTTCTCTGTCTCTCTCTCTCCCCCCAACCCACCCCACCCCACCACCCCTCATCACCACCCTCCCATAGTTGACAGAATGCCGGATGACCTTTTGAGAAAAGATGCTCCGTAAGTGTAAAGATATAATCATGATAAAGCCCCTAAAGAGTCTGAAAAGGACTTGACTTTATCCACACTTACCAAGACTGCAAAATTGGTCTCAAGGTTTCTTAAGAAGAGGCCCTCTTCTGAGAACATTCGCAACTGTCAATTTCCAATCATGTCAGAAAACACCAGAAGAGCTCCTTTTACAATAGTTGGCACTTTAGCTTTTGGTCCCCTCAAGACTCTGAAAGTGCAGTGATCTATTTCTTATTTCTTAAACTTAAAAATGTTTTGAGCTGTGTGAAGGTGATGGTTCAACTTGATATTTTTCCCCAGTACCTTGAGAAAACAAACCTAGGTTGTTTTCTCCCATTGGCTGGTCTATTACAGAATTTGTCTCTTCCATTAATCCTATATTTCCCAAATTTTCTTTCCACTGCATTCTTTACAAATATACTGTGTTAAAGTCAAATGCATTTGAAAAAAAAATTGTCCATCTTTTCAAATGGATTCCTCAAAATCCTTAGACATAAGGATTATAGAGAACTCTAATTTTAGAGCTTGGAGAGTTCTCGATAAGAACTTTCTAACTTTATGTTTTTATTTAATAATTATCAAAAATTCACAAACATTTTCCAGATTATGTATATGACTTCTTATAATGAAACTTTTTAACAAAATATCAGTGTCAGTTTTCCCGTTTGTGTTTATTAATTCAGGCCTATGCCAGGACCACATGATACTCTGGCATCAAAACAAACTAAATTTTGGCATCATTTCCAAAAGAGAAAACCAGAGAGCTGAGATATCATAAGACATATAGCAGTAGATGATGCTGACCTCAGAAGAACCTGCCTTGTAGCAAAGTGTACAATGATCACTGTAAGAGAAGATTTGGTAGGACCTTTTCACTTTAGTGTACCACCTCTTACTAGTTCTTTAGCAGTGGAAACACTGCTATGCTAATATTAAATATTCCATGTATTTGTGAATTTTTGATAAGTATTAAATATACCTTGAAGAACGTTCTGTTCCTGATTCCAGCAGTAATTTTACTGTACATCCAGAGAAGAAGTAAGTAACTAACAACTTGCATTTTGAGGATATTGTCAACTTTTGCTTATAATATCATTTATCTTTTAAGACATCTATTATTTCTACAACTCACACTTGCCCTCATTTACCCTTACAATCTTCTTTTATTTATCTACTTCTTTTCTGAACACTATAAACACCTAAAAAGAACTGGGAACATCTAAATAGACTTGAAGCTATCCTTGAAACCTAAGGTCTTTGTGCTGCAGAAGAGAGAAGGTGACTTTTTAGATGGGAATTTATCTGACAATTGTTTCATGCTGCTGTTTCTAGCAGTTGCCCAGTTATTTGAATACTATAAAACTCAAAAGCTGATATAATGAAATTATAGGCACACAGACCATTTATACCTATCCAGGGCTGGCTTGGTTCCTCTTCAATATCTGTTTCCATTAATAATTTCTTTTTAATCAGCAGCAAGGGGGAGTACAATGAATATCTTCTGCCAGGCTAGATGGTCTTTTACATTGCCTGAAATTTCAGGATCCATGCATAGACCAACCCAAGGTGTTTTACTTACACAGTTATTCCAAAGTCTTCTAAGATATTCTCTCTCTAAACAATTACTTATCTTTGTGAAATTCTTGTTTTCTATAACTACAAATATGGACCAGTCTTTCATTTATTTATTCCTCTATGTCTGTCTTTTTAGGCCAGAGGTTGATGAACTTTTTCTGTACACAGCAATATAGTCAATAACTATATTTTCAGCTTTATTGACCTTATGTCCTCAGTCATAACTACTTAATACTGACACTGTAATTCAAAAGCAGGCATTGATATAACTGAATTGACATGATTGCATTCCAATAAAACTTTATTTACAAAACTAGGAAGAAGGACAGATTTGGCCAAAGGATCATGGTTTTGAACCACTGTTCAGACTTAAGAAAATGTTAATAATACAGACTAAACTTAAAAGTATGTCATGTTTGTAGCTGTTAGATTGTTCATAACACAAAGACTGAGTAAATATTCTTCCAGTGTTTGAAAACTGTTATGTAATTCAACAAAAACTCTCTCACATTATTGATAAATGAGTGACGTTCCTATCATCCTTGTTGCTTCACTCCCATCCCTTTGGTTAACATAAATGAAGATATCAACCAGCATTCAGGTCAGAACTATAACTGTTGATCAGTTACAAATGTAGGTTGGCTGTTAATACAGGAGTTTGGCAAAATATCAAATAAAGCATCCTATAAGAATAAATTGAACATGTAGAATGGGCAATATTGTATAGTTATTATTTGAAAATTGTGCTCTATACTTTTATCAGGAAAAAAAGAATAATTTTTTGTGTGTATGTAGATTTGATATAGATATGCACATATTTGCTGAGGAGCCATTATAGTCACATGAGATTTAACTGTTCCAGAAATCTATAGCAACCCTGTGGTTGACCTCATGTGATTATTATGTTTAGGATTTTGGTCCATGGGCAGAAAAAAACTTACTAAAAATCATCCCTTACAACATGCTGTAGGGGAAGCATATAGAAGTGATTAATTTCATGAACATAATGAAGCAGCTCAATCTGAGTTCAAATCCTAGCTCCATCTCATAGCTGTGCAATATAGTATAATTAATTTTATTCACTTTAGCCTCTAATTTTCTCATCTATCAAAAACACAATAATGATAATACCTAACTCACAGATTTTCTGAAGGAATAACTGTGAAAAAAATACATGGAAGATTTGGTGGAATCCCTGATAAGTAAAGGCATTCAATACTATTAACTGTGGAACTGTAACAATTATAGGTGGGCAAAGCTACTTGTGAGGCTGAGACAGAATGATTGCTTGAGCCCAGGAGTTCATGCTGCAGTGAGCTATCATCACTCATGCCACTACACTGAAGCCTGAGCAACAGAGTGAGACTCTGTCTCTAAATATAAATACTACAATTATAATTGTCTAAGTGTGTCAAATAGCACTGGTTTTCTTCCGATATCCATTCCTTACTTCTTCGTTAGTAATCAAGCCCCTTTCATTTAGCAGGATATATGACTTCTAGAAATCAACCCCTGATGGAAAGTATTACACCTCTGGGAAAAGAAAGATGTGTTATTGAAAAAGAGGTTTCCTTACCCTGAGAGCCAATAAAAGGCACAAGATACAGAAGTTTGCAGTGTCCACCCAATCATCATCCAAGAGAGAAGATTCCCTGGCACAGCACTCTAAGTCCCAGTGGCAAGCCTTAAGCTATTAACAAATCAAGTCCTTAAATCTGAGAACCAATGTCCCTTGTGTTCTGATTACGTGCTAACCAGCTATTCGGATTGTTACTTCGCAGCTGGGGTGGGGCAGGGTGGAGCAGGAAGAAGTATTGAACTTAATTATACTGTCCCCTCCTCAGTTAAAATTAAAATTTAATTTAATCAATCAGGATTTTTGTTCTACATCCTAAATTTGGTTTTATATGTTCAGCTCGGTTAATGTGAGCGGTCCCTTAATAAACTAATCTGCATGAAAAACAATTCAACTTTCTAAAATTGCAAGATTTGGAGATGAACTATGAACAATGGGAATCATTAACAAGTCTTGGTTCTCTGCGATTTTCTAGAATAATTTTCAAACTTGTCTTTCTTGAGAAAGCTACCTGTAACCAAGCAAAGAAACAAATAAGAAAGTAAGGAACAGACATTTGGTTACCCACTTTTATTTGTCTTGGTAAGAACATTAAGAATGAAATAAAACCTTCCTTCTGTTAGAAGATAGCAAAAAGTAATTAGAATAATAACAAAAAGAATTTTGAAAGAATGAAGAATGAAATAAAACCAACAAAAACATCTATCATTTTGATCACCATTGCACATGTGCACGCACACACACACACGCACACACACACGCACACACACACATGCACGCACACACACACGCACACGCACACGCACACACACGCGCACACACACACACGCACACACGAAGCATTTTAACATAAAAAGGTAGGATATAATCTTGGAATAACATAGAGTCTCGTTCAAAAAGAAATATTATTGGTTACACCTTGGCATATAAAAGATACGTTAATAAAAAGTGAAGACAAAAATTTTAACATAAAAATTTATTGTCTGATATGGCATTATATAGAATCCCTTTTGGATACAAAGTTGTCAATCCCTATGTGTGTATTTGACAGTGCAAAATAGTTTGACTATCCAATTTATTCAAGTAATTTATTTTTACTACAATCAACTACTAAAAAATTCCAATTTCACAAATTATAATTTGACAAAATGGAAACAACACACCTCACATGATTTCACTCCATTTGGCAAATTCTGAGTGAAGTGAGAGAAGTTGAAAAACAGCAACCCCCAATCCTCTAGCCCTCTTCTGAGCCATTTTCTCAGCCTTGGGATAAGGACCACCCTAGAGGTAGGACTACATTTCACTGACAAAGTGATCTGTCCAGAAGGCACATGGATGGAGTCAAGGGAAATATATAGTTTCCAGAAAATTGTGACTGGTAGGCAGGCAAAATGAATGTCCCATGAAGAAAATTATCGAAAGTTTGGAAGTAAAACACAAAGCTTATTTTGATCCTTGATGTAATGCTGTTGCATCAAGATTGCCTAAGGATGACGTGATTCTCCAGAGGAGTGTAGATTACTATTACTGTTAATTAGAACATATATATGACATATATATGACATATATATATGATGGTAAAGTTACAATTCTGTAATATATTCATTTAAGAAAATGGATGTAAATTATTTCTATCTCATAGGTATGCAAAAAGTTTTTTCCTGATAGTAATGCAAATCACTTTGGTCTATTAAAGAAGATAACCACAGAGGCTATGTTTTATTATACTGTGGAACATTAATTGGTTTTGCTTTAACTTATAAATATTACTTGATCATTTTGTGTTTTGTCATTCAATGACATACATTTATTTTTTCTTTTGAAGTAATATATGAGCTCACATTCATTTCATCTTATCTACCTTTGAACTAGTTTTATCATCCTGCTGGTTCTCATTAATGAGCTAAAATAAAAGTTTAGCATATGCTTACTATTAGTATAATTGTGTGAGGTTTTTAACAACATTTTGAAAATTAAACTTTTGAGAGTCTACAACAGAGACTACTCAACACAGACCTGTGAAAATTGGGTCCTTGATCACTCAACACAGGATACATGTCTTTGTCTGAGCAGAATGACATAAATTAAAGAAAATGTCATCTTGGCATGGAATTTGGGAAACATTTCCCTAGAAGATAGTCAGCAGGCTGCTCCTGTAGTGTACTATCTATATTTTTAATTTTGGCAGTAACTCAGATATTCAACTTGCAGTATCTTTCTCTCCTCCCCCTCCCTATTTTCCCACATTTTACAAGTCACTGCACTCTGTTCTTTTAGGTTTGTTTTTCTCCAATCTATGCCTTTTGCATTCTCCTAGCCATTGGCTTTCTGTTGGGACTCCATTCTACCTCTTTTCGCTTCAAATTATTTCAATAATTATTTCAATAACTGTTCCTAGATCCATCAAAACATAGCAGAAATTAGGACATTATTCTACTAAAAGTCCTTGATGCATCACCAAGCACCTATAAAACAAAGCCTGTGACTCTCAAATAAATTCCATCTACACATTATCTTCTATTTATCATTATTATGGTCTACCATTGTATCAAATCAAATTTATGTTTCTCAAATATACCAGGAATTTCCATACCTCTGTGCACATGTGAGATAAACCTATGCTGAGGGAAATGTATAAACTTCCCTACAGGTTAGATGGTAATTGGCTGCAGTCTGATTTAGGTCAGAACACCAGTTCCCTGTCTCTAAGTGAACAGGTCTTGAGAAATTTGCTTAGTCTCTCTAGGTGTCATTTTTCTGATCTATAAACTGGTGATATATCACACAGGGTTGAGAATTAAAAGGTGTCACTATGATTCATTTGCTTACTCGTGCAGTTTTTTATTAGTTAATTTAACAAATAGGAAATGAGCCCTCACAAAGTGCCACTGTACAAAGTCCTGGGGCTACAAAGTCCAATTAATCAAGGTCCCTGTAGCCAGGTTCAAGGTATGTGTAACTTTCTTTAAAATATTTTTAGCATAGCAAGAGTGATATTCTCTGAAGGCTGGTTGGGTAAGCTACAACCCAGATGCAAATAACGTGCTACTCAGAGATGCTTACTCCTGGTTTGCTTAGCTAGCAGTGTAGCCTGTTCTCCAGAAGCATACCTGCTATTCTTATCTCAACTAACACCAAAGGTTTGTAAATCAGCATGGTGAATATCAGCAATTCTATTTTGCTTGTGCAACTAATATCTTGATGGCATGATGAATGTTAGAAACAGTTTTGCATTGGTGAACTCTAAGTATTGGCTAAGAATTTAGAGCTATTGTCCAGTCTTGCATGAACAAGGCTTAGAAATACAGTGAAGTGTGTGGTCTTTTCCTGGAGGGATGATGCCAAGAGATAATCTCTAAATGGTTTTGTAAAATTGGAGGGTTCCGTCTGCTAAATGCCTGCTGAAAGAATAGCACTCTGCCTTTGTTCATGAACAGGGTGTCCTCAATTGAGTCTTTCCCATGTAAAGAGAAGGTTAGAACACCTGAAAGACAAAAAGATGGGATTTGATTGAGTTTTTAGATCAGTTTATATGAACTGTTTTTGTGACTGCTTATTTATCAATAGATGTATAATTAATAAGTATCTGTCCATTACAATTTTGTGGGTTAAGATGGAGAAAGCTGGTATAGCTAAATCTCACCCATTTCAGAAGTTTAGGTATCCACTTTTATTTATCAAAAAGCACCTAAAATATATGCACATAGGAAATCAACTAGATCATTTTGCTAAAGCAGGAGACTCACTGCCAAGGGGAAGAGACAGATGAGTTAACCTACAATTACAGTGAAGTGTTAGAAGTGTTTGTACAGGAGATATGAGAGCACAGAGAAGGCATATTTGAATCAAAGAAAGGTTTAGTTATAAACTGACCCAAATCTGTCGAGTTATTCACAATTATTAAGTTCTTTTTGGTAAGTGTTTATAGCCTTCAATAGTCAGAGTAGGTGAAGGCTATAGGTTTTTTTTGCCTACAATCTTATTATCAAGTGATGTGTTTAAAAGACAGCAAGCCTGAGACCTTATGCTATTAAACATTTGAACATTTATTAGAAAGCTGGCACAAAAAAATAGGTCATCCAGATATTCCACAAGCTCTATGAAGTCTCAGTGCTCCATCCTTTCAGTTTCTTTGACAAGCACCTTTATGTGAAAGAATCACTCAACAACATTCTAATCATGGGATTCAGTTAACCTAGGTCTGTTTGAGCAAAGAATTGCTTGAAAATGATGACATATATGACCATTAAGCAAATTTACATTAAGCAAATTTACAACCCCAACCCTGATATTCATCTGAGATAAACAGCTGGTAGTAGCAGCCTCTGGAAAGTGGATTTCTGAATAGAGTTTTAAATGCTAACCTCCCACACCTTGAATGTGCTTTCCTGAATAGAGTACTTCAAATGATAAATAACCACATCTAGTTAGATTAAGATAATAGATAAATATGAACCTACTTATAATTTAGTACTTAAAATGCAGATAATGTAGCAAAAGTGAAGGGCAAAAATGTTAGGAGGGAGCATTTTGAGAGGGGCATCACTTAAACTGAGTTTTAAATCCCACAGAGTCACTATGAAGTACTAATATATAAATGAAGTGCCTAAAACTTTGGGGGCAGGTGCTTAATAAATGTTTTCCTTCCATTTCTTCTTTGTACATGTCTGTTTTTTCAGTCCAAGACATTCTTCCAATCACTGTTGCTCTAAATCTGTCCATCTCTGAAAGCCCAGCATAAATGCCATTCCTTCAGCTGAACTTCCCCTAATCATCAGCACCGCTAACCAAATCCCCTACTTCCCTATCTCGCTCCCCACAGCCAGAATCAGTCTCTTGTCCACCGTGGGCTCCCACAGTATACTGTTCACTGAATATTAGAAATCCTTTCTAGGCTCCTTTCAGGCAAGTACCTTATCTTATAATTTCCAGGTGCCTTCCGTACAGTGGGTGCTCCATAAATGTTTGTAGAATAAATAAATGGAGAATTGTTATAACACTGACATTATCTTCTCCTTCAGAATCCTTGCCTGTGTCCTTCAGACTTTTCAACTAAATCCTTTTAAAGGCAGTGGAGAGTGCAAAAGAAATGAAGGTGCATACCTGGAAAGATAAGCAAAGATATTTCTTTGTGGGTTCTTGTTTTATCTGAAAAAATGTCATCCTACTTATGCCTTTTTTTCAACACTTTAAAATAAAAAATCTTAATTGTGCCAAGCTAAATTACTTTTAAAGTGAAGAAAAAAAAATGAGATGATGCTCCATTTTATTCTGTGGTTGGGTGCACTTGAGGAAGCAAGAACTCAGGCTTGGGAAGCATGACTTCAGGTAAACTCTCTTTAGTGTGTTTCTCATGATACTGTCTTTTAGCATCAGCTGAAAAACTTATTTAAAAGTAAAATTTCATGCAGGGCCCCAGCTTCAGAATTTTAATTCAGGATGTCTGGAGTGGGCCTGGGGGTGGGGGTGGGGTGGTGGTTAGGGAGGAGCCAATTAGCACTTCTAATATGCAATTTAAGGGATTCAGTTACAAGTTTAGGTTTTGATAGACGCTCTACAAAGGGGAAATTCTAGTTGATTAATGGTCAAATTTCTAGCGATAGAATGATACTTCCCTTAGTGCAGTGCTCTTTGAGCTCCAAGGTGTAACTTTACACTGAGCTTTAAGTAATTTTGTGTGATGCAAGTCTTCTTATAAACATGGAGATCTTAAAACTTTGATTAAATCAAATCTGTCCTCTGATCTCATGTAGATTACAAATCTTATAGCTCAGATGGCCTACAGATTCTAAATAATTGCCCGTTTAGGTCACTTTCTTCTTGCTTTTTATGATTTAAGAAAAGACTCAAAATAGTTGTGACATTTGCACAGTGTTACACTGTGGGTCAAAGGGAGAGTAGGAATAGGTCAGAGAACTAATTATGCTCACCTTGGTGTTCCCGCACTACCTTCTCACCAAAGGGTTGTCGTATACACCATTTCAATGGCTTACTGACCTAGAAGCTGCCCCTCTGTGGCCAGCCAATCTCCTTTATCCTTACACTTTTTTCAGTCTTGGCTTTGACACACTAAATCCCTCAGGATCTTGCTGGGACTGTGGCAAGCTCTATTCTTAAAATCAGCCTGAGACCACTGGCTCATTTCACAACTGTCAGAAACTGAAGAGCTGTCATCCTTCTGTATAGGTTTGAAAGCACAAGTGAGCTGAAGTTGAGCCTTCTCCTGCTTATTACAAATCTCCTGAATCACTCTGCAGGCAAAGCCACTGCAAGAAATCAAGAGTAGGCTTTTGTTCCATTTATAGAGCAATGTAGGCTTTCTCTGGAACCAAAGTCACACTTGTGTATTCATTTAATGAAAATGGCTTATAATCAGAGTGCATTGTGCCAAAAAAAATGCATTGTGATTTCACATGTTTTCTCCATTATGCTACAAAGTAAGTAGAGAGACATAATTAGCCTTATAAAATGATTAACAAATCAAGACACAAAGAGATCTTAAAGTTCACATAGTATTTTCCAAGGAACTAGAGTGTAGATATTCTACCCCTCCCTATCCAATATTCTTTGCATTATTTATGATCCTCCCTCTTCAAAATGTCTGCCTATTTTCAAAATATATTTGAGAAACTTGCAATAAAAGCACATACTGAATAAGGAAAATACAAATATATAAAAACATCCAAAAAGAGCTTATGAATCTCTCAGAGCAAGAAGAAACATTCAAGGAACATGGAATATTATGGAATCATATGGATAATATCCATAATAACATGGAATATTATTGTGTCAACTGAGCAGTGGAATTGGCTTTGAGCTTCCTGGAAACCAATGTGAAAAGAAATCAAAATGAATCATAGGCTTTTAATTGCCTGGTAAAAGCAACTATATTATTTTTCAGAAGATGGAGTATCAATTTCTACTCTAAATTCTAAAGAACAAATCTTTAATAGTAATAATGCAGAAAAAGTAAAAATGATTTTATATTCTTTCTTGCCATCCTTAAAGAAACATAAGGATATACTATTAAATTGTAATTCAGTAAAGAGCCTTTGGTAAGACAAGGTTATTATTCCAATACTTCATTTTCACATTGCCATGCAGGTCTTTCCTATTAGCGGCGGACATTACTTTCTTACCTCTTGAATTTGGGCCAAGTCACGTGATTTCCTTTTGCAAAATGATTTTAGCAGATGTAATACAAGCAAACACTTGAAATATTCTGTGGATAGGCTTACTCTGTTGTGCCTTTACCACCAGCATGAAAAGAACATGTCCTAGGTATCCTGAAGGCCGAAGGAGGATGAGACTTGTAGATCAGACCCGAATCTGCAGGCTTGTAGAAAGAAACAGAACTGCCACATCTGTATCCCGCCAAGTCCACAACCCAAATGCCAACTCACACATCCTAGACAAGTGGTATATTAAGACGCTACCTTTTGGAGTGGTTTATTGGGCAGAACTTTATAAGTGAGGTTTTCAAAGATATCATTTATAGGCAAGACGATCCTTTCTTTGGTATACTGTATTATACATTGTGAAAAATGTAAACAGGCATCTAACCACCACTACAAACAAGACATAAAACATTTTTATCACCTCAAATATTCCTTCATTTATGTTTAGCAGCCAGTCCCCTCTACTACTGCCAGTGACTATCAATCCCTGATCTTCTCTCTGTCTGTATAGTTTTGACTTTACCAGATTGTCATATAGATAGAATCATACAGTATGTAGCATTTTGTGTCTGCCTTTACTTAGAATAATCAATTTGGGATAAATTCATATTGTTGAACTTATCAGTAATTTGTCCTTACAATTGCTAAATGGTATCCCATTGTGTGGCTGCACCACAGTTTGTTTATATATTCTGCAGCTTATGGATGATGGGTTGTTTCCAGTTTGGGGCAGTATGAATAAAGGTGCTGTAAAAGCTCATGTACAACTTTTGATATGAACATATTTTCACTTAGCTTGGAGTAAATACCTAAGAGTACAATCACTGGATCATACAAAAGTATATAAGAAACTGCTATTCCCCAAAGTGGCTATACCGTTTTGCATTATCTCCAGGATTGTATGAGAGTTCCAGTTGCTCTACATCCTCACTAACACTTGATATTGTTAGATTGTACAATTTTAGCCATTTATAGAAATGTGCAATGGTATCTGATTGTAATTAGCAGCATTTTTGTGGCAATGATTAACTGATAAAAAGAGTTAAACCAAGGTGATCCAAATACAATGTTTGCTGGTGTTCCAAACTTCACATGTAACTACTGTTGTTTAAATAAAAGATGGCAGAAGTTAACCTATATTTTAATTGTTCCAGATGCAGTCTTTCAGAAAAATTTGGAAATCTATTAAGACTTCCAGGATGTCTAGTGATAATTCCTATAGCCTCCAATATTACAGTGACAATGTATTAACTGCAATAACTGCTCTAGGCAATTGTTCTTTCCCTTTTTCTCTCATTTTATTTTAATAGTTGTAACAGGCCTGTCTTTTCTATCAGCGCAATACTCTTTTAAAGACCAGTCAGTTATTTTATTACTTCTGCTTTATAAACAGGAGTAAAATCCTAACTAGAATCCGGCCTCCAGGACTGAAACTTGAGATGGAGAGAGAAGTTTCCTATGTTTAATTTCTCCTCAGTCCAGGAAATTAGATTTCAATAATGTGTTCTTTTCATTTAGAACTGTTTCAAAGGTAAAAGAGGTAGCATTTCAATAGATTCCCTGCAAAATAAAATCTAAATAAAAACTCAATTTTTCCAAATACAGAATGCCATTTATCATAATGTCTGTCATAATTAGTGTCAATTCAAAAGGAAATTGACCTAGAAAAAAGGAAATTGGATTCATGTCTTAGAAATTAGTTCCTGGTTTCATGATCTGTGGTCATCAGTACCTGGAAGGGCAACTGTGCAATGCTCTATTCTTTTTGCTGAATGGCTAGTCCAGGCCTAAGATCTTTTGGGGATTTTTCTAGGTAATAGGCTCCAATGAGCCTTGCCATATTTTAGTATAATACTTCAGATTTCAAGCAAACGTTATTTTCACTAACCCTGTTGACTCTCGAATGTCCTAAAGTTTATAACTCATTAATATTCAATAAAATGTTCTAGTAGGGATGTTTGTCCCAAGGAAGAAAAAATTGATGAGAAAATAAAAACTATGTTTAAATATTTTAATCTTCTCATGTGAATGAAAAAAGAAACTTAATGTTTTCCAGAGGGACGTGCTAGGAATGATGAGGAGATACTTTGTGAAGTCAGATTTGCTTCAATGTGAGGAATAGGTGCTTTCACCAACAGAGTTTCTGACAAGGTCAGAAGTGGTTTCCCTGTGCTCAGTTAACACCCAGACAGTTTGAAATGCGATCACATAATCTGAATAAAACCTGTGAGGTAATTCCTAGCTCTGGGATTTTCTGATTCTGTTATTCTCATGCTTGGGCTATTGAAATACAAAGGATTACTTATCTGTTAGATATACTTCTTAAAGTGACCCTTCACCCTTCCCATACCTCATGGTGCTCATGGTGCTGGTGGTTCTCTTTCTCTCTCTCTCTCTCTCTCTTTCTCTCTGTTTTCTTCCTCTTCCTCCTTCTCCTGCTCCTCTCCCCATCTCTATATCTCTCGTACATGTGTTGTGGGGAGAGGGGAATGGCACAGGAAACTGGGAACTGTATTTTCCAGTATTTTTGTTTTGTTTTGTTTCTGTTTCAGTACATTTTGGTCTTTTGTTGCGAGTGACAGAAAGCTAATTTGAACCAATTATGTCCTTCCTCCTGTCCCAGAAAGGGGAATACTTTGACTCATGGACTCAAGCTGCAACAAGAACATGGATATAGTTCCCTTAGAAATCAATGAAACCAGCCTCTGGAACACTGCTTCGGGCTCTCTTTCTTATCTCTTGTCTCTGCCTTCCTCTGTGTTGGATTCGTCTCTGCTATTGCTAATCAGCTTTTTCCAGGTCACATGGTGCAAAGTGCATGGTTTCTGGAGGTGTCTAAATTTTTAACTAAATTTTAATAGAGGACTGAGCATCTTTCTCTTGTACCCATTTTTTAAAATCCTAAGAAAGTACTTAGTTTGAATGAGGTATCCACTCCTCTGGCCTGAGGGGCAATCGATTCCTATAATTGTCAGCCCCATTGAAGCACATAAGAAAACAAAGCAGTTAAAATCCACTGCTGGGTTGAATTCCTTTATGTAACAAACAGCTATAGCACCTACTATATGGTAGGCACTATTGTCTGTGCTTTGCAAATATTAATTTATTTAATCCTTATACTATCATTCCTATTATTATTTTTTTCCTTGAGAGATGAAGAAACTGAGGCACAGAGCACTTAAGGAATGGCCCAGGGCAGGACTGGACTGAATCAGAGTCTATTCACATGGCACAGCCTGCTTCACATTCACAAAGTCTGAGAGTGTTACCCTCAGAGCTACTTTCTAGATCCTTAACCCACCTCTCTTTTCTTCACAGAGTTTTATCGTTTTACTGTGTACTTATGCTTAGCATAGCAGTCTTTTTGACTGGCCCCCAGTCTTCTCCCCCAACTGACAGAGGAATAATCTTCATCTGGTTGAGATGTCAAGTGGTCAGAAATATTGGCATTCCTTAAAAAAGCAATTTTTCTTTTTTTCTCAAATGTATCACGTGCAGTTAAGTGGCACTGACTTGTGCCCCCACCGACCAAATTTCACCGAGATGGCCTGTCAGGGGCTGGAGAATCTTTTGAGGAATGGGTGTCTTCTCTATGGAAATATCCCAATTACTATTTCTTGTGGGAAATGCAGCATCACCCCAGAGATCTGTAGCCATTAGGAAAAGTAGCCAAGCTGAAGGGACATCCATCTTCATTCCCAGTAGGGACACCACCATCTTCTCTAACTTGTCATCTTGAGGAATAGAAAACTCTAACTAAATAAATGAAAAAGGATGGCAGAAAATAATCCACAGTGACTTATGCATCATTCTCCATCCATAAATAACTTTATATTTCACTTCTGGCAGCAGAGCCGAGCCAGGAGGTAATGAGCCATTGTGGAAAACCCATCTGTTGCTCATAAGGGGAAAGGCCAGATTTATGGAGGAAAAATCTGGAGTGTAAGTCCTCTTGTTGTTAATGGAAGTTGCACATCTAATTGGTCATGCTGAAAATATGCCCTATTATATTCTTTTCCTGGCCAGATGGATGTGCTGAGCTGCAATGCTGAGAAGAAAAATGTACCTAAAGAATTCAAGAGTAGGAGTGGGCATCCCCGCCGGTAGGGAACTGACAGTTCTAATGAGGACAGATAGTATTTGTCCATGGGCCTGATTTAAAGATGTTTTCCAAAGAACCCAAAGGGCCCAATACAGGTATTTCTAAATGGAGTCCCATAGTCCAGTCCCCTGGAGTGGATAGTGCTGAATCATTTCAACTAGCTCTCACCAGCCCCATCATTAGAAACACTTCTGCCTCTCATTCTTTTGTAACTGGCCCATTGGTACTTAATAATTGCTTTGAGACTTTCTCAGAATGGTGCTGGATATTGGCAATTGAAAGCCTTTTCTTCCAGCTTTCTCTTTACCACTGTCTTTTCTCCCAGTGTCCTCTTTACCACTGTGGTAGGAAGAAAAACAGAAATCAAAGGCAAACTCATATACTAAAATTTTTCCAATCATCTTTGAATTAGAGTTGACAGAAGTGAGGGATTATATCTTACGACAATTCCTGGTACATTGTAGTTGCTTAATAAACATTGAATGAAGGAGAATAAAATCAAGTAACACTGATTCACAGAATCTTAGAGATTCAACTCTCTGAGCAGCCTTACATATTTTTATTAGTTAGGGTGTGTTAACTGCTATAACAATCCCTAATTCAAAGTAACTTAACAAAGGTTTAGTGCTCTCATGTCGTGGCCCACAATAGTGGATGTGAAGGAGGAGCATGTGGTGGCGGGTGACACAATGGTCCACAGTTATTCCCCATCTTGCAGTACTTCCAACTTCCTACCTGCTCTCCAAGGTCACACAGAAGGAAAGAAGAGTGAGGAGGCCCTGGCAGGGTGCATTACTCTCCAGTCTTGGAGTGAGATATGTCACCTCCACCATTACACTTGTCAAAACTCAATTATCTGGCCCCAAATAATAAAGCAAAAGCTGGAAAATGTAGTTTTCCCATATGCCCAGAAGGAAAAGAGCTGCATTTTGTGAACACATGGAATTGTCACTGTTACTGAGACTCTAGTCAGCGCCTTCATTTTACAGATGGTCAAACAAGTGCTGAGACTGGATGACTTTTAGCAAGTCACATGATTGTTCCTTGGCAGACTCAGAACAAGAACTCTGATTTCCTATTTCCTAATACCACTGTGTATGTGGGGGAGAGACAGCGAAAGCAAGAGCAAGAGAGAGAGAGAGAGACAGAGAGAAAGAGAGAATGGGAGAGAGAGAGAAAGTAGAGAAATCAGGTAAGGGGAAGGCGCGAGGAAGGGGGAAGAGAAGGGGGAAGAAGAGGAGGGAAGGGAGGAAGGCAGATACTGGAGCACCCTATTAAGAGACCTGGAGAGGAGTCAGAACATCCAGACTCAAGTTCCTGACTCTCTCATCAGCCTGACTAATCAATTACACTCCTCATTTTTCCCTTCTATAAAGTAAGAAGTGCGAGTGATTATTGAGATCCTTTCAAACTGTAACATCTTCTATTAAGAGACATTGGGAAGAATAAACCAAAATACAGTCATGCATCATTTAACGATGAGGAGATGAGGATACATTCTGAGAAATGCATCAACAGGCAATTTTGTAATTGTGTGAACATAATAGAGTGTACTTACACAGGCCTAGATGGTATAGCTCCTGCACACCTGGGCTGTATGGTACAGCCTATTGCTCCTGGGCTACAAACCTGTAGAGCATGTTATTGTACTGAGTACCATAGGCAATTATAACACAGTGATAAGTATTTATGTATCTAAACATACAAAAGTTCCAGTAAAAATATGTGTACAAGATACAGTATAAAAGATTAAAAATGTTGCACCTGTATAGGGTATTTACCATGAATGGAGCTTGCAGGAACTATGAGTTGCTCTAGGTGGGTCTGTGAGTGAGTGAGTGGTGAGTGAATGTGAAGGTGCGGGACATTACTGCGCGCTACTGTAGACTTTATAAACATTGTACGCTTAGGCCACGCTAAATGTAGTTAAATTTATTTTCTTCAATAGGAAATTAACCTTAGCTTACCGTAACTTTTTCACAAACTTTTAAATTTTTAAAACTTTTTTGACTCATAATAATGCTTAGCTTAAACACAAACATATTGTATAGCTGTATAAAAATATTCTTTCCTTATATCTTTATTCTATAAGCTTTTTAAATTTCTAAATTGTTAAATTTATTTTTATTTTTTCAACTTCTTTGTTAAAAACGAAGACACAAAGACACACATTAGTCTAGGCTTCCACAGGGTGAGGATCACCAATATCGCTGTCTCCCACTTCCCCATCTTCTTCCACTGGAAGGTCTTCAGGGGCAGTAACACCCATGGAAGTGTCATCTCCTATGATAGCAATGCCTTCTTCTGGAATACTTCCTGGAGACCCACCTGGATTTTAAAAAATATATAAGTTAGAAAGAGTACATTCTAAAATAATGATAAAAAGTACAGTATAGTAAATACATACATTATCATTATCACATTATCATTATCGTATTATCATTATCAAGTATTATGTGCTATATGTAATTGTATGTGCTATACTTTTATATAACTCGCAATGCATTAGGTTTGTTTACACCAGCTTCACCACAAACACGTGCATAATACATTGCACTTCAATGTTAAGATGGCTGCGGCATCACTAGGTGATAGGAATTTTTTAGTTCCACAATAAAATTATGGAACCACCACCATCTAAGTGGTCTGTTATTGATGAAAAGGTCACTATGCAGTACATGACTGTAATAAGAGAAGCCGTCAAAGTCAAGCAAGTGGATATGAGATGAGAGATGTGATAAGGTTAAAGAAAGACAGGTAGGTTCAGCCTTCTGGGCATCATGGCTTGTGAGGATGGCACAGAGGCTTCTCACCGAGTAGTGACTCAGAGACCATGGACATCTTCCTGGAGTCCATTCTGTCCTCGTATAGACTCTCTCCTTCTACTCCCCCAATCCAGGCCCATTGCCTTCTCATCAGAGACCCATGGTATAAGCCCCACTGCCAGGCTGTCACAAGACTTGGGAGCAGCCTGGCCAATGGCAGGGCTGAGGGGACCTGGCAGCATGTAGCTGGGCAACTGCCCCTTTTCCTACCTTCTCAGGAGCTTCACTCTCTCACTCAGCTTCAAGTGTGCAAGTTGTAGCAGCAAAGGGATTCAGGTGACCCTACAGGAGGCTTCATTAACTGCTCCGAGGCCAGCCAATCCCAAGAGACTGTCCTAATGCAGGGGTGATAACAGGCCACAACAAGGCAGCTGGCAGCAGACTCAAATCCCTTTTCAATTCTGCCCACTTTAGCTTGTTCAAAGGGGAGAGGGATCAATTTCTGAAATCAGCCTTTCCCTTAAACATGGCCAAGTGGCAGCCAAAGCATAAAATAGGTAATCCTTCAAGGAGTGGCACTGCAGGCTCATCAAACACTTTCATCTCAGGATTCTAAAATCTTTTTCAATCATTAATCGTTTTCTCTAAGCCTCCTATTCTCAGAATCATGCAGAAGCAACGTGGAAGCTCTGCAAGGAAGGGTGGAAAGCAGGAATCTAAAAGGCACTAGGGAAGCACAGCTACATTTCCATCTTCCACCGGGTTTCCGTAAATAACATGAACAGAAATAAAACATTGCTTGAAATAATGGCTATCATATTGCGACAGCATTGCTCAAACCTGGAGAGGGAGCAATTATAAGCTAGGAAATCTAGAGTTATGGTTTTCACTCACCTGGACTCCACTGATGGTGTGGCTGGATCAATCCCTTAATATCTCTCAGGGTCTCTCTGTCTTCACCTTTGACTGGGTTAACATGGAAACATTTTCTAATCATTATGAGAGACCCAGAGATGATAATCCTAGACTGCAAACTCTCAGATGGGTTTATATTTGTGGAAGGTATGATTTTATAGCTATAAAATTAGGTAATATAGAAATAATTACACTTCCTTATTTTTTAACCAGCAGCCTAAACCAGACACCAGCTTTTATGTGACCAGGCTGATGGAAAATGCGACTCAGCCATATAAATGCTGCCCCATCACAGTTTAGGAATTCTCAGGGACTTGGGTCACTGGTCCTCACCGCTTCATGATGCGCGGTCCATTGGCAGAACTTGCTCAGCTCCTCGAGGACTGCTGACTGCTGCTTCTGTTAATGGAAATGCCAACTGATTTTGGAAACCTCGGTTCCACAGGTTCTCTACTTCATGTCTTCCAGGCATCTTCCCTCTGTGGTCTCATTGTTTCCCCAGTGCTGTCTCACAGAGGAGGTGGTGTGTCCTCCCTGTCCACAGCATGGATGCCTTCTAACCCCTTCCTGGAAGAAGGCAGGAAGGAATTGACTGGAAGAAATCTTTCTTATTTCCTTTACTACTGACAAAGCCTCTCTTCTTTGATCAAACTTAAGTCTGGCTCCTTTGGGCTCTGCCCTTTTCCGGTTTAGTCCAGTTTTAGCAGGACTCCTGCTGTGTCACTTCAGCAAAAATCCCTCATATTTGATATCCGATTAAATTCCCTATCCCACATCCTCAGTGTGTCGTCACCTCAGCCTGCCTTCAGCAAGGATCCTGTCTGTCCAATTGGTTTTGCCAGAATCCCCTTTACCCCTGATGCTTCCTCTTAGTAATTTTCCATCCACTGCTTCCAACCCTGCTCCTTGGCTATAAATCTTTGTTGTGTTTGAAGTTATACTCGACTCCACTATGCTGCTAAAGAATATGTCATGAGTAATTTTTTTTTTCTTAACACTACCTTCAAAGTCATTCCACCATTTCCCTTCTCACTTTACACTCTTTGTGCAGTGAGTTTTTTTTTTTTTTTTTAAAGGAAAATGCGGCCAGGTGCAGTGTCTCACGCCTGTAATCCCAGCACTTTGGGAGGCAAAAGCGGGCATATCACAAGGTCAGGAGTTTGAGACCAACCTAGCCAATATGGTGAAACTGTCTCTACTAAAAATACACAAATTAGCTGGGCGTGGTCGTGGGCGCCTGTAGTTCCAGCTACTCGGGAGGCTGAGGCAGAAGAGTCGCTTGAACCTGGGAGGCAGAGGTTACAGTGAGCCGAGATCTCGCCACTGCACTCCAGCCTGGTTGACAGAGTGACACTCCATCTCAAAAAAAAAAAAAAGGAAAATGTAAAGGCCATGGCTCTTGGTTTGAAAAAGAGAAAAAAAAATTATAAAATGAACAAAACGGCTTCAAAAATTTTTATAAGCCATCTTCCTAAATTCTGTCACTAAGAAAACCAACATAGACTACCACCATCTCAAATTATAGAAGAAACAATGTTTAGCCAAAGAGATAGGCAGAGGCCAAAAATAGGATCTGTGTGTCTGTGGTGCATCTTCCGGTCACTAGTATTTGCTATAGACAAGGTTAATGGATACTGGGATTTACTAAAAACTGCTTGTGGCTTGAGTGATTCCAAAGGAACTTTCTGTAAGCCTGTATGAATAGTTTCATCAGTCCATGTTAGGTAAAGGACAAGGGGTCAAATAGTTCACTCAGTTTGTTTTCTATCTGAAATACTGCACTTAGTCAACTTCCACAGTGAGCCAGCAATTTCTCTTGAGGAAACCCGTTACAGATAACAGTTTTTGGACCAAATCTAAACTTCCCCTGGCTGATCACAATTCCATCCTCTAGTCTAGAATCATAAAGGTTGTTGGGAAGAAAATTAACTTCTGCCAGATTTCCATTATGTGCCAGACATTTTCAGAACACTTTTAATGTTTGCTTCATACAAATTCTGAAAGGTAGCAATTATTTTCTCCATCAAGGAGATGCAGAAAGAGATCAAGGAGGTATCAAGGAGGTTAAGTGATTTGCCAAAAGTCAGTTATAAGACAAAACAGTGGTACCTCGGTTCTAAAGCAACGTCCTTCCCACTGTACTAGGCTATGTGCCAACTTGCACATAATCATCTGTAGAAATGTTATTTCTAATGAGATCATTGCCATGATCCCACTAACTTTTCCAGGTTAACCATTCGCTCACCATTATTCTGACAATAGTAGCCAACATTTATTGAGGACTTTATTATGGTCGAGATTTCTGGTCATGCCTTTACATGGACCACCTCCTTTAAGTATCTCCAGAACCCCATGAGGCAGATACAATTGTACTCTCATCTTACAGTCATAGAGTTACCCAGCTTGTTAACAAATTAAAGTCTTGCCTATGCCTCTTTGGCAAACGGTTGCCCACTTTCTCCTGTGGCAAATTCCTAGAGAGATTGCTTTTTCAATTGTCTATGCATTTTTAAATATCTTATTTCCCCTATTGAATCAGACTCAACTCAGTATGTCACTACTTTCCGAGCAAGGAAGATGAAGAGCTTGCAGTTTCATTACAGTGTGGTAGAACTTACTAATAAAATCACTAAATTAAGGTTACCTTTCTGCCCCATTTTTCAAAGAGTTATTGAAATGTTTCATACCAAGAAAGACCTTCCCCCTCATCCTTGGCCCCAAATTTCCAGCCCTAACAGAGGTGATGAACTCAAACTATGATGATGCAAGCAAATAAACCTCTCTGGTGGTACTCTGAATTTAAACTCAAGCTTTTACATTTCTAACATGGTCTCATCCACAAAAATAATATAACAGCATTAATTCTATCTTACAATGGGAATTGTTCAACTACAAAATTCAGGCATCTGAGGACAAAGTCCTATGAATGGCTAATACACTCCCCTTCCTACACCCTTGCCAAATTTCCGGAGGAAACACTAACTGCAATGCATTGCCATTTCAGAAAAGTCTTATTTTCCCCCCTAATAAAAGGTCTCCTTAGTTGGAAGCAGAATGTCAGGATGTCAGATGATAATCATGAACCTCCTGATTTTTCCAGTGAAAGAAAAATTTAATTCATGCCTATTAAAGTCAAACAACCAAAGTCTAATGAACAACAATACAGAAGATAGATGAATCTCACTGACATAATGTTGAGTGGCAGGAATGAGACCCAAATAAGCACACATGGTATGGTTTTATCTCTATAGTTCTCAAAGCACATAAGTTAAACCTATGGCCCCAAGTTAAACCGATGGCCCCACATCAGGATAGGAATTACCTTTGAGGGGGGAGTGCCTAGAAATGACAGCAAAATAAATTTCTGGGATGGTCATTCTGTTTCTCAATCTGGGTCTTGGTTGCATGAATGTGTATAATTTGTGAAAAATCATTGAGCTGCAATGCTTTGTGTACTTCTCTGTATGTCATACTTCAATAAAAATTTGTGAGAAATCAAAAAGTCAAGACCACTAAAAAATTTATTCACATGAAAATATACACAAAACATACACAGAAGTTTGTTCAGCATTGCAGATATTGCCAGAAAAATTGATATCTAGGGCATCAGAATTTTAGTTAAAGAAAGTACTGTTTATTAAATCTATTATATTCAGATGGAGAGCCAGAGAATGATGTTTTTCTATTTCCCCTTCTTTATATTCAATTTTTTTTGAAAAAATAATGCCTTTTGAATTAGGGAGGAATTTATAGAATATCAGTAGGAGAGAGTAAATTACCTTCATTTACTCACCAAAAAATCAAAAGTATCTATCCCCTTATTTTAAGGATAGTCAGGTCATTAAATCAATTCTGTGCAGGCTGAGATATTGTTCTCCAAGAAAAGGAAGACAGTTATCATCATAAGCTTAAATATAACCTACCAAGGTTTTATTTGTAGGCCACCATAATGCTATCTTAAAAACAGATGTTTCATAAAATACTGTTCTACAGATGCTTTTGGCATATTGGAGAAGTTACCAATTTCTCCTCCCTATATCCTGATGCAGTGGGAGCTGAAGCACTCACTTAGTTTGTTCTTCTGGGAAACCGTCCTCATACCTTGAGGTCTGGGGTAGTGAGGCTCTCCTTTGAGCTGCCAAAGAGCCATATGCTAACTCCATCATTGGATTTAGCATATTCCAGCTCGTCAGTTTACATATTCATCTTCCACTCTATAATGTATGCAATTTGACCGCAGCTGAGATACACATGAGGTTGCTCTGTCCCTGTGTCCTCAGTCTACCTCAGCAATCACCTGCAGCTGCAGGGAGCAGGAACTGTAGACCCTGACGTCTTCCCACTTCAAGTGCTTAAATCTCTGTAATACTCCACCTGCAGGAATTTGCTCAGCCATGCAGGACAGCCTAAATGTTCTAGAGACTTCATGCTTTACAACCAATAGGGTTAGATATTGGTGGATTAATGCCCCAGTGTTTGTTTACTGTTGCATAATAAGACACCCCAAATGCAGAGCCATATAACAACATTGATTTTACCTGGCAGCTCACAAATTCTCAGAGTCAGGAATTTGGAAAGAGTAAGCGAGGACAGCTTGTCTCTGTGACATGATGGTTAGGTCTCATTTGAGAAAATGCAGTCATGAAGCGACTTAGTAACTGAGGGTGGGAATCATCAGAAAGCTTACTTAAATTTTCTCCCATTCTGTAGGTTGCCTGTTCACTCTGACGGTAGTTTCTTTTGCTGTGCAGAAGCTCTTTAGTTTAATTAGATCCCATTTGTCAATTTTGGCTTTTGTTGCCGTTGCTTTTGGTGTTTTAGTCATGAAGTCCTTGCCCACGCCTATGTGCTGAATGGTATTGCCTAGGTTTTCTTCTAGGGTTTTTATGGTTTTAGGTCTAACATTTAAGTCTTTAATACATCTTGAATTAATTTTTATGTAAGGGGTAAGGAAGGGATCCAGTTTCAGCTTTCTACATATGGCTAGCCAGTTTTCCCAGCACCATTTATTAAATAGGGGGAATCCTTTCCCCATTGCTTGTTTTTGTCAGGTTTGTCAAAGATCAGAGGGCTAATATCCAGAATCTACAAAGAACTTAAACAAATTTTCAGAAAAAATCAAATAACCCCATCAAAATTGGACAAAGGATATGAGCAGACACTTCTCAAAAGAAGACATTTATGCAGCCAACAGACACATGAAAAAATGCTCATCATCACTGGCCATCAGAGAAATGCAAATCAAAACCACAATGAGATACCATCTCACACCAGTTAGAATGGTCATCATTAAAAAGTCAGGAAACAACAGGTGCTGGAGAGGATGTGGAGAAATAGGAACACTTTTACACTGTTGGTGGGACTGTAAACTAGTTCAACCATTGTGGAAGACAGTGTGGTGATTCCTCAAGGATCTAGAACTAGAAATACCATTTGACCCAGCCATCCTATTACTGGGTATATACCCAAAGGATTGTGAATCATGCTGCTATAAAGACATATGCACACATATGTTTATTGCAGCACTATTCACACTAGGAAAGATTTGGAACCAACCCAAATGTCCATCAATGATAGACTGGATTAAGAAAATGTGGCACATATATACCATGGAATACTATGCAGCCATAAAAAAGGATGAGTTCATGTCCTTCGTGGGACATGGATGAAGCTGGAAACCATCATTCTCAGCAAACTATCACAAGGACAGAAAACTAAACACCACATGTTCTCACTCATAGGTAGGAATTGAACAGTGAGAACACTTGGACACAGGAAGGGGAACATCACACACTGGGGTGTGTCGTAGGGTGGGAGGCTGGGGGAGGGATAGCATTAGGAGAAATACCTAATGTAAATGACAAGTTAATGGGTGCAGCACACCAACATGGCACATGTATACATATGTAACAAACCTGCATGTTGTGCACATGTACCCTAGAACTTCAACTATAATAATAATAAAAAAAGAAAGCTTACTTAATCAATTTCTGGCAATCAGTGCTGGCTGTAGCTGGCTCCTCATGTGGATCTAATGGCTGGAGCATCTGCATGTGTCATCCACATGTAGTCTGGGCTCCTCACAACATGGAGGCAGAGTTCTAAAAGTGAGCATCCTAAGAGAAACTAAAAGAAGCTGTATTTCCATTTTTATGTTCCAATCTCTGAAGTCATGTAACACCATTTCCACTAAGGTCACAAGTTTATCCATATTTAAGGGGAGGGGATTAGACCCAAGTTCTTGAGTAGATGAGTCTCAGGGTCACATGATAAGAGGAGCATATCAGATGAGAAATATTGCTGTGGTCATGTCTGGAAAGGAATACACACCAGAACTCATCTCTTTTGTTCCTCATTGGGACAATTCTGAGATAAATGTTCTACATGATTCTTCCAAGTGTCTCAATAGGACAGAGTCCTAGCTGCCCACAGCAATAATCCATTCATATAGATACAACAGCTGACTTTTCTGACTTACTTGTGTCACTTTCCACACTCCTCTATTTGTGCTTCCTAGGATCACCTTCCAAATATTGTCTGCACCCAAGTCCTTGCCTTACAGAATGCTTCTGGGAAAACCCCAATAAGAGGAGCTGAGTCTTTATGTTCTATAGCTGGACCCTAACACTGTGGCTATGTCATAATTAGTGCTTAATAAAAGTTAACTGGATAAATAGACATCTCATTTCATGGATTAGGATAGTGATACAGGGAAAACATTGGCAGAGCAGCAGCTTTTAGAGCTAAATATCAAATTCATATTGACATTATTTTAGTATTTTCTTGGGGGGTGGAGCCAAGATGGCCAAATAGGAACAGTTCCGGTCTACAGCTCCCAGCCTGAGCGACACAGAAGACGGGTGATTTCTGCATTTCTGTTTGAGGTACCAGGTTCATCTCACTAGGGAGTGCCAAACAGTGGGTGCAGGACAGTCGGTGCAGCGCACTGTGTGCAAGCCGAAGCAGGGCGAGGCATTGCTTCACTCGGGAAGCGCAAGGGATCAGGGAGTTCCCTTTCCTAGTCAAAGAAAGGGGTAACAGATGGCACCTGGAAGATCGGGTCAGTCTCACCCTAATACTGCGCTTTTCCAAAGGGCCTGGAAAACGGCACACCAGAAGATTGTGTCCCGCACCTGTTCACAAGCTCAGAGCTCTTTAAGACTTGTTGAACCTTTCCTAAAATGTTCTAGAAAGTAGGATCAAAATGACTCCATGTAATTTGACTCCTACTCTGTTGTCATCTTATTCAAACACAACCATTACCATTACCAATGGGGTAATTGTTTTGTGCCACTTACGGTTAATATTTCTATGTATGATAAATAAGCTGGTGAATTCTGCAGTGCTCTACAGGGGATACATGCCAATCTGATCAATTAACAAAACTGAATGTTTTTATATCCTTACAGTTGTTTTGCAAGATTATTCTGTCATTTTCTGTATTCTTAAGTCAGCTTCTTAACTGGAATGGTTTTAATAATGAGGTAATTTTTTCCAAATTCACAACTTCCACAGCTATTGCTCTATATCTGCAAAATATCATAGAGTCAACATTTTATAGCAGAAAAATAAACCATTATAAATCTAAGCTAACCTTCTCTATATACTGAAGAACCCTGAGTGAAGTGTAGCTCAGAGACAGTTCAAAATAACTTGTTTAAAAATATAGCTAATTAGTGGGGGGAAGTGGAATTAGATTTCAGTTCGTTCAAAACCAATTCTTTGAATATATAGAATTAATATATATCAATTGATATATATATATATATCTTCCAATATATTGGGCTTCTTTTAATATATTATGTTATCTATGAACTATGTTTATCACACCTTCAGTCTTAACTGAGAGCATGAGATAGAATTGAGATGAATAAACTTCTTAATGCATAGTCAGATATTATAAATTCTAGCTGTAATATCAGATGTAATAAATCATATATTTTAGAAGCAGAACTTATTTTAGAGATAATCTATTGTAACTAGTGTTATAAATGCTGACATTCAGAAAGGCTAAGTGAATTTATTCATTGTCTCACTAATTCAATAAATATTTACTGAGTGCCCATATTTCATGTCAACCACTATTGTATGCCTTGATGATTGAAAGGTAAAGCTTTCATGGAGCTTATATTATGATCAAAATAGGATCTTATTCAACCTTTGAGATTGTTGTCACTTTGCTTTACCCTTCAAATATTTAGATTTTGGATAAATACCAAACACCATAATGCGCATATGGCTACATAACACAGACATTTCACATGCAGTTTACTGCTAAAATGTATTGAGTAATTTTGAATTTGCAAGTATGAGAGGCACTTTTGAATATATAGAGAGCCATGAAGCATAGTGTCAAGAAGGTAAATACCCTAGGCTCTTGTTGTCCGGCTTAGGAGAGGGAGAGTAATAGGATGAGTTACCGCAAGAGGGGAAGACAGATAAATACCAAGAATTCCAAATGATAATCTTGTCTCCAAAGGAAAAGTGACTAAATAATGGTGATCATCATTGGGAATCATCTTGTAGAATCTGGTTCTCTCTTTTGAAGTACCAGACATTAGTCTTTTGTTTTGCTTTTAAACAACTGAAACTACAGAAAATTTGCAGAGACATTACCCAAAATGTTTTGTTCTGGACCATTTGAGGCAAGTTGCCAACATGACGCCCTATCTCCTCCCACCTCATCACCAGTAAGTTCATGTGTATGTCCTACAAACAGGGATATTCTTCTATATACACCTAATGCAATCATCAAAACCAGTGAAATTATCACTGATCCATTACTATCTCCTAATCTACAGACTACATTCAAGTTTGCCAGTTGTCCCAATAAAGACTATGGCAGAAAGGATTTAGTTCAGAATGAAGCATTACATTTAGTTGCCATGTCTTTTTATTCTCCTTCAATAGCTCTTCAGTCTTTGCTTGATGATTTTGATGATTACAGACCAGTTATTACACAAAATTTTCCTCAGTGTGGCTTTATCTGATGTTTCCTCATGATTAGATTCAGATTACACCTCCTCGGCAGGAACCCATCAGAAATGAGTTTCTGTGTTCTTTTCTTTGCATTCTGTCAGTTGCCATATGATTTTGCTTTGTCCTTTTATTGATGAGTTTAACTGTGCTCATCTGATTAAGGTGCTATCTAACAGATTTCTCGTTAGAAGCTTATTCATTTTCTCTTTGGAATTAATAAGGATTTCATGAGAAAATACATTGAGACTATGTGAATATCCTGTTCCTCATCAAACTTTTAATTGGTTTATTGACATTATTATGAACTCATGGTTTTCTTTTTTTCAGAGGAAAATAGTTTTCTCAGATTTGGCTAGAGGAAACTCTTCCTGTCTAGTTGCTGTGTCTTGTTGACATATCCCATCACTCTTTGGAGACTTCCTTCCTGTCACAAGGTGGCCTAGGTTCTTGGATTTTCCATTTCCTATCTCTGGAATCAGACATTTATGCAAGGAGCCCTGCTTGCTTCCTTTTATGGAGAATGATATTAGAAACCAAGATCTGGGTGTCAAGTGTCCTCATTACTATTGAGATATTGTTTCTCTTAGTGAACAGAACTAAAAAACGTGTGTGTGTGTGCGCGTATGTGCATGTGTGTATCTGATGTATAGATGTGTGTTTTTGTGGATTGTCCTAGTCTGCTTCATGCTGCTGTAACAGAATACCACAAGCTGATAATTTATAAAGAAGAGAAATTACCAAAATCTCACAAATCATCCCTAAAGAACTTACTCATATAACCAAATACCACTTGTACCCCAATAACTTATGGAAAAATAAAATAAATAATAATAATAAAAGAATGGAAATTTACTTTTCACAGTTTTTTGGAGGCCCTGGCATCTGGTCTGGTAAAGGCTTTCTTGTTTTGTCCTCACATGGTGGAAGGCAGAAGGGCAAGCTTGCCAAATGCTGTGTGAAGCCTCTTTTTTTTTTAAGACCTTAATTTCATTTGTGATGGAAGATTCTTCTGGCCTAACCACCCTTAAAGGCCCCACCTCTTAATACTATCACATTTGGCAAGACCTGAAATTTTGGGGAGACATATTCAAACCATAGAATGCATATACACATTCTTCTGTCTATTCATCTATTTTTATCTATCCATACTGTAAACTATAATGTATTCCAATGCCTCCAATTTCAAGTCAATATCCAAAGAATCATTTTGGCTTTTCTCCTTTCCGTATTTGTAACTTTCTTCCCTGACAGTGATCCACCCCACTCTTATTCTGCTAGTATATTTTCTTATTTGATTAGACTCGTATACATAACCAACCTCTCTTTGTCACCATCCTCCCACTTCCATCACAGATGCCCTCCTCACCTTGCTCAGGTTATAAGATTGCTTGCTAAGATCCATCACCATGAACAACCTCCTCATTCCGCTTGGGCTGTGATACCATGCAGCAAGCCACCCATCCGTGGGGATGCTCTCCTGCCCCACCTGGGCCCTAAGAGTTCATGCTCAGGCTGGAAACCCTCTCCTGTTCACATGGATGTCTTCCTCATTCTGCTTGGGTTGTGACACCATTACTAGGCCACCACCCACTCCTCACCACGTGGCTATATCAGTGGATCTCAAATCTGACTGCCTTGGGACTATTTTATAAAATACCAATGTCTAAGCCCAACCCAGAATAGTCAGCTCAAAACTTCTTGGGGATGGACCCCGGAATAAATATTTTATTTAAAAAAAAAAAAAAGAAAACTTCCCAGGGGATGATAGTGAGCAGCCAAAGCTGAGAACTGTTGAGTTAGATGGTTCAAATGTTGAAATGCTAATTGGCATCAACTTAAGTTATCTTAAAGCACCAACTCATTTTGAGGAAGAGAAATAACTGGGTTTGGTTAAGGCCTCTCCTTCTCCCTTCAACAGAGCTAGAAAATTCACTCCCATTGGTTTTTTTTGGTTTTGTTTTGTTTTGTTTTTTTCCTTTACCCCCAATCTTCTATGTTTGCATAGCTGATGAATATCCTTCTACTTGACATTGCTTTTTTTTTTTTTTTTTTGGATATTGCTGATTGATTCAGTCAGTTTATAGTGATCCAGGCTTATTCAGAAAGACTTTACATTATCTGAATCAAAGTCAATGTGTTGATTTTAATAATGATATCAATAGTTACCACAGAGATCATACCGTAGGCATGTTCAGAACATGCCATCCCAAAGTGTGCCACTTTGGCATACTGATTATTTTGAGTTAAAGCATTTGATAACAACAGATGCAAAAAGGGCACTCTGATCTTCCTTTCCTTCCTGAAAGCAAGAGATAAAATTTCTATGAGAAAGGTACCCTCCCTGTACCAGGAGGAAGAAAGACATTTTTATTGTCAATATTGGCAAATCAAGGCTAAGAGAAATCTATACAAATCTTGTTAAACTAATCTTATCTACCTAGTATTTTTTCACAATTAACTGCCCTAGCTCAAACCCCTTTGTCTTGACAAATTTTCAGAATGCACTACACTCTTTGTCCATCTAGTACATAAACTTTCAGCTCTCACTGCTTTTTGGGGCTTCATTTTTTTCTTTGGAAGCCTCCCATGTAGATATAAAAATTACAGAATAAAATGTGTAGATTTTTCTCCTGTTAATTTTTCTTATATTGGTTTAATGCTTAGACCCAGTCAGAGATCCTAAGAAGACAGAAGATAAATTTTACTCTAAGAAGAACTTTTTATATCAATCACACTTAAGAATCATTACTGCTCTGTAAGGTAAATAAATGTGTCCCCATTTTACAGATGGGACTGAACGAGATTAAGTAACTTGTCCAAGGTTACTGAACAAGCAATTTTTACTTTAAATCCTATGTTCTTCCTGTGCGTTGCTCTGCCTCTCACATTTTAACTTTCAAAGGCCAATCTTTTTTGCCCATTTTCATATTATTTGAAGAAATTTTCTGTAATTGTAGCATTCAAGTGCTAACAAAAATCACTGTAGCATAATTGACTAAAAACCGGATTTTAATATGAGTTAGGGCGATCTTGGATGCCTGCCAGAGTTATTTACTAACAGTGACCGAGAAGCCGAAAGGAAGCATGCATAAGAAAGATTCATGTGCAGACCCAAATGGACTCCTGTGAGAGTGAAGCTCAGTATTGTAAGTTGGACAGGAAAACAGAGGCAATTATCTAAATGTGGTTTCTTTATGCTATAAGCCTGCATTCCTGAGCAGCTTGAGTACAAAGGCTGAAAAGAAAATTGTTTGGCCTGGGACTTGTCATTTGAATTTTCCCCAAAGGTCACATTCAGATATATAAAAGTAACAAATTTAAGTATTACTTTAAAATGTCTACTTATCTAATCCTCAGGTAGTTCTCAACTTAAATGTTATTATTCAGATCTTTCCAAGAGCCATTGACTGATTTTTCTTTAGGTTTTTTTAATTAACGTGAGTCACCTTTAACCTGAATTATGTAACGAAAAGGACAAAGAAGGGAGAGAGAAAGAGAGATAGAGATATAACAAACAATAAAGAAAGCAAGAAACTGACCTTTGACTGAGGTGGCCAAGTCAAAGCATCTGTTATTACATAGGAGGATATATCTCACAATGGGATTTACCTTAGCATGAATTTTCCTGTTTCTAGAGGATGGAACATTTAGCAGGTTATTAATGGCCCATGATACTGGCATTTCATTGTTTAACCAGAAAGAATAGTGTCATATGAGGAATTTTAGATGACTAGCTATGACTCCATTTATTGGTCAAAGAAAGGATTATGGAAAATTCTGATTTTGCTTTGTTCTTTATCACGTGATAGTTCCCTGAGCATTGAGCTGTGAATCCAACTTGCTTGTATGCTCCAAGTTCAAGTATTAAAGGACAATTATAAATCATTTGTGAGCAATTTAGTTAGAGAAGTTTCCTGGGAGCCAGGTGCGGTGGCTCACGCCTGTAGTCCCAGCACTTTGGGAGGCTGAGGCAGGTGGGTCACAAGGTCAGGAGATAGAGACCATCCTGGCCAACATGGTGAAACCTTGTCTCTACTAAAAAAAAAAAAAATACAAAAATTAGCTGGGCGTGGTGGTAGATGCCTGTAGTCCCAGCTACTAAGGAGGCTGAGGCAGGAGAATTGCTTGAACCCGGGAGGCAGAGGTTGCAGTGAGCTGAGATTGCGCTACTGTACTCCAGCCTGGTAACAGAGCAAGGCTCCTTCTCAAAAAAAAAGTTTCCTGGATAGCTCTTTGAGGATTTTAATAAATTATGGATGCATTAATTAGTCATCATGATTTTTGGATAATAGAGTAACCTTGAAGCTTATTCCAGAAGATTAGAATATTATAGGCTTTGTTCTTTCCTCTTTTATTCCTCTGTCCAAGGACTGGCAGGGCAGAGTTGCAACCTTCTAAGCAATGGTTTCCAAAAATTTTTGGTTGTGTATTTCTGTTGATGAAAAAAAACACAAAGTTTGTGAATATATTCCCCAAAATAATAGATATGCACTACTATAATAATATAATATAGAATCAATTTATATGTAATATATAAATGGTAAGAGTAGGAGATAAAAATTTAACCACCCAGCAGGTTCACCTTGCCCACTGCCTAGACAGAGCCAATTTATAAAGACAGGGTAATTGCAATAGAGGAAGAATAATTCATGCAGAGCCAGCTGTGTGGGAGACCAGAGTCTTACTATTACTCATATCAGTCTCCCCAAGCATTTAGGGATAAGAGTTTTTAAAGATAATTTGGCAGGTGAGGAGGCCAGGGAGTCAGGAGTGGTAATTGGTTGGGTCAGAAATGAAATCATAGCAAGGTAAAGCTGTCCTCTTGCACTGATTCAGTTCCTGGGTGGGTGCCACAAGACCAGAAGAGCCAGTTTATGGATCTGGATGGTGCCAGCTGATTTGTCAAGTGCATGGTTGGCAAAATATCTCTAGCACTGATCTTAGGTTTTATAGTAATGATGTTGTCCCCAGGAGCAATTTAGGGAGAGGGTCAGAATCTTGTAGCCTCCAACTACCTGACTCCTAAACTATAATTTCTACTCTCGTGACTAATTTGTTAGTCCTACAAAGGCAATGAATTCCCCAGGCAGGAAAGGGGTTTGTTTTGGGAAAGGGCTGTTATTACCTTTGTTTCCAAGTTAAACTATAAACTAAGTTCCTCCCAAAGTTAGTTGAGCCTACGCCCAGGAATGAACAAGGACATCTTGGGGCTTAGACACAAGATGGAGTTGGTTAGTCAGATTTCTTTCACTGGCTCAGTTATAATTTTGTGATGGCAGTTTCAAAAACAATAATAAAAATTTTATTATTTTAATTTTATAGTCCATTTTAGGGGTCACTTTTCATATTTTAATGTATATAAAAATTCCCTGGGAATGTTGTTAAAAATGCAGATATTGATTCAGTAAGTAAGAGATGTGGCCTGAGAATTTACATTTTTAACAAGCAAGCAAGGGATACTGATATTGCTGGACTATGGACCACGTTTTTTAACAGCAAGACTCAGAATCAAATTTCACATTTTATAAATTGTTTCCTCCTCTTCACATTTCAAAAAATTTAATAGCACATCCTTGGTCCAGGGAAACAACCAAAGCACTCACATACTTACTGCGATGGTTAGGCTACCTTTGTTTGAAAGATGATGTCACAAAATAGGTTTATGCTTTTTCCAACCCTCTGGAAGTGAGCCTGGCTTCCCCTGAAATCTGAGCGTCCACACTGATGACCTTATGGATAGATTCTTTTGGCTGTTAATCTTTCTACTCATAGTTTTCCTCCTGAATACAATGCCCTGAGCTTAACAAACTCCTTTTAGCTTAGTAGCGACAAAACTGGGACTAGGCTGAAACACTATCCTTAGATAAAAAAGTTTAAGAGGATGCCAAAAAATAACCAAGTAATCAAGGTAGGTGATGTTATGATTCAATATTTTAAACAATTAAATTGACAAACTGTGGCTGGCTGCCTGTTTTGTAAATAAAGTTTTATTGGTCCCAATATTCTTCTTTGTCTTGCCTGTTGGGCATTACCCACTGCAGCACCAGGAGCTTTATCAGACCTATCCTAAATGTCCTCTTCCAAGTAATGGTTAAATATAGCCTTCAATAAACTAACTTAAAAAAATCTATAAGTTGGCCGGGCGCGGTGGCTCACGCTTGACCGAGGGGGCGGATCACAGGTCAGGAATCGAAACAGATGAAACCTGTCTGTACTAAAAAACAAAAAAAAAAAAAAAAAAAAAAAAATCTATAAGTTATAGCATACAATATTTGAAGAAAAATCAAATATTTCTACATTAATTCTCTGGATTATTAAAAAATTAGAAGAAATATTTAAACTTACAATGTCTTTTAATGAAATTAGCCTGAAAGATAGAATGGCCCCAGTGGTAAAAATATTACATTAATTCCAATCTTGAATGTTGTATAAAATCTGACCCATAATTTTTCTGCTGTGAAGGAAATGCAAGAGGTATCAGATTTGACAGCATTTCTACCTAAGGGGCAGAAAAAGTACATTATCTACAAAGGAAGAATGTATTCAAACTCAGTCTTGAGATACCTCAATATATCAGTAAATGATCTTAAAATCCATTCAATCATCAAGCTAGAAACTTTGATGCTGTTGTTAATTTTTCCTTTTTGGTTTCATTTGGCCATAATCGATTGGTTGCTGAATTATTTTAGTTACATTCCTCAGAGACCTTTGGATTTGCCTTTTATCCTTTCTAAACCTTTATTATTATTATTATTATTTTGAGACAGAATCTCACTCTGTCACCCAGGCTGGAGTGCATAGGTGTGATCTCAGCTCACTGCAGCCTCCACCTCCCAGGTTCATGCAATTCTCCTGCCTCAGCCTCCCAAGTAGCTGGGATTACAGGCACATGCCACCACACCCGGGTAATTTTTGTATTTTTACTAGAGATGGGGTTTCACCATGTTGGCCAGGCTGGTCTCGAACTCCTGACCTCAGGTGATCTGCCCACCTCAGCCTCCCAAAGTGCTGGGATTACAGGCATGAGCCACCGTGCCTGGTCCATATCCTTTCTACTCCAACACTCACCTGCACTGCTCTTCAAGAATCTAGGTTCTTCCAATTCCAATTCAATCTCCATATTGCTATCAATCCCTCTAAAATAAAGCTCCAGTCACTTCATTTCACAGCTTTAAAACTTTATAAAACTTTCTGTGATGGGTTAAATGCACAGCATTAACTTAGTGCTAATCAGACTGCATAGCCTTGTCTTCCACTGTTTCCTGTATACCTGCTACAGCCATGTTGCACTGTTTGCTGAAGTCATTGAGAAATATGTACTCTCTGAAGTCATGGATCTCAAATAATATATAAGCCTGCTATAACTTGGGGTTTTGTTCATTTTTATAAAAAGAGTCTGAGTCTAATGCCAAATGCAGAAATAAAACTCAAGAAATAGATAGAAGGAGATAAAGATGGAAATGGAAATAGAGGTAGACAGGTGGGGAAAAGAGGGCAACAGGAGAGCTAACAGGATTGAGACTAGGATGCAGCTGTATCTGAACTAGTTCACCTCTAGATATAAATATCTAGACCTTTATGTAAATTTAGTTTTTACAATAAATTCATTCTCTTTGTATAGACTAACTTGAGTTGAGTTTTTGAGGTTTGCAAGTAAGACTCTTAAACAATAAAATAAACCTAATAAACATTGAATTCTGGTGCTGTTCATTATTATACAATTGGTGTCTATGGTTTTCTAGTTTCTATTTGAGATTAGCCAAAATGAAGAGCAGACAACGAGCATTAGTAGGGGCAGGAGATGGAGGCAAGGAAATATCCGTAATTAAAGACAGGCAAATTGTTTTTTTTTTTTCTATGAAGATTTTTCATTTTCTGATTGGCTCACATTTTAGAATTCTCCAAACAAAGTAGGCCTCTACACTTACAGGTATATGAAGCTCAAAATACATGCATTATATGTACATAACACAATGAAAACAAAACAAAAGAATATGCATTTTTCAGAATGGTGACTTTTCTTGCTGTACTGGAACTAATATTGTCAGGTGTAGGCTGAAGGTAAAGAACAAGAAAGGATTTATCTTGATTATTGTTCTTCTAGTTATGTTTTTGCTGACTGTCACAGTGACCTTCCCAATGCAGATGCTCACAAGCTGCCAGCTTCTCAACATCTGTTACTATTGCTACTTTGAAAATTTAGAAAATCAATGTACAGCTGGACTCTGCACTTATTATGGTCACAAATGGAATCTCCAAAGCCAATGGGGTTGATTTTGTCTAATGATTCAACCCAAAGAAATATATGCCTTAGGCCATTTGCTCGAGCCTGAGCTATTAGGAAGCATGAGATGACCTTGGACTTTTGATCCCATCTAATTTGCTGGCCATAGCAAAAGCACTCGTGGCAATCAACAGGAGTTATTTAAATTACATATTTGTCCCTATTTTAATAACTTTATTCTTTCATGCATCATAATTAACTGCTTTAAAATCACATGTTGTTATCTGAAAAAGGCAAGTCTTGTCAAAAAAATAACCTGCAAATTGACCACAGCTAATTTACTAACAAAAATCAAAGACTAGTGGCATACTTTTTAAATCAAAAACTAGGCCTAGTGAGGATGTTTGGCCAAATGTTCTTGTATAAAACTTTTGCTATATTTGTAGACTTTCCATCACTGTTAACATTTCATCAGGAAAGGAAATGAGGTGCCTTCATTTTGGACATCCACAACTCAAAGCAGCAATCTCCAAAAAGCAAAACACAATTTCATTCATGAATAGAACATTCTTTTCTCATCAACAAATTGGTAATGCAGGCAGGATGCTGGCTGTCCTAATGCTACTGGGGCATGGATTTTGGCAGCAGCTGTCTGCAAGTGAGCCTGTGGACATGCTGAGGGTCACCCTTACATGTCTTTTTCTGTTAATTTCTCTCCCATACTTCTCATTAAGATAAGAAGTCTCACCACTCCTACATGTGGCTTTCTCAGCAGCTTTCTGGCCTGTGTACTAGTTGGGTTGATTTACGATTTAATTTTATGGATGATATCACACAATTATCTCCAGATGGAATAATCAGGATGAAGAGCTGCCAACCAACATTAGAAATGAAGCAGGTTCATCCAGCACCTAGCCATTTCTTCACTGTAATTATTTTTTGTTTTGACTTCATAAATTTGTTGAGAGACACTGGATGTTCTTTTTCAGCAGGGCCTCATTTGTCTAATTCAAATGAGATTATCTCACCCTGTTCCCCACATTTCCCCATATTTTTCTTATCATTTTGCATCCAGCAGAAAGACTCATAAATTATGATTTGTGGAGTTAAAAATATACAAAATGTAATCTGCCCAATTTGTGATGCACTAACAGAGTCATCTTGATGAATTGTGAATCTTAAAGTTTTGATTCACAAAAGGGAATTCACTTTTGATTCACAAGAGGGAAGAAGCAAAGGAGAAGCGGAGTTGGTGATCTGCAGGTCCCCTCATCACTGAAATCACGTAAATAAAACTTGCCAAGTTAAAGCCAGAAATGTACAACCAATTGTAATGACTAGATATGTTCCGTTCATTGAGCCCTCGGTTGCTATGTGATCTGTGGTACTGAAGGACATTTGTTCTTTTTTTTTTTTTAATGGTACACTGAAGAATTATGATGTGAACACTGACCAAGTGTTCTCCATCTTTCTTCTTTCCTCTTAGGCATAAGAAAATTACATGCTTTATTCAAGCCAAAATTCATCATAGAAGCCTATAAGAGCATCTTAACCACAAAGATCCCTTTGTTGAATGTTGGTATTTACAAAAATGATAATACAGAACTACAACAGCAAAACATACTTCAGAAGTTTTGGACACTTGCTTATTTAGTTATTCAACAAATATTCATTGTTATGCCAGACTATTTTTATGCTTGTAGGCCAAATTAAGTTTCTTTAGCCAAAGAACAATGAAACTCTATTGTAGTATCTAAAGCAGGGAAGAGGAAGCAGTGAAGAAGGACGTAATTAGATCTTACACGCTGTGGGTTATGGAGAAATAACTGGAGTAGAGAGAGGTTCTCTAAGGGTGGTTCTTGGACCAAGCCCATCAGCATTGCCTGTGAGCTTGTTAGAAATGTATATTCTGAGCCACACCCAAACCTATTGAATCAGAAACTCTGCGTGGGGATGACTATTTTGTACTTTAACAAGTGCTCCAGGTGATGTACACTCACTGAAGCGTGGCAAAAGTAGCTGTGGAGGATTTCAGATGAATATCCTTATTAACTAAGATATAGCTGACCCTTAAACACAAGTTCGAACTGTGAGTCCACTTGTCCATGAGCTTTCCTTTGCCTCTGCCACCTCTGAGATAGCAAGACCAACCCCTTGTCCTTCCCCTTCTCCTCAGCCTACTCAAGTGAAAATGTTGAGAATGAAGACCTTTATAAGGATCTACTTTTACTGAATACATAGTAAATATAATTTTTCTTCCTTACAATTTTTTTCTTTTTATTGTTTTTAAGAGACAGGGTCTCCTTATGTTACCCAGGTTGGATTTAAACTCCTGAACCCCTGAGCTCAAGCAATTCTCTCTCTTTTGCCTCTTGAGTATTTAGGATTACAGGTACAGCCATTGCACCCAGCTCTATGATTTTCTTAATAACATTTTTTCTCTAGATTACTTTGTTCTAAGAGTACAAATATATAATGCACATAACATACAAAATGTATGTTAACTTTATATTATTGATAAGGCATTCTGGTTAATAATAGGCTATTACTAGTTAAGATTTGGGGGAGTCAAAAGTTATAGATTTTTGACTGCCTAGGAAGTCAGCAGCACCAACCCCTGAGTTGTTCAAGCACCAACCCTACAGTCATATCTTGCTTAAATATGGGGATACATTCTGAGAAATGCATCACTAAGCAATTCTCTTCTTCTGTAGACATCATAGAATGCACTTACACAAACTGAGATTGCATAGTCTACTACACCCCCAGAGTCTATGGTATAGCTTATTGCTTGTAGTCTACAAACTTGTACATCATGTTACCGTACTGAATACTGTAGACAGTTGTAACACAAAGGTAGATGTGTATCTAAACATAGAAAGGGTAGAGTAAAAACAAGGTGTACACGTATTGTGACTTTAGTACTAATATCCCTCTGGTATACTATGAATAATATCACAGGGCGTACATCCCTCTGACATCAGGAGTAACGTCCCCCTAGAATAGGGTGAATAATATCACAGGGGGTACACACCCTGTGACTTTAGGAGTATCACCGCCCTGGATTATGAGGAATACTGTCCCAGGGTATTAACCCCCTGTGACCTGAGGAGTAACATCCCACTGGAATATTATGAATAATATCACAGTGTGTACACCAACTATGATATTATGAGTCCTATTAATTTTTAGGATATTAGGTATAGTATCACACTATTTGTGTACACCTACTGTGATATTAAAAGTTATATCTCCCTAGGGTATTGCGAATAACATCACAGTGAGTGTACACCCACTGTGGTATTTGAAGTAATATCTCCCTAAGATATGACAAAAAATAGCAAAGTGTGGACCCAGTCTGCGACATCAAAGGTAACATCTCTGTAGATATTCCGAATAATATCACAGGGTGTACACAGCCTGTGACATTAGGAGTAGCAACCTCATAAGATATTCCCAGTAATATCACAGGGCGTACACCCCATGTGACATTAAGGGTAACATCTTCTTAGGATGTTACGAACGACATCACAGGGTGTACGCCCTCTGTGACTTTTCAAGTAACATCCCCCTAGAATATTATGAATAATATCATGGGTGTACACCCCGTGTGACATTAGGAGTAACATCTCCCTAGGATATTACGAAGAATATCACTGGGTGTGTACCCTCTGCCATATTAGGAGTAACATCCTTCTAGGACGTTATGAATAATATCACAAGGTGTACACACACTGTGATATTCGGAGAGATATCTCCCTGGGATATAAGGTGTACACCCACTGGGATATTAGAAGCAATATCTAACTATGATAGTATGAGACATATCAAAGGGAGTACACTCTCTGTGATAATAGATATAATGTTTACCATGGATATTACAAATAATATCACAGGTTATACACACATGAGGTATACCAACTGTGGTATTATTTGTACTATCTTAGAGAGATATAACTCTCTAATATAACACAGAGAGCGATAACTCTGTAATATCTCTGAGATATTACAAAAAATATCACAGTGAGTGTACACCCACTCTGAGATTTACCGTAATATCTCCCTATAAGACTACAAATAGTATCGAAGGGTGTACACCCCCTGTGACCTTAGGAGTAACATCCTTCTGGATATCGGGAATAATATGATAAGGCATACCCACCCTGTGACCTTTTGTACACCCTTTGTGACATTAAAAGTCACATCCCCCTAGTGTATTATGAATAATATCAAAGGCGGTTGACGCACACGGTGTGCACACCCTGTTACATTAGGCATAATCTTTTTCTGTGATTTACGAATCATATCACAGAAGGTGTACACACATGGTGGACACTGCAGGTGACACTAGGAGCAACGTCACCCCAAGATTTTAGAAATAATATTACCAGGGTTGCATACACATGGTGTACTCTCCCTGTGACATTAGCAGCAACATTCCCCTAGAATATTACGAATAACATCAGAGGGGGAGTACACATATAATGTACGCACCTTGTAAACTTAGGAGTAGCATCTCCCTAAGATGTTTTGAATAATATCACAGAATCTGTGCACACATGGCGTATACCCCATGTGATGATACAAGTTACATCCTTCTGCTATGTTAGGAATAATACCACAAAGGTGTTCGCACATGCTTAACACCATATGGAATATTAGGATTAACATCCCTCCAGAATATTACAAACAACATCACAGGGGCTGTGCACACATGGTGCACATGCCTTGTGGCATTAGGAGTACATTTCCCTGACGCATTACAAGTAATATCACAGAGTGTACACCTTCTGTGACATTTGGAGTAACGTCCCCTAGGATAGTATGAATAATATCACAGGGTGTACATCCCCTGTGACCTGAGGAGTAACATCTTTCTAGGATATTGTGAATAATATCACAAGACACACAGCCCCTGTGACACGAGGAGTAACATCCACCTAGGATATTATGAGTACTATCACAGGGAGTACACCCCGTGTGACAGTAGGAGTAACCTCGCCCGAGGATATAAGGAAGAAATACAGAGGATGCACACGTGTTGTGACGTTAGCAGTAACTTCCATTTAGGATATTATGAATATTATCACAGTGTGAATCCCCACTGTGATATTAGGAGTAACAACCCCCTACAATATTGGGAACCATATCATACGGTGTACACCCCCTGTGACATTAGAGGTAACATTTCGTTAGGATATTGTGAATAATATTACAAGGTGTACAGCCCCTGCCATCCTGGTCATGGTTCATGTTCTCCTGTTTATTCCCATGTCTAGTAATTTTCTATTGGATGTTAGACACTAAATGCTGTATTGTTAAATGTCCATTTTTTTATGTGTTGATTTAAAGCATTTTGAGTTTTGTTTGGCATGCAGTTATATATCTTGCAGATCAGTTTAGTCATTTCAAGTTAGCTTTTTTTTTAGCCTCATTAGCATATGTCTCAGTAGGCTTTACTTCAGGGCTACTTTAGCTCATCTAGTAATGTATAACCTTTCTGGAGTTTCTACTGAATGCCTCAGGCATTCATTGAAGTCTCTCTACTCTGACTAGTCAGAGCTCAAATGTGTTTTAGCCCTAATGAGCTTTGAAGATTGCTCAGCTTTCATATTCCTTTTTCTTTGTCCAGCCTGGTAGATTCTTGCCTCATGCAAGTACAGCTATGTATTCAGATAAAGAAAGGCCCTATGCCGATCTCTGGAACTCCCTTTCCGTATAACCCACTCTCTTTTGTACTCTGTCTCACATAATTCAATTCCCTCAATTTTCCCTAATTGATTTCTTCCTCTTCAATTCCATGAGATTTTTATGTTAAATTTTGTGTACCTTTCCCTCCACCATTGTCCAGAAAGTGTCTCACAGAGTCAAGGTAATTATAGGTCTCACATCATTTCTTTCCCTTTATTTAGAAATCACAGTCTGTACTGTCAATTTTCCAGTACCTGAAAATAGTTGTCTTCCCCTTTGCCCCCCAGTTCTCTAGTTATTTATGGTGAGAAAACCAGTTCAGTATCAGTTGTCTCATCATGGCTGTTGGCAGAAACCTCTCTGGGTACCTTTTGAAGTCCTGTCAAGGAGAACCTTACTAAGTTGTTATAGGTCATGGTACCTTCTGTCCAATATATGGTAAGAGAATGGTTACCTCCTGGTGGGTATAATACTAAAATGAAAAATCCTCAGACAAATTAATAACAAGCAAGAATCAAAGTTGTATGTCAAATTTGCTTCAAAGGAGTAGATTCTAAGAAGATAAACTCAAAATTTTCACATTTTTATAAAAAATAAAGGAGGTAGTAAAGAAATGTCTAGTTAAAAAAATTTAACTTCCATTTGTAGTATGAATGGGTAATTAACTCCCCAGAATAAATTGTGATCTTATTAAATCTATCAGAAAATTGCTTAACTATTTTCTTTGAAATGCTAATTACTTTCCAGAAGAAGATAATAAATGATATTAGTTAACATACTTCTATCTACCTTACATTTTGAACAGTTTTTTTTTTTTTTTTGTAATTATAATCCTCACTTCCTTAAAACCAGTGTCACAGCTGTAGGAAGGAAAATGAAGCCCGGGGCAAGCAACGGTGATATCCTTCATTTCACTACTAAATCAACTCTGTGGTCATCCCCAACCTCAAAAGTTCCAACATTTATACTATGTTCTGCTGGATTTCAGAGAAGGGATAGTAAAATGACTGGTTTGTCTTCAGTTACAACCCAATTTGGTATATTGGAAGCAGATGAGACATGGCAGTTCCAATACTTGGTGGTTCTAGGCTGTCCTCTAGCTACAATTAGAGAAAGAGCTTATTTCTATCTGCTGATGCCTTGACAGCCCCTGGTGCAGAGATCCAACTTCACCTAGTGGGGATAGATCACACTTACATTAATTCAGCTTCTCAGGTTTTAATATCCTTACCTTTTTTGCTTTAATATCCTTACCTTTTTTGCAAAGAAGAATTTGGTGACTAGATATAGATAACATGGAAGGAGGAAGAGAAAAGGAAAATAACACAAGATAATATGTATGATGAAAATTGAACTTCAAGTGGCTGTACACTCATTATCTCAAAATTCTGTCCTGGCTCACTTTTAAAATTCCTATTCACTAAATAAAGCTATTTAAATTTGCTTCGATTTTTTTTTTTTTTTTTTTTTTTTGAGACTGAGTCTCACTCTGTCACTCAGGCTGGAGTGCAGTGGCATGATCTCAGCTAACTGCAACCTCCACTTCCCAGGTTCAAGTGATTCTCATGCCTCAGCCTCCCAAGTAGCTGGGATTACAAGCATGCACCACCACACCCAGCTAATTTTTGTATTTTTTGCAGAGATGGGGTTTTGCTATGTTGGCCAGCCTGGTCTCAAACTCTTGGCCTCAAGTGATCCATCTGCGTTGGCCTCCCAAAGTGCAGTGATTGCAGGTGTGAGCCACCATGCCAGGCTGCTGCAGTGATTAATTGTTATAATAAATTTGTATACAGTGCATTGTAGCCAAAAAGAATGGGTCTACTTGTCCTGTATATTGAAAGGGGATACATTCCAAGATTTCTGCCTTCTGTGTTTTGTGAAAAGAGAAGTAACAGAAATGTTTCCATTCTGCTAATAGTAAAGTGAAAAGTTCCCATTCCAGTAAGTTCATGACAGGTAGGAACAAGTAGCCTGATGGAAATCATTAGTGAAAGCATCCACAAGCTAACTGTTGAAAGTATCTAGCACAAGATAATTAACTGGTGCAGAAATGACTGTGTAGGTTCAACAAACAAGAAAAAAGTAAAGGTCCTCACGCCCAAATCAGGAAGACTGTCAGGAAAAATTCATGCCATAATAGCAGGATTTTTCAACCTCAGCACTACTGAGATTTTGGACTAAATGATTCCTTATGACTAGTGGTGAGGCAGTTTGGGGGAGATGGAATTGTTAGGAGGAGACTGTCCTGTGCATCATAACATATTTAGCAGCATTCTGGGCCTCTAGGCATTAGATGCCAGCAGAACCTCACCCCTACCAAATATGGCAATCAAAACATCTCTAGACATTGCCCAACATCCCCTAGAGGAAGCAAAATTACCTGTGTTTGAGAAGTACTTTTCTATAAAAAGAGGAGTATCAAACATGGGATGCCAAGGCAGGTGGATCACCTGAAGTCAGGAGTTCAAGACCAACCTAGCCAACATGGTGAAACCCCGTCTCTACTAAAAATACAAAAATTCACCAGACATGGTGGTGCATGCCTGTAATCCCAGCTACTCGGGAAGCTGAGGCAGGAGAATTGCTTGAACCTGGGAGGTGGAGGTTGCAGTGAGCAGAAATCGCACCATTGCACTTCAGTCTGATCAATGGAGACAGACTCTGTCTCAAAAATAAATAAATAAATAAATAAATAAATAAATAAATAAATAACAAATGTAACTTTTTTCTCCCTTTATTAGTCTGCTAGGGCTGCCATAACAAAATACCATGGACTGAGTGGCTTAAACAACAGAAACCTATTTTCTGACAGTTCCAGAGGCTGGAAATCCAAAATCATGGTGTCAGCATGTTTGGTTTCTTCTAAGGCTTCTCTTCTTGGCTTGCAGATAACCTCTGCTGTGGACTGAATATTTGTGTTTCCCCAAAATTCATATGTTGAAGCCTAAATTCTCAATGTGGTCACATTTGGAGGTGTGCATTTGGAAGGTAATTAGGTCACGATGGTGGAGCCCTCGTGAATGGGATTAGTACCCTTATAAGAAAAGACATGAGCAATTTTGATCTCTCTCTCTCAGCCACATGAGGATAAAATGAGAAAGCAGCTATCTGCAAGCCAGGAAGAATACTCTTACCAGACGCCAGATCTAACAGCACCTTGATCTTGGACTTCCTGGCTTCTAGAACTGTGAGAAATAAATTTCTATTGTCTGGAACGCCAAGTTTATGGTATTCTGTTAGCAACCTCAACTTACTGAGACAACTGCTTTCTTGCTGTGTCCTCACATGGCCTTTTCTCTGTTTACACACTTATGTGGTGACTCTCACTGTGGGTGCCACAGATCAGCACATCAAACAAAGGCATATGCTAAAGCACAGAAGGGATCAAATAAACACAGTAAGTCCAATCTCTTTTTAACTTACATCAGTCAGATTGGGTTAGAGCTCACTCTAAAGACCTCATTTTAGCTTAATTATCTCTTTAAAGCCCTCTCTTCAAATACAGTCACATTCTGAGGTACTGGAGATTAGGACTTCAACATGTAAATCTGGGGTGATAGAATTCAGTTCATAATACTCCCCTACCTTGGACAGTCAAGTATTATTTGGGGATGGTGGTAGAAAGTAACTCAATTTCTGGAAAAGAACAGAAAATTGGTTTGAGAAAGTTAGAATTAGTTAGAGCCTTTTTTCCTCAACCTACCTTCCCCTACCCAATCCTTCACCTCTGTGGCATAGCCAACTAATAAATGCTTCATTGTCTAAACCTGTCTTAATTATAGATCCAATTTTTCACATTGATTGTGACAGAATCAGTGTGAGACTTGGTTATCCAGAGACATTCACCCATTCTAGGCCTTTCTAATATATTCTTTTTCTTGCAGTTTATATTGACAAAATGGGAACATTGTTTTTACAAACCTTTGCAGCAATTTGGGAATGTCAATCTAAAGATTAGGGAATTGGGTTTGGTTATGATGAGTGTTTTGAACTTGACTTTTTACAATTTTATTTTTAAAAATCCCAAACCATCTCTCCTTTAGGGAACAGACTTTCTTATATTAATTTTTCAATGTACATATATATGTGTATAATATATATTTTAATATATATAATTGATATCAATTCCTTATATATATGTATTAAAATATATACTGCTGCTTAGATCTTTTATTAGTTTTCCGTACTTGGTAGTACTTTGCAAAGTATCACCTTGCCAAGAAAAGTTAAAGAAAATAGAAGTTTTAGGTTATGGATTTAATTCAGTATAGAAAAAATGATGGCTATTTGGTTGTTGTTGCTCTGAATTACATCTGGTAACTCTGGTAAACAGAAAACTGAAATATACTCTAAGTGAAATTTTAAATACAATGTAGATTAAATGGAAAGGGGTAGCCAAATTGTTTTGGCTAATAGAGATTCCAAGATTGCAAAGGACTTTACAAATAACAACTAAATATAAGATCCCTTAATGTCGCAGTTTGTTTTAAAGTTTGACCTAAAAAAATGGGTATATCAAAGTGTTCTCAGTATACTTAGAGATTTAATTTTTTTCTTTATATTTTTCTCAGTTAACCATTTTCAGTAATAAGTCCATATTAATTTCACAATGAGAAAACAGTTAAACATCTTCCATAAATGTTTGTAATGGCTATGCCAGATTGGCTTTCAGCAAGAATCTCATATCCCTTCTCATATGCTTCAGTGCTCTACAGAGCCTGACTAGCCGTAAGTTGCATTTCTCTGACTCTTTTGTAGCTCCAAATCATCTTTAGGCTCAACCTAAATTAGCTGGAAGTGACTTAATATAGAGAATTAAGTTAAATAAAAAATTGGCAGAAGGGCTCGGTCCTTTGGCTGTGCCATGAATACCTCTTAGAACAACATTGTGGAATTAGCCCACACAGAAGCTATAACTCTACATAGAATGCAATTAGACTCATTTCCATGAGATTTGGAATACAAAAGTAAGGCAGCAACATGGTTGGAATGATGTTGGGTTTTTCTGCAACAGCTTCAAAATTCATTGTCTTTATGGGTGTCAAAAGGCAAGGCATAGAACATTTGTTTCTTTCCTCAGTAGATGTCTAGAAGGCTTTGCATGTCTCCAAAGACATGGCAGTGGCTTTCTGACCCCTGGAACCTGGCCAAATGAGTTTGCATTTTGAGCTCACACTCCCAGTTGGTAGCTTTCTGATGAGAGTTATAGCTTCTATATGGGCTAATCCCACAATGTTCTTCTAAGAGGTATTCATGGCACAGCCAAAGGTCCAAGCCCTTCTGCCAACTTTTTATTTAACTTAATTCTCTATATTAACTCACTTCCTGCTTAACATAGCTAGAGAGTCTTATGTTTTGTGCAAATGAAGGCCAGTGTACTAAAAACTGTACTACACCACTTTAAATAGTCAATTTATAACTCTTTGTTAGGTTGTTGTAAGTAAATGATACTGAAGAGAAACAAAAGAGATCTTAGTCCTTATTTCTTTTTTATTTCACTAATGAGTGATCTGGTTGTCTTATAAGCAGTTAAAATGCAAAGAACAACGCATGTTTGCAGTTAAAATAAACCAAATTCTGATCATAGTTATTAAGAAGTCTGCACAGGCACAAATGGTATGTAAGATCAACATTTAGGGGTTTTCACAACTGGAAGTGAGGATGGGGGATTAAAAGTTAGAAAGAAAACTGACAGAATAACTGTAAGAAGTAGAGGAAAGGGAGCAGTCAAAGATGAATCAGGTTTTGCACTTGAGAGTCTATGAGAATACTGATGCCTTGAAAGGAATGAAAAATAGCCATGCAGTTGGGTTTGTGAAGAAGATAATAAGCCCAGATTTAAACACATTAATTAAAGCACAGGTTCTGTTAAAGGGGATAGATGTTTCCAGTAGGGTAGTGGAAAAAGTTGAGCTTATTGGGAATATTACCCAGGAGATTAATCATAGAATTATCCAACAAAACCAAAGAGATAAGATGAATAACCAGGATTTTTAAAAAAGAGAGAAAGGGAGGAAGCCACAGATTAGCACATCAAACAAAGGCATATCCTAAAGCACAGAAGAGATCAAATAAACACAGTAAGTCCAAGCAAGTAAAAGGGGGTAGGGGTGACTGAAAATCTAAGTGTGGGAATACTAGGCTCAAGCAAGGACATTTCTTTCACGAGAATCTTGGTGCATTTGTCCAGGCCAGGAGCCTTCAGGAGATGGGCCAAAAATGGACAAGGTGCGAGTGAAGTATCTGGAAGAAAATGCCAGCAAGCAATCGACAATGGCTGGGTCTTTAGAGAGTGGTTAAGGCTACAGATTTGGATGTTGGGGCCATTCCTATTGAGGTAATAGTTGACATCACTGATGGTGACACACAGGGAGAAAAAAGTGTGTCTTCACGATAATGGGATGGTAGTGGAAAAATCAGCTAAAATGAAACTTAAAGGGAAGATGGCGGAAGATAAAAAAAGACAAACAGAGCAGTACTATTTACTGCATAAAGAGAAGCAGAACTACAAGGGGCTAAGTGTGGTTGACAGCATCAAGTGCTGTTGAAAGGTGGAAGATGGCATTGTTAAGTGACCATTGAACATTGTTAACCAAAAGGTCATTTGTCACTGATGACCTTCACAAAGAGAATTTGATTAGCATAGCCCGAGTAAAGAAAGAAGCGAAGAGATTAAGGAGGTTACAGATGGTATTATTAGAGGCTATTTTGGGCTTCCAGCTTAATCAGGAGGGAGAGATCAAAAGTCCGAGCTATTCTTGTTCATATTTCTTTGTAATTGATGTCTTAGACTCCTGCATTTTTCTTCAATACCTTTTTGTCTTAAAATAATTGACTTCACCTTTCTCTTTGTAGAAAGGTAAAACTAATGCATTTAAAAATAACATCCATTCTATTGAACATGGGCAGGAGGTAGAAGACACAAAGAATACCATTTCTGCCAAATGATAAAATAACTTGGATCTTTCGGTACTTATAGAGTACACATCCCAAGATGCCAAGAGCTGAAGAGGTGGTAATGAAAGGGTAGCTTCAAGGGCTAAAAGAGTTAAGAGCAAGCTTAGAGTGTCAGACTGATTTTTCCCTTCTAAGGTCTTCCATTTTCATATCCAACAATATAAATTTTTGTGTTAGTGGAGAGTGGAGGAGAATGAAGTTGGCAAAAGACTATCAACTTTGGAGTCGGAGAGTACTTTATATTTCCTATACAACCATGTCTAGAACATCCATTTGAGGCTGGCCATGGACACGCATTACCCCAGCTCTCATAAGTTCCCCTCAGGCAACATAAAGTCAGACAAATTATTAGACAATGTAAACCAGACTAGTCTTTAAGTGACCTAAGTTACCATGAAAACATAGTACTATGGAAATGGGTACCGAATAGGAAGTCCTTTAAGAGGTAATATTGGGAACTCAGGGTCAATGTGAAAATATGTATCTCTATGTATGTGTACATATAATGTGTCTGTAGGGATATGTGTGTATAGACATTTTCTGCCTTGAGCACTCTTCCTCCAGACCTCCACAAAATTGACTTCTCTTCACTCAGGTGCTATCTTAAATGTCACCTCAGTGGAGTTTTCCCTAAGAATCCCATGTAAATTAGCTCCACTACTCCTGCCTGTCATTCCTCATGACATTACCCTATTTCCTTCAAAACATTTATCACTTTCTTAAATTATCTTATTCATTTTTAAAAATGTATAGTCTTTTTCCTTCTTCATTTCCAGTATTTATAACAGTGTCTGGAATATAGTAATTGATCAAAAAATAATTGTTAAATGAATATGCCTAAATAGTAACAAAAATTACCTCTTCAGAAAGATAAGAGGACACTGAGGGGAGTTAAGGAAACAGTCTGTCTAGAATAGAAGGAAATGGAATATCCTATAGGTAAGAACAAGATATTGAAGATGAAAGAAAGAAAAAATAGGTGTCTGATGGAGTAATAACTAGAGCATTGATTTAACCTTAGAAAGAAGGACCAACCCTTTTAGTTAGAGGAACCAGTGAGAAGAAGGGTTAAATAAGAAGAGATTAGATAAAGCTTTAGTGGGAAAGAAGTAAACTACTAAAGAAGCATTAAGAAAGAGGGAGGCTGAATGTTAGAGAAATTTTATTTTCTTCTTTTTAAAATTTTTTTATTATACTTTAAGTTTTGTATACTATAATAAAAATTTTTTTTATTATACATGTGCAGAACATGCAGGTTTGCTACACTCATCAACCCGCCATCTAGGTTTTAAGCCCTGCATGCATTAGGCATTTGTCCTAATGCTTTCCCTTCCCTTGCCCCTCACCCCGCGATAGGCCCCAGTGTGTGATGTTCCCTTCCCCATGTCTATGTATTCTCATTGTTCATCTCCCACTTACGAGTGAGAACTTGGCAGTGTTTGGTTTTCTGTTCCTGTGTTAGTTTGCTGAGCATGATAGTTTCCAGCTTCATCCGTGTCCCGGTAAAGGACATAAACTCTTTCTTTTTTATGGCTGTATAGTATTCCACAGCATATATGTGCCACATTTTTGTTATCCAGTCTATCGTTGATGGGCATTTGGTCAGTTCCAAGTCTTTCCTATTATGAATAGTGCTGCAAGAAACATATGTGTGCATGTGTCTTTATAGTAGAATGATTTATAACCCTTTGGGTATATAGCCAGTAATGGAATCGCTGGGTCAAATGATATTTCTGGTTTTAAATTCTTGAGAAATAACCACACTGTCTTCCACAATGGCTGAACTAATTTATACTCCCACCAACAGTGTAAAAGCATTCCTATTTCTCTACATCCTCTCCAGCATCTGTTGTTTCCTGATTTTAAATGGTTTGCATTCTAACTGGCATGAGATGGTATCTCATTGTGGTTTGGATTTTCATTTCTCTAATGAACAGTGACATGAGCTTTCTTTTCATATGTTTGTTGGCCACATGAATGTCTTCTTTTGAGTAGTGTCTGTTCATATCCTTCACCCACTTTTTGATGGGGTTGTTTTTTTCTTGTAAATTTGTTTATGTTCTTTATAGATTCTGGATATTAGCCTTTTGTCAGATGGAGAAATTGCAAAAATTTTCTTCCATCCTGTAGGTTGCCTGTTCACTCTGATGATAGTTTATTTTGCTGTGCAGAAGCTCTTTAGTTTAGTTAGATCCCATTTGTCAATTTTGGCCTTTCTTGCAATTGCTTTTGGTGTTTTAGTCATGAAGACTTTGCCCATGCCTATGTCCTGAATTGTATTGCTTAGGTTTTCTTTTAGGATTTTTATGGTTTTAGGTTTTATATTTATGTCTTTAATTCATCTTGAGTTAATTTTTGTATAAGGTGTAAGGAAGGGATCCAGTTTCAGTTTTCTGCATATGGCTAGCCAGTTTTCCCAGCACCATTTATTAAATAGGGAATTTTTTCTCATTGCTTGTTTTTGTCCGGTTTGTCAAAGATCAGATGATTGTAGATGTGTGGTGTTATTTCTGAGGCCTCTGTTCTGTTCCATTGCTCTATATATCTGTTTTGGTACCAGTACCATGCTCTTTTGGTTACTGTAGCCTTGTAGTATAGTTTGAAGTCCTGTAGTATGATAACTCCAGCTTTATTGTTTTTGCTTAAGATTGCCTTGGCCATACAGGCTCTTTTTAAGAAACTCACTCAAAACCACACAACTACATGGAAACTGAACAACCTGCTCCTGAATGACTACTGGGTAAATAACGAAATTAAGGCAGAAATAAGTAAGTTTTTTGAAACCAATGAGAACAGACACAATGGACCAGAATCTCTAGGACACAGCTAAAGCAGTGTTAAGAGGGAAATTTATAGCACTAAATGCCCACATCAGAAAGTGGGAATGATCTAAAATCAACACCCTAACATCACGATTAAAAGAACTGGTGAAGCAAGAGCAAACAAATTCAAAAACTAGCAGAAGTCAAGAAATAACTAAGATTAGAGCAGAAAGGTTTTTTGAAAAAACACTTCAAAAAAATCAGTGAATCCAGGAGCTGGTTTTTTGAAAAGATTAACAAAATAGATAGACTGCTAGCCAGACTAATGAAGAAGAAAAGAGAGAAGAATCAAATAGACACCATAAAAAATGATAGAGGGGATATCATCACTGATCCCACAGAAATGCAATCTACCATCAGAGAATATTATAAACACCTCTATGCAAATTAACTAGAAAATCTAGAAGAAATGGATTAATTCCTGGACACACACACCCTCCCAAGACTAAACGAGGAAGAAGTCGAATCCCAGAATAGACCAATAACAATTTCTGAAATTGAGGCAGTAATTAATAGCCTACTAACCAAAAAAAGTCCAGGACCAGACAGATTCACAGCCGAATTCTACCAGAGGTACAAAGAGGAGCTGGTACCTTTCCTTCCAAAACTATTCCAACAGTAGAAAAAAGAGGGACTCCTTTCTAACTCATTTTATGAGGCTGGCATCATCCTGATACCAAAACCTGGCAGAGACACAACAAAAAAAGAAAATTTCAGGACAATATCCCTGAATGAACATCAATGCAAAAATCCTCAATAAAATACTGGCAAACCGAATCTAGCAGCACATCAAAAAGCTTATCTACCATGATCAAGCCAGCTTCATCCCTGGGATGCAAGACTGGTTCAACATACACAAATCGATAAATGTAATCCATCGCATAAACAGAACCAATGACAAAGACCACATGATTATCTCAATAGATGCAGAAAAGGCCTTCAATAAAATTCAACACCCCTTCATGCTAAAAGCACTCAATAAATGAAGTATTGATGGAGCATCTCTCAAAATAATAAGAGCTATTTATGACAAACCCATAGCCAATATCATACTGAATAGGCAAAACCTGGAACATTCCTTTTGAAACAGACCCAAGACAAGGATGCCCTCTCTCACCACTCCTATTCAACATAGTATTGGAAATTCCAGCCATGGCAATCAGGCACAAGAAAAAAAATAAAGGGTACTCAAATAGGAAGACTCAAATTGTCTCTGTTTGCAGATGACATGATTGTATATTTAGAAAACCCCATTGTCTCAGCCCAAAAACTCCTTAAGCTGATTAGCAACTTCAGCAAAGTCTCAGAATACAAAACTAATGTGCAAAAATCACAACCTTTGCTGTACACCAATAATAGAGAGCCAAATCATGAGTGAACTCCTATTCACAATTGCTATAAAGAAAATAAAATACTTAGGAATACAACTTACAAGGGACGTGAAAGAGAGAGCAAGAATGGAACTGCACCTGGAAAAGCTGAAGGCACTCAACACTAGCCTGGGAAAGCAGCCAAGGAGGTGGTACAGTGCAGAGCCACAGAGGCTGAGCTGTCTAAGGCCTTGGGAACCCACTCATTCATCAGCATGCCCTGGATGTGAGACACGAAGTCAAAGGAGATTATGTTGGAGCTTTAAGTTTTAATGAGTGCCCTGCTAGGTTTCAGACTTGCATGGGGCCTGTGGCCCCTTTGTTATGGCAAATTTCTCCCATTTGGAATGGGAATATTTACCCAATGCCTGTATCCCATTTTATCTAGGAAGTAACTAAAGTGCTTTTCATCTTACAGGGTCATAGGCAGAAGGGACTTGCCTTATCTCAGATGAGACTTTGGACTTGGACTTTTGAGTTAATGCTGGAATGAGTTAAGACTTTGGGGAACTGTTGGGAAGGCATGATTGCATTTTGAAATGTGAGGAGGACATGAGATTTTGGAGGGGCCAGGGGAGAATGATATGGTTTGGCTCTATGTCCCCACCTAAATCTCATCTCAAATTTTAATCTCCACATGTCAAGGGAGGGACCTAATGGGAGATAATTGGATCATGGGGTCAGTTTCCCCCATGCTGTTCTTGTGATAGTGAGTTCTCATGAGATCTGATAGTTTAAAAGTGTTTGGCAGTTTCCCTCTCGCTCTGTCTCTCTCTCTCCTGCTGTCATGTAAGATATGCCTTGCTTCACCTTCATCCTCTACCACTGTTGTATTCCCTCAGGCCTCCCCAGCCATGCGGTACAGTCAGTCAATTAAATCTTTTTCCTTTATAAATTACCCAGTCTCAGCTAGTTCTAAAGCAATGTGAAAACTAATACAGAAGGTCCCTTTAAACACTACCAAGAGCACCAGGATGGGATTCTGAATAGCAGCCAATATGTATCCATGGTCCTGACTGGTAACTTAGACTTGATGCACACTCAGCAGTTTCCCTGTCCTTCCCAGGTGCAGCAGCCTCCATCCTTCTACTTTCATTCCTTACATCAGTGGTCCCCAAAAGTTGAGGACCAGGGACCAGTTTCATGGAAAATAATTTTTCTATAGACCCCAGGTGGGGATGGTTTTGGGATAAACTGTTCCACCTCAGATCATCAGGCATGAGTTATATTCTCATATGGAGTGCACAACCTAGATCCCTCACACACACAGTTCATAAAAGGGTTTGTGCTCCTATGAGAATCTAATACTACTGCTGATCTGACAGGCAGTAGAGCTCAGGTGGTACTGCTTGCTCGCCTGCCACTCATCTCCTGTGGCTTAGTTCCTAACAGGCCATGGACTGACACAAGTTCATAGCCCAGGGGTTGGGAACACCTGCCTTACATTATTTCCATACATGCATTATTCCATACATGTAGATTTGTCTTTCACATTTTAAGGCTCTAGAGAAGCATATTTATAACTTTTAAAATTCTGACAGCCCTCTACATTCCCAACACCCCTAGGTCTAGATAATGTTTTACATCTATTTTATTTTAATGGAATATATCCATCTAATAAATGGTAAATGCATCAAGGGTTTTTGCTCTCCCTAGCTGGGATGCCAAACTGCAAGGGAATATTTCCTCACTGACCGAGGGTGAGATTCTTCCCGCATACTATCATCATCTTTAAAGATGCCTAAGCTCCTAATTCTATTAGTCAAATGTATACACAGGGTTAAGAGAAATGAGCAGGCAATCTTGCAGTTTCCCCAGGGCTGGTAACAGTGTAGAGCTATTATCTAAGGTGCAAAGGAAAGAAGTTTTCAGATTACAAAGAGATTATCAACTCTCTACCAGAAGCTATGACCTTCACTAGAAAGCTACAGCCACTCCACTGCAACAGGGCAGAGAGGGAGCCAGATTGACACATACCCTGACACTCTCTAATCTGCTGCTAGTGTTTGAACACCTGCATTAGCCCATTTTGTGTTGCTATAAAGAAATACCTGACACTGAGCAATTTATAAAGGAAAGAGATTTATTTGGCTCATAGTTCTGCAGGCTATGGCACCAGCATCTGTTTGGCTTCTGGTGAGGCCTCAGGAAGCTTTTACTCCGGGCAGAAGGTGAAGAGGAAGCAGGTGTGTCACATGGCAAGAGACAAAGCAAGAGAGAAGGGATCAAGAAAGAAAAGGAACATGCCAGACTCTTTAAGCAACCAAATCTCACGTGAAGTAATAGAGTGAGAACTCACTTATCACCAAGGGGATGGCACCAAGCCATTCATTAAGGATTTGCCCCCATGACCCAAACACCTCCCACTAGGTTCCACCTCTAATATTGGGGATATTTCAACATGACATCCAGAGGGGACAGATATCTCAGCTATACAACACCCAACTAGGAGACAGAAGTCAATGGAGCTGTAGATGCATGCACCATTCAGGTCAGCTTCCTTGGGCAAATGACAAGATGGAGAAGAGTGAAGCGAGGACCTGGGGGAGTAAATTGAAAATTTTCTAGCATGCCCTTCCTCCATTAAGGGACACTTACATGTGTCCTGGACTGGAAAGAAAAGCATTTCCTTGGAATGAAAAAGAGACTGGCAGAATCGTTCTAAATGGGATGACTGACAGGTGGGGCCTACTGATGCTGAATGTGATTTTCACGGGAGGGGAGGGGGATGCAAAGGGCAACTCAGCTTCCTCAGTATCAGGTCAGTGCTTATTCTGGGTTTCTCAGTCTCAAGTTCTCCTCTCCAAATGGTCCTTCCCTTCTTCCTCTTTTTTAGCACCATTGTTTTCACTCATCTTTGGGAGAAGGAAAGTTTTCTAAACAAGCCTACATCCAAATTTGTATGTCTTTCACTGTAGCCAGTAGTTCGTGGCTCAATCATTGAGTATTTTTCAGTCTTCATTCAAATTTCACAGTAGGTAACCTAGGTCAACTACAACAGGGTCTTAGGGTACATAAAAAGGAATTTGTAGGTGGTGTTGGGGTGAGGAAAAATAAACTAAAACTTCAGTGTGCAACCATCCACATAAATTTTTATAGTCAGAGTAACAAAAATATGTTCGTGCTATCGAATGTAGAGGACAGAGGGAAGCATACAGGGTGAATATGTGTTTTATGACCCACGTGAGGCTCCTGAAAGGTGATTTTTAAAAAATAGTGCTTGCCCCTCATGTCTATTAGCAGTTATGCATGAAGGTGAGAAGACAGGAACATTTTGTTTTACCTTTAAAATTCCCTGTATGATAACTTGTATTTAGAATTAAAGCTGAAAATAAAACTAAAAATAAAATAAAATCTTGATCTTTTAATACTGGAAATCTACTTCGTATTTATAAATGTGAAACATGGCCATGAAAATGATTCTGTGATTCGTGCAGCCTTAGTGTGGAGAGTAAGCAGTCCTGTGCTTTGTTGACTATAAGTATGCCCTATTCTGTCAACTCAGAGCCCAGGGGTCTACTAAAGTCAACACCTGGTTTAAGCCAGGCCTATCTGTCTGATTTTCCCCTTCAGCAAATCTGAACAACCCTTTATGTCACCACCATTCTTTGCTCATACACTCTTCCCTTCTTCGGAATTCTACTCCTCCTTCAAGACTTCGTACACATTTCTTTCATGTATTTTCGCAACGCCAGTGCTATAAATTGTGTTTGTGATCCACACTGGAAGAAAAATGTTCTACATCTTTATATTGAAGGGAGTGTTTGATGTGGCTCTCCTTGACAGCTAAGACTCCAAGCACACAGTCTAGAATAGGGATACTCAAGTTGTGGTCCAATGACCATAACATTTGCATCACCTGCAAGCTGATTAGAGAAGCAAATTCATAGGTCCTATTTGCAGTGATGGTAGAAGAGGTTTGAGGAAAATTTATAGTGACCCATTTCACATGAGACTTAACTCCAGAGGACATTCTCAACTGAGATACCTACTTAAAAGATTTTTTTTTTTTTAAGATGGAATCTCACTCTGTCACCCAGGCTGGAGTGCAGTGGCATGATCTTGGCTCACTTCAACTTCTGCTTCCTTCCCAGGTTTAAGCAATTCTCCTGCCTCAGCCTCCCGAGTAGCTGGGATTACAGGCTCCCGCCACCACCACGCCTGGCTAATTTTTCTGTTTTTAGTAGAGACAGGGTTTCACCATGTCGGCCAGGCTGGTCTCGAACTCCTGACTTCAGGTGATCCACCCGCCTCAGCCTCCCAAAGTGTTGGGATCACAGGTGTGACCCACCAAGCCTGGCCTTTTTTTACTACTTAATACCTACTCTCAAATAAAATTTGCTGCCCAGCATACAGTTCAGTGAAGGGATTAGTAATTTCATTGTGGCTTGCCCTGGCCCCAGTAAAATCAGTCTGGCTTGTTGTTTTTGTTGTCTCCCAATTTGATCAGCAATAAATGATACAGTAAATATACATAGATCATAGAATGTTCAAGTTGAAAAGTCTATTAGAACTTCCATTTGAGGATTCTGAAATACAAAAGTCATGCAAAATGATTTTGCTAACATTACTTAGTGTGAACACAAGGAAGTATTATTGTAATCAAGATAGTCCTCATAACAACTATACTATGTGAATACTATTATTCTATCTATTTCACAGATAAACACAGGGAGAGTAAGTAACTTATTGAAGATACATCATGAGTAAATAGTTTAAATGGCACTCAAGCCTTGGCAGTCTGGCTCTAAAGTTTCCAGTCTTCATCATTATGCTATATCAGACAGGCAGGTTTCAGGTTTTTTCCTACTATTGCTGCTGTATTTTCTAAACACTGAAGTCAAAATGACCAAAAATCTATATTCACATAGTGGAGTCACCACTTTAGCTTAAGTTGTGCCCAATGCTGTAATACAGACATATTTAGCCACATGGAGCTGACTTATGTGGCAAATCTGACTAAAGCTATCCTATGCATGGTAGTTTTCCAGGGTGGAAGAATAGAGATGGGCAGTTTGCTAAAGAGAAAGGGTTGAGAGTACAATGTGGTCTTTCCTCAGAAACATGTTGAACCTGAAAGAGCAGACAAAATGTAAAGGTGATATTATAATGAGTGACCTTGTGACACGCTTGGACATAGACAGTGCTGTTTGATGTTTAATTTAAGAAAAAAAGTTAATTCCCAGCCAAGGCCACTGTCTGCATGGATTTTCTCCGGGTAATTCTTTTTTCTCTCACATTCAAGTTTGACGCTAAATGCGGGAACAATGACATTCTCCTGATTCTGCATGGGTTACTATTTAGCCTTGGCACCTCTCAGGTTTTCACAATGTTATTCTCAACAATTCGCAGCTCTTTGGAGATGGCAAGCTTTGCATGGTTATTATTGGAGCCCATGGACATCCTAGTAGGCACTGGTGATCTTGGGAGTGATGAGGTATCCTTGAAGGAAGAACAACACAGCAGGTGCTATGTGGCAGAAAAGACTTTTATTGGCTCACTTGGATACTTGATGAGAACTCTTGGAAAGATTTGGGATCTTATTTTCAAGGTATTAAAGATCTTTGTATCAGTTAGGATTCAGTCAAGAAAACAAAATCACTCTGTATTCTAACTACAGCAGGTCCTTGAATAATGTTTCATTCACCATTGTTTCACTATAATGTTGATCAGAAAAAAAGTTAATTCACAGCCAAGGCCACTGTCTGCATGGATTTTCTCTGGATAATTCTTTTTTCTCTCACATCTCAAAGATGTGCATATTAAGTGAAATAGCCTGTCCAAATTGTCCCAGTCTGAGTGTGTGTGTGCATGTGTGTGTGTGTGTGTGTGTGGGTGTGTATGTACCCTGCAGAGTATAGGCATCCTGTCCAGGGCTGGTTCCCGCCTTGTGATCTGAGCTGCTGGAATAGGATCCAGCCACCTGTGACCCTGAACTGGAATAAGTAGACTGGGAAATAAATGAATAAATATAAATTATTATCAAATATCAATCTGTAAAGTCTATGATAACATACAAATTTACAATAAACAATGCAGTACAAAAGCATTCAGTGAGCTCTCCCTATTTGTAATGTTTATTTTTGAATTGTGTGGTGGTAGGAGGTGCTCTTTACAATTTTTGCCTTGCAAATATTTATTCCTTGATTTAATGCACTGCCACTATGACCACCATCACTCACTGATTCACCAAAAATTAAATAATTATCTATCTTATTTTATTAGTCTTTCTTAAATGTATGTATATCTCACATTTATTTCAATGTTTACTATTAGAAGTGTTTTGAGTCTTTTTTTTTTTTTTTTTTTTTTTTTTTTGAGACGGAGTCTCGCTCTGTCACCCAGGCTGGAGTGCAGTGGCGCAATCTCGGCTCACTGCAAGCTCCGCCTCCCGGGTTCACGCCATTCTCCTGCCTCAGCCTCTCCGAGTAGCTGGGACTACAGGCGCCCGCCACCACGCCCAGCTAATTTTTTTTGTATTTTTAGTAGAGACGGGGTTTCACCGTGGTCTCGATCTTCTGACCTCGTGATCCGCCCACCTCGGTCTCCCAAAGTGCTGGGATTACAAGCGTGAGCCACCGCGCCTGGCCTTAATTTAGGAGTTCAGTGATTTTTGGTGATCAGAAATCTGCCATAGGAACTAAACCCTTTTTGATATCAATTAGCCTATGGTAAAACTGGTTTCATTATATGTTATTTCACTTAAAGTCACCGTTTGCAAGGATTTGTTAAGCACATTAAGTGAAAACTCCCCGTATCACAGATTTGGTATAGGATTGGGGACCTATGTGATAGTTAGAAAAGTGGCAGTGTCAGGGAAACGACTGTGGAAGGCCAGGGGAACTACCCCTAAAGGCAGAGAAATTGATGCTGAAGACTTCAGATTGAAGTACCCAATTTGATTCTTCAAAATTTGCCTGGAGGCTGCTACAACTCTTGAGAATCATTAAGAAGCTCCCACCATCTGCTTTTTCTGAAAAGTGGGTCATATTGTGAAGTTACCAGAAAGCTGCTGTGAAACTCTTGTCTTCCTACACATCTGGCTCTACTTGCCTCCAGAAAATAATGATTACTGCTTTGCATTCACTTTTCAAATCAGACACCAGCTCCTTTCATTGTCAATCACCAGTCTGGAACCATATGTGGAGGAAGATTCTGAGAAATATAATTCCCAGCCTTAGAGTATGGCGGCAGTAGTGCCAAATTGACAGCAAATAATCTAGTTTGCGACTGTGACTGCAGTAGGAGCAAAAACCAAAAAGTAGTTAATTACTGTTAACATGATGCCAATCCTAAAATATCTGGAAGAAACCAAACCAAAGGAGCACACATACAGAACAACAACAACAAAAAAATAAAGCAAAATAGTCTTGCTCTTAACTAGTAATGATAACAGTATAGGTCAGGAGTAGAATAAAAGATTTATACGTAGAGGTAAATGTACAGATAATTTTGAAATTGATCAACATTTTAGATTAAAAAAAGTACTATACAAGTGCAAAAATGACTACCAAGGATTAGACATTAGGTTGAGTATAACAAATATAAATAGGAATCTAACTTTAACTTTCAGAATGTGCATGAAAACAAGGCATACACATTGACCGGACAGATGCCAAAGAAAGTGTAAAATAAAACCCCTATCCATTGACTGAATAGTCATTTGAAAGTGGCTATGTGATAAGAATAAATTATATTTTCTCATAGTTTTTGATGAATACTGAAAAGAATAAGGTTACTTCAGGAAGCAAATCCCTAGTTTAAAAACAAGATTTCTCAGAACCAATAAGATAATGTTTAATTTTAATGGCTAAATGTTTTTCATTTTATGCTTTAGAAATCAATTCCAGTATGGTTGGGAAATAACCTATATTTTAAAGTACTATTAGTGTTCGTATTTATTGTCCTCATCTTTGTGTGTAATTATATGATCTTTTACTGACTTTATATCTCCACCCTCATGTTTGTTTCAAATCAATTCTACTCTTTGTACCAAGCTGAGGTCTCAGATGGGTGTCTATCACCTTCTTCTAATAGCCAAATATGCTATTTTGTGGGCAAAATGGAATTGGAAATGGTTACTCTTGAAAAAAAAATGCAAAACACAAAACACATGCAGCTCTCTTACGTAGCCTGCTTGGGTATGCAAGTGATCAACAGGCAGAATTCTTACTGCTTCAGATCAATAGGTCTTTAGCAGATGGGCTTGGGAAGCATGCTCCTCATGAATAATGTAAGAAAATATTCAAAATTAAACGTTAAAAAAACAGCTAACACCTATGAAGTTCATACAATAGATTGGGTATAGTTCTATAGGCTCCCATGTGATGAACTTCCCTTTGAGAAAAGGGCTGTTGTCATTTTTCTCATTTCACAGATTAGGAAACTTCAGATAGATGATTGATGGAACATACTCAAAATTACAGAGCTGGGGAGTTGAAGAGTCATGATGCATGGATGCAAACCAAAGCCTTGGATGTAAACTCGTGCGTTTGAACTCCACAGCCTGCACTATTCGCCATAATTCTATCCTGCTTCTCAAAAGAAATAAAGTCAAATTAAAATGCTTGTAAGAGACAAGGCCAGGGACAGCACAAAATAGAGAAATAACTTCGATTTTCTCTATTACTTATAGCTTTACATTTTGCCTTTAAGACAATGATCTTTTTGTTTGTTTATGGATTTTTAATTGATCCTATACTTTCTATCAAAAAGACTATATTTCCTTCAACTAATCTCTTTGCACTTTGTTCAAAAATCAGTTGATCATTTTTGTTTGTGTCTGTTTGTAAGTTTTCTGTCCTGTCCAATTGATCTATGGCACCTATCCTTCCACTACCATCATAGACTTGATAACTACCACCTTCCTACTTTATTTTTGTTGTCAAGATTGTATTAGCTCTTCTAAAATAGCTGTGCCCTTCCGTATACATTTTACAATGATCTTGTCTGTCTAGGAAAAAAAGTCTTGCTGGGATTTTGAGAGGAATTGCACTAAACCTAATTTGCACTAAATTTGGGAAGGCTTGATATCTTTACTATTTTGAGTGTTCCGATCCATGAACACGATGCATTCTCTTCTTTGGTTTCTTTTAACAACATTTTGTAATTTTCAGCATATAGAACCTTAACATTTTAAAGTATGTGCCTGAGCATTTCATTTTCTTTGAAACGACTACAAATAGTATTATGTTTTTAAGTTCAGTTTCTACGTGTTCATTCTTGGTATATAAAATACGATTAAATTGTGTGTGTCGACGCTGTATTTGCAAACCTTGCTGACCTTACCAGTTTTAGAGTTTTGAGAGTTGTATATTTCTTGGGATTTTCTATGTAGATAACCATAGCATCTGCAGGTAGAGACAGTTTTATTTTCTTCCACTCAGTATGCTTTTTTTTTTTTCCTTATTGCAGGGGCTAGAAGTATGAGTACTATATTGAATAAATGGCAATAGCAGAAATCATTGTCTTGTTCCTAATCTTGAGTGAAAACAGCCAGTCTGTCACTACTAAATATGATGCTAGCTGAAGGGATTTTGTAGATGCCCTCTATCAAGTTAAGGTAATTCGCTTCTATTCCTAACTTGCTGAGAGTTTTTATCAGGAATGGAATTCAAATTCTGCCTAACATTTTTTTTCTGTGTCAATTGATATGATTACACAATTGATACAATGAATTACACTGATTTCAAATATTGTCACACTTTGCATGCTTGAAATAAATTCTACTTGGAAATTATGTATAATTCTTTATATTCATTATTGGATTCAGTTTGCTGAAGTTGAAGGTTTTTGTTGATTTTTAATCTAAGTTCTGAAGAGATATTGGTCTGTATTATTCACTTTTTGTACTCTCTTTGTGTGGTTTTGGTCTTAAGACAATAATGACCTCCTAAAGGGCATTGGGAAGTGTTATTCTCTCTTCTGTTTTCTGGAGGAGACTGTATACAATTGTTTTTAACTCTGTTTTAAATATTTTGTGGAATTCTCCTATCAAACTGCCTGGGCCTGGAGATTTATTTTGTGGGAGTTGTATATTGATTTTTAGTTTGAGGATTTGATATAAATGTAGTAATAAATATGGAGTGTAACACATAAGTAGCAATTTTGCTCAATAGGGTGGTGTAGCAGGTGTATTAGCAAATCACCTCATTTCTTTTGGACCTTTATACCATTTCTCTGCACAGCTGCCTGTCTTCGAATGGCCAGAACCTGCATCTTTGCTAGCAGGCTGCGCTGAAACCCACATAGCTCACATGTAAGGTTGACAGGAAAGACTGAGAATTAAATCTCCCGTTGCCCCCAAGCCTTTAACCAAAAACTGACAAGTACAGGAATATAAATACCCCAGTTTCCATGCCCTTCACTAGATAACGCTGAGGAGTATATTTTGCATCACTTCTAGAGCTTTTCTGCAGGATTAGGCTCCAGTTATCCATTACAGAAACCAGCTTTATAATACCCCCTTTATTGTTTGCCTTTCCTCTCCCTAGCTCTCTACCCCTCACCTACTTGTGTTTCTTACGCTTGCCAATAAACTGCCAGCACTCAAATCTTTGCTTCAGAGTCTGCTTTGGGAGAAGTCCAACATAAAACATTTAATATCATACATGAGTATCTTATGCATATGGAGCATGGTGATTGAAAACTGATACTATAAATTGCGAATCAGAAAATGCTATAAGGGAAAAATATGGAATTTATACTTAGAGTCTATATTTAGGTCCTACGTGTGTGTGTGTGTGCGTGCGTGTGTGTGCATGAATTATGCACAAATGATAATTCTATGTGGTGCATTAAAAGTAAATTTAGTGGAAATAAGTGTGCTATTTCAAACCACATTTAAATGGAATACCATTCCAGGGTTCCAGTCATGCTCTTGGCTGCCTGTAGAAACTTTTGTTCATGTCCTAGGGTGGAAATTTACTGAACATAAGCTAAAATTTCTCCAGAGCCCTTTCTTTCCTTAAATAACACAGGAAAACCAAAACAACAACAAAAGTACTAGTGAACAGCACCAGTGGAAAGGCAAACATGACTACTGTTTTTAAAGTATGAGATGATAATTTTATGCAATAAAATTACATCAATTATAAACTGAATATTTGGTAAGCAACTTGGGTATTTTCCTTAACAAAAAGTAGAAAATTTTGTGCTCGTTAAGTGAAAGTATGGATAAACATTAAAAATCTTTGAATGTTCCCTTCTCGGCACTCTCAAATACAAAGGGATCATGGGTACTTTCCTGGAATAATATGGAATTTTGAAGTTTGGATCAGGAATAAAGGTGGTAGCTGTAATTTTTAGGGCTGATAAGACAATTCCAGGGGAGATGCTAACATATAGAATGGGTTAACATTCCAAATAGTTGTTCATCTGAAGGGCTGATGCTGAGAAGATAAATATAGTATGAAAACAAATGAAAAAAGACTTTGGAAACCAGATGACAGGGAGAAATAAGGAGTATAATATGGAGCTTGGATCAATGCCTGAGTGTATGTTTCAAGAAGAGACAACATCTTTATCTAAATGCATTATAGACTCAGTATTGGGTGGGGATAGAGTGGTGAACATGGATAATCTTCAGGAGCATTTCATTTGTTTGAAATGCATGCAAATATTCATAAACACAGATCCGTTTCAACTGTGTCTTTTCGTATTACCTCAGCCCCTTGTAACCTAGTTTCTTTCGCAAGAATCTTTTGGGCTTCTTATCTTGTTTCATTAAGGGCAAAACTTTGAGAGAAAATATCAGAAAAGGATTCTTACACTCTTAATATCTGGTATGTGAAATAACTAGATACAATATTTTAATACATAGCAAACTGACTTTGGAAAAAACTATTGAGATAAAAGTTGCAAATTTGGCCAGCTAGAAGTCCATCTGCCTGTGTGATTTCAGGAGACCCTTGCATGCAAATGTCATGCTAATTCTATGATAGTGGTTTCTTTCATTCTAACTGAAGAGCTTTGGGATCTTCAATATAAATTGAATTTTTCATTAGTATGAACTTCAACATTACAATGAGATTGTACACATATTAACTAAATGATTCTCAAAATAGCTCGATGAAGCAGGTCCACTGAATTCTTATTAATCTTTTATTACAGGTTAAAGAAAGGTAACTTATCAAGAATTTTATTTTAAAATTCAAATGTCCCTGGGAATCAGTGCTATAGGATAACTTGGAAAGAAAAGAATACTGGCCAGGTGCCTGCTTGAAATGAAGGTGAGAAGAGAATAGTACATGGAGAATGAGAAGGTGCTAGAAAGCAAACTTTTTGAATTTTATGATTTGGCTAGGACCTTCCCTGAGTGAAATCTAGTGCTTCAAGGCATGACCACACTTACAACACAAACACTTTCATTGTGAACTGCTCAAAGCATCTCTGCAGATTGCCTGGTCATGCCATCCAAAGTTTTGAAAAGAGGAGGAAGAAAAATTATTTTTCTCTCCCTTAAATGTCTGTGGTATTTGGCCTTGTTGTTTAATTCAATTACTGTAGAAGGCTTGCTTTCTCCACCTAGTGGCCAGAAAAAAGAAGATTTTTATCTATGGAGATGAAAAGAAGCAAGAAAGGGCAACAGAATATGTAGAGTAATAGCAACTATAATGTGTTGAGTATTTGTGCAGGTGCTGTGATAAATGCTTTACATATGTTACCAATCCCCACACCCTGGGAGACAGGAATTATCATCCCACTTTACTAAAGCGAAGAAAAATCAAGTGATGCCCAGGTTCACACAGTTTGCATATGGCCAGAAATATATATTTGAATCTAGCCAGAAGTTTAACCTAAGTGTATAACTTAAAAGCCAGTTTTCATCTGCATTAATAAATTTGCTTTCTGGAACACATGGATGCTAGACATTCTGTTATCTTTTTTGAAAATAAAGTCATATGATACATATGATCACCAAGCTTCGAGACAAGCCCAAATGAGTGAGAAGAAGACCTAGGACTGAGCACTAAGGAACTCCGACGTAGGGGGGTGTGTGTATGAGTCTAAGGGGACGTCTAGTTGCTTATTTCAAAGTAATATTTTATCACTTTTCATTTTTAAGCAGTTGTACTATTGGTTCCACTTTCTCTTATTTGTCTTCCAAACAGAATACCTCAACGGAAAAAGTACTTAAAACCAGTAAACTACACAATACAGACCTAACAGATTCCACAGAAATCTCACCAAAGCAATTATAAGATATGGAGCAAATAGATTGCAGAGAATAAGAGAGGAGAGGAGAGGAGAGAAGAGAAAGAAAGGAAGGAAGAAAGGAAGAAAGAAAGAGAAAGAAAGAAGGAAGGAAGGAAGGAAGGAAGGAAGGAAGGAAGGAAGGGAGGAAGGAAGGAAAAAAAAAAAAAAAGGAAAGAGCTTATTGTCAGATAGGGTGGCCAGTGTTCCCTACCTCCAAAAAGCTAAGTTCCAAAAAGCAAAATTTTTTAAATTTTACCTGTACTATGCAAGACTTTTCCAGTACTTGCTCTGATACTAAGCAAAATGAGATGGCACATTTGGAAGTGGCTGCTTCAGATTCAGGAATGGGTGATGAGATGAGTTTCATTTGTTCTAATCATTGCCCAGAACTTTTATTTTTGCTTAATGGAACACGGGACATATGATCCATTCTATGAGTAAGTAGAGAGAGAAATAAAAAGAAAACCAAAGGTTTTCTCTCTATCCTGGTCATGTTTTACTGATTTGTTTAGCTTCTAAAATTAACTAGCTAGCTGATAAAACAATAAAATAAAATTATGACCTAAGGTACATTTAAGCTGAAAACCTGAAATGCACTTCTCCCTCTGCTGCACAGATCCTTCTGGAATTACGTTTCTTATTTGGTTAGTGTTTCATACAAAACAATGGGGTTTGTCGTGGCGAAGACTTTCCTTGCGCTAGGTTAGCTCTCAGTAAAATATACTGAATCCAACTATCTCATCTTAAGGCCAGTGTTCCTTAAAGTGTGGTCCAGGACCACCAGTATCAGCAACTTCTGGAAACTTATTAGAAAGGCAAATTCTCAGGCCTGCCCCAGGCCAAGTGAAATGGAAACTCTTAGGTTGAGGCCCAGCAGTCTGTGTTTTAACAAGTCCTCAAGGTGATTCTGATACCTGTTAAGGTTTACGAATTACTGTATTAGGTAGTAATGTTATCTTCTACAAGGGAAGGGCAAGGTCTAGTAACAACAAATGGCATAAAAGAATACATCACTTTCCCAACATTTTAAGGTTACATTAGTACTTCAGAAATCAGATGCAATCCTGGAGAGGAGAAAACACAAATCGATTATGATTAACTTTCCACCAAAATGTGCCAGGTAAAATTGGTGCTTAAAATAAAATTTAAATTGAATTTGAGAAAAAGAAAATATTGTTTCTTGCCTGTCTGGTTTTGTGATGTGCCTGCCACACTATAGTGCCTCTACTATTTACTGATTATTAAGACTGTTGAGCCCTGTAAATTGTTGTTAAATTATTGCAAATCCCTTCCTGCTACTGCAAAAACATATTCATTAAATTAATTTACAAAACAGGGTATAAATCTGATGATAAGTGACATGATCATCAGGAATGCATATCATGGTAACATAAGAACTGCCATTTCATAAAAAAACACATCTAATCTTGAACCACAAATCTTTACGGGACTCACATTATCACTGTAACCACATTTCCCTTATCATTCCACCCTAGATATAATTGACATTTTCTTAAGTATGGAGAAGATATAATAATTTCCCATTGTGATTTTACATGCCAATGCAATTTACAAATTTTTCAATACAATAAACTCTAAAGATGTTAAGTTGATTAAACAGAATTAACCTTCCTTCTCCCAAGCTCTAACCACAGAACAGAGAAGCCTTAGACAAGTATTTGAAAACTCCTCAGTAATCTTGTTCTTCACATCATAAAAATTTCAATAACTCACAATTTTATGTAGTGTTTTATAGTACCTAGAGTTTTTTCATATATTTTCTCATTTAATTCATGTAAAAGTCCTGCTCACAGCATATCATCATCCACATTTTCAAATGAGAAAACTGTTATTTGGATAATTTGTCAGTTTCTTCTCTAAGACTGCAAAGTTAATGGAGGCAGAGCCTAGCACTCCTTAGAGAGAATGGGTTTCCATTGGAATATTCTGTTCTTCACAAGTTGAGTACATGGGTCAACATTCCAAGTGTTCCAGTTGCCTCCAACTACACAAAAAACCACCACAAATTTCGTGATATAAAACAGCAGCAATTACTTGTCAGTGTCATTTCTCATGGTTCTGGAGTTTGATTGGGCTCAGACAATGGGTTCTTACTGAGGGTCTTTTGTGTTAGGATCCATCACAATGACTGACACTGGAGTTATCTTGAAGGCTTCTTCACTTACATATCTGGTAACTGATCTGGAAACTCTTAAACAGATGGAGACCAGAATAGAATAGCTTGGTCTTCTCTGGCATCTCTCTCTCTATGAGATCTCTACTCTTGAGCATGGTGGCTTCACGGTTGCCAGACTTCCTACAGGATGCCTCCGTACTCCAAATGTGTATGTCTCAGACAGAAAGTTAGACAGGCAGAACTTTAGGCACCTTTTATAACCTAGCCTCTGAAGTCACTGAGTGCCATTTTCTCCATTTTATATTTATTAGACAAATGACAATAATATCAGCTCATATTAAACAGGATAAAAATTAGACGGCTATGTCTTGATGGGAGGAATGTCAAAGAATTTACAGACACACCTGTGGAAGCAAGCTGGTTGGATGCATAAATCCAAAATGGACCAAATCATTGATTAAGACTTTATATTAATCGTTTATACACCTTCTTGACCCCAATTAGCCAGGTTATTACGCTTCTCCTCCCACAAAGGAGACTTCAAGTTTAACCTCCAGAGAAGTTAGGCTAGAGATGCTATGGATTTGGGAACACAGAAGAGCAGAGGATGGATGTGAAACATAAGATGAAAAACAGGAATATTAAGAGGCCTGAGCCCATACTGAGATAGGATAGTTCCCTTGACCCCTTAGTGGGAATCATGAAGGGGTAGCTCGCTTACTCAGCCAGTAGCACTCAAACCCCTTGCAGGAGTGGAGCATGCAAGTGAGTGGATGCAGGAGCCAGGGCGGGTGGCTTTGGACTCCAGCAGGAATTAACCCCATACCAGCCCACGGCAGTGTCTAGGGGTTGCCCACAATTTCTGGAGCTTCAGAAGGTGTGTGTTACAGCATGCTCTTTTAGCTTTGCCATTTGCAGATGGCTTAACTGTTAAACTGCTCAGTGGAGAGTCAGTGTGATAGCCTCTTGCACCTGCACCTGGGTCCTTGTCCGGTGCCCAAGAAGAATGATGTTACACAGACTTGAAGGATGGCAAATATGGAGATTTTATTGAGCAGTGGAAGTGGCTCTCAGTGGGATGGGGAACTGCAAAGGGGATGGATTGAGAAGGGAGTCTTCTCCTGGAGTTTGGCCCTCCCCCAGCCAAACTCCTCTCCAACCGTCCCTGGCTGAACTGCTCTCTGACCATAGTCTCTGATGTCCAGCTGCTTCTCCTCTTGACATTCAGTTGTTTCTCTCTTCTGTCCTTCTCTGCCATGCCACTCTGCTCCTCTGCCAGTGGAGCTTGGGTTTTTATGGTTACAGGGTGGGGCAGGCCAGGCTGGTTTCTAAAAAGGCAACATTCGGGCAGAAAAACAGGGATGTGAAGTTCTCAAGTTAGGGACACAGGTCCAGGTTGGAGGGTGGAGCCCTCTCCAGGGACCTCGCCCTCTTCTACCCAGTATTTCCCTGCCTCCTGTCTGTATCAGTATTATTAGCTGATAAGTATACACTACATCCCACCTCCACCAAGGCAAGAGCTGGATGTATTTTCTCCAGGAAAACAGAAAGCCCCCTGAGCAAAGATCTTCAGACACTGACCTTTGAATGTCTTTCAGCCAAGAGCTGATCCATGAGCAATCACCTTGTCTTGCAGCCCATCTCTGCACACAGTGCTTTTTAGTGCCTGGAACTTAGGTATTAATGACAATTCGCCATTTGAAGAAAGTCTCTGACAGAGAGGAAGTCCAAAGTAAACAGAAATGGAGAGCTACAAACTAACCAGAGCTCAGATCTACTACATGCTAGGCAGTTTTCAAGGAGCACCAAAAGCTGCCTATCTCTTATTCTTGCAATAACCTTGTAAAGAGCCATTATACTACCTCCATTTAATAATGGGCCTGAGGCACAGGTTTTTAAATGATTTGCCCACAGTCACTCAACGCAAAGAAGTCAAAGCCATTTCCAGTACTTATAGTTCCCTCCCCTGGATGCTCTGTGAATTCTAGTTTTACAACCCTGTCCCATGCCCACCTTTCCTGAAGTGATTATATTTTTGAAATAATTAGTACATTATGTAGTGTTTCTTGTTTCCTAATTGCCTGTGCATGTCTGTATGCAACACTGAGTGCAAGTAGTGTTTTTCCAGTTTAATTTGCTATTCTTTTCAATAGTCTATCACTTTTCTTTAATGGAACCAGGTTGTAAAAGATACTATTTTCTCAGCTTCCCAGTAAAATCTGGCCCTGAGGTTTTATTTAATTAACCTTAGCCATTGTATGCAGATAACAACTGCCATTTTAATAAGAGAATAACAAGAAGAAGTCCTTTGGGAAGTGAAGATAAGTAAGTGGGAAAACATTTGCCATTTTGCCCCCTAGGAAAAAATAGATCTTATTCTTCATTGGTTGGAGGAAAACAAATTAAAAGAGAAAAAAAATCTTTGTGGCTGGAAGTCGCATTTCCGTTTAGCAGATGTCTCTCTTCTGAATAATTTCAGGAACTGGAGAGGGATCTCCTACAGGAAGTAATTAAAACTTGGCAGTAGGGACATATGTCGACTTTTAAAACTCCAAACCAGAATTATCAGTCATATCTCTTGGAAATATTATGAGATAAAGTTTAAGATTCACTATCAGCACACACAGTGAACTCATTTTTAATAAATGTGCCAAGAATATACACTGGGGAAAAGATAGTCTCTTCAATAAGTGGTTCTGGGAAAAAGGAATATCCGTATGCAGAAGAATAAAACTAAACCTCTGTCTCTTACCATATATAAAAATCAAATTAGAATGGGTTATAAACTTAAATCTAAGACCTCAATCTATGAAACAACTACAAGAAAACATTGGGGAAACTCTCCAGGACATTGATCTGGGTAAAAATTTCTTGAGTTATACCCCACAAACACAGGCAACCAAGGCAAAATGAACAAATGAGATCACATCAAGTTATAAAGCTTCTGCACCCCAAAAGAAATAATTAAAAGTGAAGAGAGATCCACAGAATGGGAGAAAATATTTGTGTACTACCCATCTGACAAGGGATTAATAACCACAATTTATAATAAGCTCAAACAACTCTATAAGAAAAACAATCTAATAATCTGATTGTAAAATGGTCAAGAGATGTGAATAGGCATTTCCTGAAGGAAAACATACAAATAGCAAACAGGCATATGAAAAGATGCTCAACATCTGTATTAGTTCGTTTTCACAGTGCTAATAAAGACATACCTAAGACTGAGCAATTTACAAAAGAAGGAGGTTTAACTGGACTTACAGTTCTGTGTGGCTATGGAAGCCTCACAATCATGATGGAAGGTGAGGAGGAGCAAGTCACATTTTACATGGATAGCGGCAGGCAAAAAATGAGAGCTTGTGCAGGGTAACTCCTCTTTTTAAAACCATCAGAACTCGTGAGACTTGTTCACCATCACAAGAATAGCACAAGAAAGACCTGTCCCCATGATTCAATTACCTTCCACTAGATCCCTCCCATGACACATGGAAATTGTGGGAGTTACAGTTCAAGATGAGATTTGGGTGGGGACACAGCCAAACCATATCAACATCATTGATCATCAGAGAAATGCAATCAAAAATACAATTAGATATCATCACACCCAGTTAAAATGGCTTATATCTAAAAAACAGGCAATATCAAATGCTAGAGAGAATGTGGAGAAAAGGGAGCCCTCGTACACTGTTGGTGGGAAGGTAAATTAGTACAATCACTATGGAGAACAGTTTGGAGGTTCCTCAAAAAACTAAAAATAGAGCTACCATATGATCCAGCAATGCTGCTCCTGAGTACATACCCCAAAGAAAGGAAATCAGCATATGGAAGAGATATCTGCACTCCTGTGTTTGTTACAGCACTATTCACAATAGCCAAAATTTGGAAGCAACATAAGTGTCCATCAATAGATGAATGGATAAAGGAAATGTGATACTTCTACACAATGGAGTACTATTCAGCCATAAAAAAAGAATGAGATTCTGTCATTTGCAACAACCTGGATGGAACTGGAGGTCATTATGTTTAGTGAAATAAACCAGGCACAGAAAGACAAACATCTCATGTTCTCACTTATTTGCAGGATCTAAAAATCAAAACAATTGAACACATGGATATAGTAAAAGGGTGGTTACCAAAGGCTGGGAAGGGTAGTGGGGTAGTTGACAGGAAATGGGGATAGTAAATGGGCAGAAAAAAATAGAAAGAATGAACAAGACGTACTATTTTATAGCACAACAGAGTGACTATAGTCAATAATAATTTAATTGCACATTTTGAAATAACTAAAAGAATATAATTGAATTGTTTGTAACACAAAGGATAAATGCTTGAGGGAATGGATACCTCATTTTTCATGATATAATTATTACACATTGCATGCCTGTATCAAAACATCTCATGTACCTCATTAATTTATACACCTACTATGTAACCACAAAATTAAAAATTAAAAATTAAAAAAAGAAAGATTCACTATCCGTTGTAGACATTCAACAATGAACTTGGCTCTCCCTAGGATCCTGAAAAAAAAAAATGTGTTTTTTTGAGAAATATTTATTGTTTTTATGGCTCTAAGGAAAAAATAATTTCGGTTATGATTATTTTAAGGTCTTTTTGTTTTTATTGTTGTTTGTTTTTTGTTTTGAGACAGAGTTTCGCTGCATTGCCCAGGCTAAAGGGCAGTGGCACGATCTCGACTCACTGCAACCTCTACCTCCTGGGTACAAATGACTTTCCTGCCTCCATCTTCCAAGTAGCTGGGATTACAGGCATGTGCTACCATGCCCGTCTAATGTTTTTGTATTTATGGTAGAGACTGGTTTTCACCATGTGGGCCAGGCTGGTCTCGAACTCCTGGCCTCAAGTGATCTGCTTGCTTTGTCCTCCCAAAGTGCTGGGATGACAGGTGTGAGCTACTGCACCTGGCCTCAATTATGATTAGCTTTAATGATATCTATGTAAGCTCAATTATATTTATTCCCTTAATTATTAAGGAGAGTAAGTGCCTTCCAGTTTAGAATTGTGTGATCATGGTACTGGACAGAAGTGTCTCAAGATAGAACCAAGATTGAAATAAAACTTTAGGAATCCAGCCCCTCCACCCCACCAAAATAATTTCTTGCCTTTCTATAGCACTTTGTAATTTATCAGATGCTTTTGCCACAATTACCTGTATTGATCCTCAAAATAATCTTGTGAGTTTTATGTAGAACAGTGCCAAATTAGGAAAGGATCAAAGAAAAAAACTTTCACCTGGTTTTGGATTGCCAGATTTAGCAAATAAAAATATAAGATAATCAGTTAAATTTAAATTTCTGATAAATGATCAATATTTTAGTATAATTGTGTCCGATGTAATATTTGGGATTCATTTATTTTTAAAATGTGTTTTTATTTATTGTTTTTCTGAAGCTCAATTTTAACTAGGCATCCTGTATTCATTTGGCAACCCTAAGTTGGTACCATGGGCAGATGTGCAGAAGATATAAAAAAAGAAAATATTTGTCCAGCATTTTAGTGAAGGGCCTCTTCTTCATTGTTCACTACTTTGATTAAGTTTGAAGGCTACACATGGCTAAAATCAGCCAATCAAAGGACTTTATTATCCTGGCCAGAATGATTGTTCAGTGATAAGCATGTGACTCAAGCTGGACTAATGGATACAATCCCAGGATGATTAGTGAAAATATTTAGGAGATTATCTTTTCTCACGGTATTGGTAATGTCAGGACAATGTGAGTTTAGAATTGCTCACTGGGGGAATTCTGAGAAAAAATTCATCTCAGCAAAAAGGAGTTACAGGAGAGAAACTGTGTTTTGGAGATTATTTGAGCCTCTGGTTCCAGCTGCACTTGAAATCAGGTATACTTCTAGGTGCTTAAATCTCTTGCAACCAACAGATTTCTAATTAACATTCTGAGATATGTGAATTTGTTGGGAGCAAAGCTGAGTGTTGGGAGAGAAGCTGAGGCAAGGCTTGCATGTCTGACATAACGTAAAAGAGTCTTGGAACATGCCCAGGATACAGGGTCTAAAACCCCTTGTGGCCTTTGGAACACCAAGGTCTGTGCTAAAGGGTGGAAGGCTACCCTGATGCACCATATCTAAGCCCAGGGCATAAAACCCCTCATGGTTTGGATAGAATCCAGGGCTTGTGGCCGCTGGAATGTGTCTAGACTTGCTGGCTCCTTGCTCCTTGCTCTCCCAGGATCGATTGTATCTTAAGTTAAAATAACCTGCTCCCCATTATCTCAAGTAGCAGAGCAAATGCTAAACCATCACGGCAGTAAATCATGTGCTTAATATAACTCTCCCTTTGGACCCCCACTTTCTCACCACCTGTTTCTTTGTTGGATTACCAATAAGTAGTGTGGGCTCCCAGAGCTCAGGGCCTTCGCAGCCTCCATACACTCACAATGGCCCCCTGGACCCACTTTTCTCTCTCAAACTGTCTTTTTCTCATTATTTTGACTCTGCTGGACTTCGTCACTCCCACGGCTTGGTGTTGGGTCTGATCACCCCAACATGGATTATTTCCTAATTTGCCCACTAAATCAGATCTCCCTGACACCCAGGCTTGTGTGTGCAGCCTTCCCTGGTTTCCTCTGACCTTCATCTTCATCCTTCAACAAGAAACTACTCAGGGACAGGTTCTCCAGAACTGTGTGTGCTTCTCTGAGGCAGAAATTTTGGATATGACGGAAATGAGTTCTCCCCAGGCAAATGTAGCTGACAGGCTTCCTATAAAGCCCCAAAATCATTCATCTAAGACAAGAGTCTGCAAACTTTGTAAAGGGTCACATAGTGAATATTTTTAATTTTGTAGGCCATACGATCTCAGACATGATGACGCAACATTGTCGTTTCAGTGTGAAAGTATTTAAAGACAATAAGTAAATTAATAGGTGTGGCTGTGTTTCAATACATCTGTATTTACTAAAATAGGCAGTGGACCAAGTTTGGCCTGCAAGCCATAATTTGCTGACCCCTGATTAAAGGATCCAACAAAAGTCAGTGTCTAGTATCAGTAAGGTATTCTCAGATGGTCAAATAATTCCCATTATAGTAACCCAGCTAACTCTGAGACTAGTGAGAGTTTTTGAGTTGGAAGTTCATCTCCTGGGCTGTGTGCAGATATGGATATAGCTGAAGATAGATTAGTTTATACGTCTTAATTTTGCATTTAGAAAGTCTAGACTCTTCAAATCTATATAAAAAAAATTCTCTGCACATTTATGTGAAAAAAACTCATTTTTTAAAAAATGTTTGCCTAGCATGAGCTTTTGAAGATATTATCTGGACACTGATCTTCCTCAAGCTTTCAGATACTATTGTTATTTGATGTTTGTCTCATATCGACCAAACTGGTCCTAAACACTGCTTATTAGGTAGATTTGTAACAACTCTTTGTTGAAAACCACCCTAAAACTGAATAACTAGAGACAATAACAATAATGTATTTTGTTCACAAAACTGTAACTTGGGTAGGTCTGGGTGGAGAAGGCTCATTTCTATTTTATGTGGCATTAGCTGGGATCTCTTAACTAGAAGCTGGGGAATTTATTTCTAATATAAATGACAAATTATTGCTGGCTGTGAGCTGGAAACTCAGCAGAGCTGAGGGATGAAGTTTCAGTTCTCTAAATTGGCAGCCCCATGCGGCCTGGCCTTCCTCACAGTATGATGGCTATAAGGCCCATCCCAAGAGAAAGAGACAAATGGAAACTGGATCACACTTTATAGCCTAACCTCAGAATTATACATCATCACTTCTGCCTCATTCTATTCACTGGGGCAGTAACAAAGCCCCCATCCAATTTCAAGGGAAGTGAAAACGTGGAGTAAAAAAGTTCTGGAAGGACAGATAGGATTAGAAGTGTTACAGAAACATTTTTTAAAGGGAAAATATCCATTTTTAAAAAATTTGAATAAATGTTGCACAAAAAAATATTTTAACAAAATGCAGTGTGGTGGCATAAGAAAAAGAGAGAGAGTAAGAGCATCCAAAGATGTTTAGAACTTTTTTTAATTCGAAATATCTCATAATCCAGTGATATAGTTTGGCTGTGTCTCCAACCAAATCTCATCTTGAATTGTGACTCCAACAATTCCCACACGTCTTGGGAGGAACCCAGTGAGAGGCAATTGAATTATGGGGGCAGGTCTTTCCTGCGCTATTCTCATGATAGTGAAAGAGTGTCATGAGATCTGATGGTTTTAAAAACAGGAGTTTCCCTACTCAAGCTCTCTCTTTGCCTGCTGCCATCCACATAAGATGTGACTTGCTCCTCCTTGCCTTCCACCATGATTGTGAGGCCTCCCCAGCCATGTAGAACTGTAAGTCCACTAAACCTCTTTTCCTTCCCAATCTCGAGTATATCTTTATCAGCAGCATGAAAATGGACTAATACATCCAGCAGAGAAATAAGAGGTCTAAACTTAAAAACCGTGATTTAAAAATATGTAACTATAAAGTGAAAATGTAATATTTATGCTATCCTAATAATAGACACTCTCTTCAGCAAAACTTTCAAAGTCAGAATTATATTTTATAGTATTTCTACAAATAGAGATTATTTATCCAATTCAACCTTACCCTTTAGAAAAAGTTCAAGCAATGAGAAAAAGTATTTTACTAATTTTTAGTAAATAAATCTTAATTTATTTGACCAAAATATTGATTTTGGTAAAAATCAATAACAGTAACAACAACAACAGAAACCATGAATACAGGACACAATTAAAACTGGAAATGTGAGCATCTTTAAATATATTATCCCATGGATGGGGGAGATTATTTTATGGATGAAGAAATAATTAATTCAACAGTTGCTATCCATGTCAGTATGACTGCTTCATAGTAATGGTAGAGATCAAAACATAGAAAACACAATGGGCCTTCAATGAGTGCAGTTGATGAGTAAAATTAAAAAGTAAAAAATAACTTCAATACAATGTGGGGGAGAATGCTAAAACAAAGAAACATCTGAAGCATGCTAAATCAAATCTAGTAGAATTAAGGAAGTGATTCCCCCAGGAAGTGATGCATAAATTGAGTCCTAGGATGAGAGAAGTTAGTCAGGGATAGGTGGGAGAATGTCAGTGAGTATAGCATGTGTGAAGGCAGACAGACAGAGGAGGATGTATGCAAGGGCTGGCAACTGGTGCGATGATAATGTCCACATGGGTCCAACCATGAAGGATCTTATTTGACATGCTCAAGAGTTTAGTTGGAATCCTCAAATCCTTCTTTTTAAGCAGTTATGGTGGTATGACCAGATCTGAATTGTTTAAAAATCACCAGTGGCAGCATTGAAACAGTGAGCATCATTTATTAGAAACGAGAACCTAGAGTAAGGCAGTAATAGTGGTGGCCAATTTAAGTGTAATTCATTGAAAAAAAAATGATCAATCTTGGTGAATGATTAAATGTGGAGAATAAAAAGTAAGATGACTAAGATTTCTAAATTTGACTCCTGTGTTCTCTCCACCTAAATACATTACATCAAACAAACACAGGGCTGAAGGTTAATCTACTTATAAAACATGCTGAGATCATTATTGGAGTTCCAAAACCCCCTGTAGAAAGTTGTAGCCTAGACTAACATAGAGGTAGGGAGGTGTTAAGACTAGCAGAAGGTTTTTACCACTTGGCCTGCTATAACCAGTGTGTTAGATCCCTATCAACTGAGGCAGTGACAAATTCCTCCCCAATTTTGAGAGAAGAGAACGTGGACGCTACCTCTTTTTGGTGCCATGAAAAAGTTCTGGAAGTGTACATAAGGATCAGAAAGACTGTGGCAACAAAGTACAAAAAACTGGGTGGTTTTAAACAACAGAAACTTATTCCCTCACAGTTCTGAAAGCCAGAAGTTCAAAATGAAATATAGATGTTGGCAGGGTTGGTTCTTTCTGGAGATTATGAGGGAGAATCTGTTCCAGGTTTTTCTCCTAGCTACTGACAGGTGATAAAAACTCTTGGTGTTCCTTGGCTTGTAGACATATCACTCCAATCTCTGCTTCTGTCTTCTCATGAAACACTTCTCTGTGTCTTCTGTGTCTTCACATAGTTTTATCTTCTCTATCTCTGGATTTCAATTTTCCTCTTTATAAGGACACCAGTTATTGGATTAGGGGCCATCCTAATCCAGTATGACTTCATAACTTGATTACATCCGCAAGAACCTATTTCCAAATAAGAGCACATTGACAGGTTTCAAGTAGACATGAAATCTGGTGGGAACACTACTCAACCCAGTTCAGGCTTGGAGAGCATTTTGGGGCCATGCCATCTCATCTTTTTAAAAGCTGGTTCAATGCTGCCACTGGTGATTTTTAAACAATTCAGATCTGGTCAAGCATACTTTGGTACAATGAGAGATGAGGGATTTGTGCTCTGATACAAGGGAAAGGTATTAATGGTATGTGTGTGTCCATGTCTACTTTGCTTACCATAGGAAAGGTTGTTATCCCATTTAGGCAAGAAAACTGAGGCCCAGAGAGATTAATTCAACATTACATAACTAATAGTGCTGGAACATGAATCTGTGTCTGTGACTCTGAAGCCTGCGCTCCCAGTCACTACTGCATCCTCTTTCAGGTTGTGAATAATTGCACTGCCCTTTATGATTCAGCACTCTGCTATCTATACTCCACCCACTCTTCCCCTCAACAATTGCCACAGCCCCTACTACTACCATCTGAGTTATGAAGTTATCGATGATTATTTCTCATTATTTCTCTTTCCTTTATCTCTGTCTCACTTGCTCAATACCCTTTGATTTTAGAGACATCTCAGTCTACCATATATAACACACCTTTCTTTCCTTGTCACATTATAAATTATTGACCTCCCTCTAAACTGTTCATTACCTCATAGTGAACAGAAGTCATGCCTTTATTCATTTCATATGAATTCATTCATTTACTAGACAGATGTTTATGCAGTAACTCCTGTGAGTCAGACTTTTTGATGGGTGCTGAGAATTTGGAATACAGCAAACTAGCAGCCATCAAGGGTCTTTACAGCTGAATTCTCCTTTAGTGCTTTTTGAGGTCTAGCATAGTGTTAGGTAGATGTTAACTATTATGTTATTCCTTAAAGTGTAAGAAAGGAGTAAAGAGGGTGAAATATTTCCAGTTAAAATAATTTAAAGAATATATCACTTAAAGAACTGCCTTTCTTCACATACTTAGAAACTTGATTATCTTTTTTTTTCTTTTTAAAGTATGAGGGAAGAACAAAGAGGGATAAGGAAAAGAACATATACAAGGAATAAAACAAATGCACAAAAATAGCATTAATATTTAGCAAAATGTTATCACAAGGAGAACCATATGTTGTCAAATAAATGAAAAGAGTTCATCCCTACAGCAAGCAACTGATGAAATGCTGGAGTAAAAGTTACAGAAATTAGGTGGGCTGATGCTTCCCTTTGGAGCAAATACAATAAAGACACTTAAACATTTGTAATCAAAGTTTAATATTCTCCAGTAGCAGCTTGTATTTTCTGAAGATGTCCACACCAATATCACACACCGTTTTACAATGTGACCTTGATATTCTTTCCATCTAGTGGTGGGCTCTGTGGATGAACGTTTGTAATGGTCTTCATCAGTATGTAACCATTGGAGGGGTTCTTCCTGTTGGCTGCATGAAGAAAGACCACAGCACTGTAGCAGACAAAGTGTTTAACAGACACAAGGCCGATCAGGCTACATGGAAGACAGAATTAGCCCTCACATCATCTCCTCCAAACCTCCCAGGTTAGGGATTTTTCAAAGGCAGTTTGGGGGAAGGGGTGGGAGTAACCAGGTAACAGGTGCTTGATGGTGATTGGTTGGGGTGGAGATGAAATCATAAGGGGTGGAAGCTGCCTCCCTGGGCTAAATTGCTTCTGGGTGGGGCCAAAGGAGTGGGGTTGGCAATTCCAGGTGGAGGCATGGGGGTTAGACATGCAGAAAACTCAAAAAGAGATCTCAAAAGGCCAATCTACAATAGTGGTATTATTTGAAGGGGTAATTGGGGTATTTACATATCTTATAACCTCCAGACTAATTGCTGACAATCATTTATGTATGCACTTTAACAGGACTAAGGATCCTCTCCTCCCTCCAGCCTAATGGCCTCCCATTAGCTTTACAAAAGCAATTCAGTTTTGGGCAAGGCCTATTATCATTTAAACTATAGCCTAAATATCTTCCAAAGTTAGGTTGGCCCAATATCTCAGGAATAATTAAGGAAGCAGCAAGATGGAGTGTGCGTTAACTCAGATCTCTTTCACTGTCATAGTTTTTTTCACTGATAGAATTTTTGCAAAGGCAGTTTCAAATAGAGTACACTATGTGACTGCTAAGGGTAGCTCATAAAAATATCATGTACTTCTTCTTGGTTCCTTTAAGGTGTTTGCTCTTGTAATTCAGCTACCATGTTGTGAGGAAGCTCAGGCAACCCATGTAGAGGCTTATGTGGAGATAACAAAGTCACCCAGTCCAGAGCTCAATTGAGCATCCAGCCAATAACCAGACAAACTTGAAAGCCATGTGAGTGAACCAGCTTGAATGAGTGTCTTCAGCCCCCACTTGATGTGAAACCACCTTTGCAAAAATTATAACTGAGAAAATTATTACAGTCAAAGAGATCTGACCTAACCAATTCCATCTTGCTTCTAATCTCCAAGTTGTCTTTGTTCATTCCTGGGCTGAACTAACTTTAGGAGGAACTTTGATTATAGTTTAACTTTGAAACAAAGATGATAACAGCCCTTTCCCAAAACAAACCTGCTTCCTGCCTGGGGAATACACTGCCTTTTTAGGACTAACAAGCTAAACACAAGATTAGAAATTATGGTTTAGTAGTCATGCAGCTGAAGGCTACAAGATTTTGACCCTCCCCAAATTGCTCCTGGGGATAACATCACTACTATAAAACCTAAGATCAGTGTTAGAGATACTTTGCAGACCCTGCAATTGATGGATCAGCTGGCACCATCCAGATTGATAAACTGGTTCATTTGGTCTCGTGGACCCCACCCAGGAACTGACTCAGTGCAAGAGGACAGCTTGTATTCTCTATAATTGCATCTTCAACCCAATCAATCAGCACTTCTGACTCACTGGCCCCTATCCACCAAATTGTCCTTAAAAAAACTCAATCCCCCAATTTTAGATTTGAATAATATTAAAAGTCTTGTCTCTCATACAGCCAGCTCTGAGTAAATTAAATTCTTTCTCTATTGCAATTCCCCTGTCTGGATAAATTGGCTATGTCTAGGCAGCAGGCAAGGTGAACTCACGGGGCAGTTACATGAAGAGTGGAGGAAGGGAGAAACAGAGAAAGGGAGGAAAGGAGGAAGGAAGGAAGAAAACACGGCTTCATGCCTCTTTCCTTTGATTTATTATTCCTTCATAAGAGCTATAAAAGCAGTTAGAAACTAAAATTTTCTTTTTTAAAAAAATTATACTAAGTTCTAGGGTACATATGCACAACATGCAGGCTTGTTACATATGTATACATGTGCCATGTTGGTGTGCTGCACCCCTTAACTCGTCATTTACATTAGGTATTTCTCCTAATGTTATCCCTCCCCCCTCCCCCCTCCTCCCTTCCCCCAACTCCACAACAGGCCCCAGTGTGTGATGTTCCCTGCCCTGTGTCCAAGTGTCCTCATTGTTCAATTCCCACCTATGAGTGAGAACATGCAGTGTTTGGAAACTAAAACTTTCTTACCATAATTTGTATCTTGTTCTGTGACACAGAATTTCAAAGTTGGAAGGAATGCTAAAGGTCATCTCTTCAATTTTTGGAGGTAAGAAAGGATCTCTGCATCACTTTTTATTTATGGTTTGCATATTTACTATTTTCAAGGCATTTATTGCATTTAGAGGGCCAGTTAGAAAAATGTTTCTTTCCATTAGCCAAATTCTGCCTTCTCTATTTCCACTCATGACTCTTGCTTCCTGAAATTGGTATAGATTGCGATGTGCCTGATTTTTTTTTTTTTTTTTGTAGCACAGTGTAAACTGAAGACTCCTCAAATGAAAACAGATTACATTTCTTTACTTTCCATGATCTAATCAGAACTTACCTCCCAAGCTTATCTCCTGCTCATTTTTCTATCTCTACTAGAGATTGTTTACTATTTCTCAAACGTATCTTACATACTTCTGCCTTGCTTTGACCTCCAGTGGGGATGCTCTTCCTGTTAATCCATATCCTGTTGTCAGAACCTTGCCCACAGATCAAAGTGTTTTCAAACTCCTAGTTATCCATTAAAATTATTTTTATCCCTATCAAGTTGATGCAATTTGTACTGTTATTTGAACTTCCATAGAACTTGTTATCATTTCAAGGAACATAAAATAGTCAACATTTTGGAAAAATTAGATATTCTTCCCTTATAGTCATGTAACACTAGAAACACTATCTTTTAATACTTAGTACTGAGCTTTGCATATAAAAAGTACTTATCAAATATATAATTGATTGACTTTGTTGACTTAAATAAATTAAAATTTAAAAACAAAGGCAAAAAATAATAACTTTATACCAGACAGGAAAGAACTACAGCAGAATACCTGACACTGTTAAATTTTGTTGTTGTTATCTAGTTGTGCTGGTTCTTTTCTAGCTGTTGCCTGTTGACTACCTAGGTTAATTTTCTATTCTTCTCTGTCTTGCTTTGCACACTAGATTGATGCAATTAACAGACTCCCTCGATAGCTGGCCTCAGTTTGAATTTCATCAATGAGACACATTGGCAGGAGACAGGATGGCAAAAGGAAGTGGTTTGGGTGTTCGTCCCTCACTTTTTAAAGTGCCTCTGATAGCAGCTGCATCTCTTCATGACTGCAGCCCACTAGACATTTTCTCCATGGCTCCAGCTCTTGCTCTAATATTACTGTCTTCTACCTTTATTTCTTCAACCCTCATGGTGATAACACCTTTCTACTGTGGCTAGTCTCATCATTGCCTTTTTAATTTTTATTTTTCAATCTCGGCACGAGCTTTTTAAAGTAGTCCTTTTATTAATGTTTTTCATTTGAACAATCTGGAGTGAATTCTGTTTCATGTGTAAACAGTGACTGATAGGTTAATTAGCAAATTAGTTTGGAGAAAAAGACACCTTTTCTTCATTGAGAAAGTTGCCACAAAAATCACCCACCTTAAGGCATATACATTTTCCCTTGCAAAAGGATGCCTACACTTCTTAGAAGTTCTGAAGCCCCTTGAAGATGATGGCCCAGGACATTTTCTAGGAAAGGCTTTTCTGCCTAAGGTTTAGACAAAAGAAAAAAAGAATTTTTGTGAATAGATATTTCTCCAAAGAGTGCATACAAATGGCCAGCAGTGTATTAAAAGATGCTCAGCATCACTAATCATGGGAAAATGCAAATCAAAACCATGATGAGATGTCATATTGAAAAGAGCCAGCTTGGTTTAGGCAGACACTAAGGGCAGGGTCCCTCCACTCCACAAATGTTTAAACCAGACATTTTGTGTAAAAGGGAACTTGCACAGGGGACTTGCCTAAACATGCCCACAGTGGAAAATTCCATTCCTTAATTCATGCACAGTAAGGGAAATAAATCAATATGGAGCGTCTCAGTGTATGGGCCGGGAGGCACATTGGAAGGGTTGGGTGGAGCCACTAGGAATTCACGCCTTAAGCCCGGATATTCAACTGTGAAGGGGGTAACTGGCTTTCAGGACCCCTCTCTTTGCTGAAAGCATTCCTTTTGCATAATACTACTCCACTCACTCTCTGGGGTCCGTGCACCTAATTTTTCCTGATCATGAGACAAGAACCCAGACTTAGCTGAGCTAAAGGAGCAAAAGTTCTGCATCATTTTGGTGGCTGTATGGGGAACCTGAGGAATGGTGAGTAAAAGGTGGACCCCAAAAAATCTCTTTCACTTTCGTTTCTGAGCCTTCTCACCCTCAGACTTTTTCTCTAACCAGATGTAGCACCGGGCTTCTGTTAGCCAGTTAAGAACGAAAGGCATGGCTGCAGAGGCTGCCTTCCACCCCCGTCACACTCGGAGGTTGAGAGTATGGGCCTCATCCCAACCCAGTCTTTTCTATGGCATTTTTCTTCTTCTTTTTGGGGCTGTTACAGCACCTATCTTTTCTTTTACAATATTGGGGGTGTTATTGCAAACTGCAGAGATATTAGGAGATAGAAAGAGTCTTTGGCCCAGCCATCAGATATGCAATTTAGAACAACGCGATTTCCGTGTGTTCTTAAGCATGTTCCCCTCCACTCCAGGCTGAGTCGCATGGCCATGTCTGCCTCATGTGCATGCAGCTCCCAATGGCCACACAGCACAGGAATGCGCCTCAGCAGCCGCCCAGGCCCTGGGCAGTCTCCAGGGCCAAGGGCCCCATGCGGCTGGCTGGCCAGTGTTTCCCACTTGTCGTCCCCTCCACCACATGCCCGCAGAGTCTTTCTTCCCCTGGCCAAGTCAAAAGGAGAGTACCATTAAGAGTTTCTCTCCCTGTTTGAGGAATTTATTTGCATAGAGCTAGAGGTTTTTCCCCAGGCGCCGTTTCTGCCCCACACATAAGCTGTTTTATTTTCCTTTTCTCTGTTATTTATTTCTCTGTTATTTATTTTCCATTTCTCTGTTAACACAGACCTGCGAATACAGGGAGTTTTCTATGTGAGAGGTTTTTTTTTTTTTTTTCCTTTTGGAAGGTGTCTTGCAAGGCCAGGACCCCAATTCACAGGACTCTCTTTTCTCTCTTTTGTATGAGGAGGGCCACCTGGGACTTAAGGAGTTCATGAACTCTCCTGAAGCAAATTTTTTTGTCACAAACTCAATTCCAGGCTTTGGGTTGAAGCCCTAGGAGGGATACAGAGGCAGGCAACAACGGAAGAAAAGGAGCACAGCACAGGTGAGCGTGACTAATTCCTGCTGATTAGCCACCACCCCCTCCACCCCAGTTTCATAGATAGAGGTCATGCAAGTATCCATGGTATAGACAAGGTCTGGGGAACTCAAAGCTTGCCAATAGCAGGGAGAAGGCAGCACATGGGTAAATGCAGATTTTTCCCACCCTTGAGGCCTCCCTGTTAACATGGGTGAAAATCTGCATTGGCACCCACAGGTGGTACCCCACCAAGGTCGCTGAGAATCGGGGATATAAGGATTGAGGAAGGAAGGTGGACACCTCTTCTTCTCTCCCTTGCGTACCTCGTGTATTCACTGGGAAGCAAAAGGAACTAGGGAGGCCTTGTTCCCTTCTTTCTAGAAGGGTAACCAGTCATCTTCAGTCTGTATTTCTCTGGAATGACTCTTGAATCACTGGGATTCCTTTGAAAGAAAAAAACCAAAATGCCTTCTTTCTACTTTTTCCTCCTCTGTCCTCTCTTCATAGATGGTAATTGTGTCCTCATATCACAGGACACTCCCCTTGGATGCATCCTCCAAACTGGAAAACCTTAAGGACATTATGCTAAGTGAAATAAGCCAGACATAGAAAGACAAATATTGCATGATTCCATTTATATGCAGTACCTAAAATTGTCAAACTTACAGAATCAGAAATTAGAATGGTGGTTTCCAGGAGCTGTGGGAGGCAAAAAAGGAGAATTGTCTTAAAATGAGTATAGTTTCTGTTATACAAGATGAGTAAGTTCTAGAGACCTAATCTACAATATACTCGCTCTAGCTAACAATACTGTATTGTGCACTTAAAAAATGGTTAAGAGACAGCGGGGCGCAGTGACTCACGCCTGTAATCCCAGCACTTTGGAAGGCGGAGGTGGGCGGATCACTACGTCAGGAAATCGAGACCATCCTGGCTAACACAGTGAAACCCCGTCTCTATTAAAAGATACAAAAACTTAGCCGGGCGTGGTGGTGGGCGCCTGTAGTCCCAGCTACTCGGCAGACTGAGGCAGGAGAATGGCGTGAACCCGGGAGGCGGAGCTTGCAGTGAGCCGAGATCGCACCACTGCACTCCAGCCTGGGCGACCCAGCGAGACTCTACCTCAAAAAAAAAAAAAAACAAAAAACAAAAAAACAAAAAAACAAAAAAATGGTTAAGAGAGTTGATCTCAGGGAAAGGGGTGGTGGAAGCAGAAGAAATATTTTAGAGGTGATAGATATGTTTATTACTTGATTGTGGCGATGATTTCACAGGGGTATGCATATGTTCAAACCCATTGAATTATAAACATTAAATATCTGCAGTTATTTTGTGTATTAATTGCACCCCAGAAAAGCTATTAAAAATGAATAAATTAAAGTAGGAGAAGCTGAAGGGGGGAAATGGAGACTTGCTATTCAATGGTGTAAAATTTCAGTCATGCAAATTAAAAGTTTAGAGATCTGCTATAGAGTATTATGCTTATAGTTAACAATTCTGCACTATTCACTTAAAAACTGTTAAGAGCATGTATCTTATGTTACAAGGGGTTTTTTAATAATCACAATAAAAGAAATAAAAGGAAAAAAAGGAAGGTACAAAGATTATGAGCCCTCACAACCCCATCTCAAGACATTCTATAAACAAGGGTTGTAATATATCAAAGATGGAGGCCTCCATCAGTGACAATCCAACTAAATTGTTTGAGAAAAAGATGAGTAACAGAGCTTTGGCATTTAAAAACATAAAAGGTAGAGAGTTTGTGGACTCTGAATAGAGTGGAGGGTAGGCTGAAGGAAGACAGCAGGAAGGGACAGAATTCTATAATGGAAAAAAGTAGCTGGATTCTGAGCCCATCGGTTGACATAACTCTGGGTTTCCTAATGGCCCCCAAAAATGTGAGGGCCAGTGAGCAGGGAAAAACATATCCTATTACCACCCCAGTTTCTTAGACTCAGAAATGGCAAAAAATCCAAATGTAAAGAGGCACGAATCATAGTGAAAGAATAAGGACTACACTTTTGCACTGAATTTGGCAATAACTATTTTATATCAGCTGCCAATATTTAGTGTCCCTGAACAATTAGATATGCCCCATCTCAAAAATATTTTGTATCCTGGAAAGAACAAACCCCATCAGCTCCCTTATTCAATTTTACATTCAATTAGATGCTCACAAGTAAGTGTTGTTTCAGACTTCATCTTATTACTATTTGTGTATTTGAGTCCAACATGCCAGGGGTAGATGAAGAGTAGCTACATTGTTACAGAAGAAAAGTAAAAACCAGGAAGTGTTTATAAAGTAACTATTATTAGAAGCAATTCAGTGCAATTATTTACTGTCTACATAGACTATTTCTTAGGAGGCCAATGCCTTATCCATTAGGCCACTGGGGCTTCTGTAACACAGACTATTTCTTAAACATCTACCTCACTAGATGAATTCTGGAGTGTCCTGAAACCATTTAGCCTCCAAGAGTTCTGCTTTTGGGTAAACCAGTTTGCCAAAATTATGATAATTTTAACTGATTTCCTTTAGCTTCCAAATAACTGTTTTATGGATCTATATTTTCTAATGAAATTTTAGATATAAGAAAGAGTAAACCTATTTTGAAATTATAAAATTATGATAACTTTCACCATTCTTTATAGATCTGAAATTTGTACTTCATTAATCTTTAAGTTATTGTTTTCTATGATTCCTCCTGATGATTTATGTGAGTCAAAACCCAGTCTAGTCTTGTTAATTTTTTCCCTGGAAGATGTGAGAAGAGGAGAAAATTCTTTATGTGGGGTTTTAGTCAACTTGGACGTCCAGGGAATTTTTTTTTTCCCTCATAGAAACATACGGAATTAAGACTTTTCTTCCTTATTCATAATGGAGTTATGCCACTATCATTGTGCCATTTCCTGAAATATATGTGGAATATATTTTCTGAAAAATGTTACATAATATCAGCAAATACCCTGCTTAAAGTATAAAACTCCTATTTGCTTGAGCTTTTTGATACATTAGGGAAAAATATTTTAATTACAGAAAAAGAAGTTGTAATTATACTTCACTGTGGCTCCTACAATTTCTGCTGGAAACAGGCCCTCTCTTTGCTGCAATTGCTAAATGTGTTCCATAGTGTGCTTTGGACACAGTCCCATATTTAATCCTAATGACTGGGTACAAAGTGCCAGCCCTGGGCTTCAGGACCACATAAAGAATTGATGAACCCCCCTTGAAACCAAGTGCAAGAGGCAGAAGGACTAATGTCTGGATATTGCTTTTCATTGCATTTAATAAGGAATAAAAGCCTTGGACTGCCATCTGCTCTTTGTTTTCCCACAATTTCCATCTTACTGTTATTAAAGGAAACAAAGCACAGTCTAAAAACTTCTGATTTGCCAACTGCTAACTGCTAGATGTCTCATGACAGCATACATAATACTTTCTATAGGAGAAGTGTACAAGTCCCCTTAGGAAGTCAGCATTGAAAGTCACTCTGATAGGGACAAGAGGCAGAGAAATTCTAGATAGAGAGGAGAGGGGAGGAGAAAAGAAGTAGCCAGACATCTGAGAGAAGCAGCTTGACTTCAGAGGGACAGCTTGATGGCAGGACTTTGGAGAAGAGCCTTGCCAGGGGTGGCCAGTCTCCAGAGCAAGACAACCTTCCCAGTCTATCCCCTTTTCAGCTCCCTTTCCTGATGAAAGCCACTTTCACTGGCAATAACAATCCTCCATATTCACTACCTTTCAATTCGTTCATGCGACTTGATTCTCCTGGACATTGAACAAGAGCTTGGGAGCCACGGGTGCAGATGCTTTAGCTGTTTAATTCTTAAGCCCTCTGCAGATGGCAAAGCTAAAAGAGCATTGTAATACATGCCCTCTGGGGCTCCAGGGGTCACAGATACACCCCTAGGTGCCGCCATGGGGCTGCACTGAGTTCTGTTTCTGCTGGTGTCCAGAAGTACTAGTCCCAGCTCCTGAACCTGCTCACCTGTGTGCCCCCTGTCCCGCAAGGGGTTAAGAGCTACGGGCTGAGTAAGCAAGGCACCCCTTTTGTGAGGTCTGTTAAGGGGTCAGGGAAAATTTTCTGTTTCAACTCCACATGGAGTTGACTCTACTTAATGTCCAGTGGAGAAGCAACTACCTGCCTAATAAAGACAATAAGAATTCATTGCAGCCCATTAGGGACATTGGAGCTACCATGATTAGCTAGTTGAAACTTCCTAGGTTGGTTTTAAGTTTTCTTCCTCACTCTAACTCTAGTACTGAAATTTTCAGTTTTTCCTTCCTTGTGTTGAACTTTCATGTTTCTACTCTCAAGGAAATTATAGCAGATTGAGAACTATTCATAGAAAGTGGGTTGAGAAAATAGAAAGATTCAGAAAGGTGTGAGCATATCAAGTCAATGCATTTTCAACCTCTAAAAGAAGGGCACATTTGGCTAGGCACACTGGTGCATGCCTGTAATCCCAGCACTTTGGGAGGCCAAGGTGGGTGGTTCACTTGAGCCCAGGAGTTTGAGACAGCCTGGGCAACATGGTAAAACCCTGACTCTACATAAAATACAAAAATTAGCCAGATGTGGTGGTGTATGCCTGTAGTCCCAGTTACTCAGGAGGCTGAGGTAGGAGGATCACTTGAGCCTGGGAGGTTTAGGTTGCAGTGAGCCAAGATCATGCCACTGCACTCCAGTCTAAGTGACAAGGTGAGATCCTGTCTCAAAAGAAGAAGAAGAGGAGGAGGAAGAGAAGGAGGAGGAGGGAGGGAGGAGGACGGGGGGCACTTTTTTTTGAGGGAGTCTTGCTCTGTCGTTAGGCTGCGGTGCAGTGGTGCGATCTTGGCTCACTGCAACCTCCGCCTCTTGGGTTCAAGTGATTCCCCTGCGTCAACCTCCTGAGTAGCTGGGACTACAAGCATGTGCCACCATACGTGGCTAATTTCTTTATATTTTAGTAGAGAGGGGGTAGGAGGGCACATTTTTAAGAAGAAAACTTTGAACACATTCATTGATGCTCTTCACTTCCAGGACCTTTTTTAAGGTAGAGTCTAAGTTATACTCACTGAGTATAAACATAGCTCTATGTAAATCAACATAGGGTCACATACTGTGAAGCCAAAAGTATCTGAGACAGGTCTCAATCAATTTAGAAAGTCTATTTTGCCAAGGTTGAGAATGTACCCATGACACTGCCTCAGCAGGTGCTTACCACATGTGCCCAAGGTGCTCAGGGCACACCTTGGTTTTACATATTTTAGGGAGACATGAGACATCAATCAATGTGTAAGATGTATATTGGTTTGGTCCAAAAAGGCAGGACAACTCAGAGTGGGGGCTTCCAGGTCATAGGTAGATAAGAAACAAGAGTTTGCATTATTTTAGGTTTTTGATCAGCCTTTCACTGAATTCACATTTTACATGTCGGGCTGTGGGTAGAGGAATAGGTATTTATGCCCTAGTCTAGCTCAGTGAATCTGCATTTTTACATAAATAATAGGGCAGAGGAAGGAACCAGGTATGCATTTGTCTCAGGTGAGCAGAGGGATTACTTTTAGTTCTGTCTGTCCTTTGTCCCACCCCTGTGAAGATAAGCTATTAATTTATATTGTCAGTATAAAATTCAACAGCACTGTTTTAGGGTAAAGATTTTGAGGCCCACAAGGAATTTTCTTGTGGGCAAATTGTGAGAGAGGTATGCAGCATTTTTTTTTTTTTTTTTTTTAAATCTTTGGAGCTATCTTATTAAGGAATAAAATGGGAGGCAGTTTACCTGATGCACTTCCCAGCTTGACTTTTCCCTTTGGCTCAGTGATTTGGAGGTCCCGAAATTTATTTTCTTTTCACAATACATAAGCTCTGTCTGATTTTCTTCTTTAAAACTTTACTTGCAGATTTATTCAATGCAAAATCTTGCCTACTGATGAAATTTAGAGTTGAGAGACTGCAGATTAACGTTCAGAAAATTATTCTGTATAATAAAAGAGACACTAACTGGTTAATTTCAAACTTGGCAAGCCTGTGATTGCCTAGTACTTCTCTGGATGCCTGTGTGTTTCTACTAATTCATAACATGGTAGAACCTGGGCCAGAATGTGAGAGGAAAAAAATGATCTAACAGTTTCTAACTATCCAATCTTCTTTGTTCTCGAACCCAGCGTCAATTTTGTAAATTCAGAGAAGGCAAAAACATATATTGTAACTGAGAGTGTTGACGAGAAAAGAGTCAAACTCTGTAAAATATTTGAAAAGATTTATTCTGAGCCAAATATGAGCGACCATCACCCGTGACACAGCCCTCAGGAAGTCCTGAGAACATGTGCCCAAGGTGGTCGGAGCACGGCTTGGTTTTATACATGTTAGGGAGGCATGAGACATCAATCAAATACACTTGAGAAATACATTGGTTTAGTCCAGACAGGCGGGACAATTCGAAGTGGGGGGCTTCCAGGCTATAGGTAAATTTAAACATTTTCTGGTTGACAATTGGTTGAGTTTGTCTAAAGACCTGGGATCAATGGAAAGGAAATGTTTAGGTTAAGATGAAAGATTGTGGAGACCAGGGTTCTTTTGAAGTCTCACAGTGGCTGCGCTTAGAGACAATAGATGACAAGTGTTTCCTATTCAGACCTTTAAAAGGTTCTAGACTCTCAGTTAATCTCTTCAGGATTGGAAGGGCCGGGAAGAAAAAGATCTAGCTATGTTAATAGAGATTCCTTACAGATGCAAATTTTCCTCCACAAAGGACAGCTTTGCAAGGCCATTTCAAAATATGGCAAAGAAACATGTTTGGGGGTAAAATATTTTGATTTTCTTCTTTGTCACATGTTATGCCAGAGGCAGATTGGAAAGTCAGTCATGATATATATGGTTAAATAAAACCATCTGATGAGAATTTATGGTTTGTAAGGCATGACTTCCCAGACCCCTTAGATAGGAATGTGGGCAAGATAAGAAAAAATCAGAGCTTAGTCATCACAACTACCCCTTTTTTCTAAGAGAGAGTTTATTTTCTCTCTATCTTTTTCCTCCTTTTCCCCACTTCCTATTTAGCCCTTTAGAAATGCAAATATAGCCTTTTACCTCCCCTTCACCAGACATTCCCTACAGGGCAAGTTCTAACTATGTGCTTAGGAGCCACAGAAAAGAACTCTCAGCCAGCAGGAGTTTTCTTGAAGAGTTAACAGTCTATTTACCACCCAAAGTCTACCTGCCCAAGAAGAAGAAGAAAGTGTCAGCAGAACCAGCTGGGTAGATAGGGCACCAAGCTAACATATGGACCCGTCATCTGCTCACTTCCCCTCCCACCGTGGGCAGTTCACGTTAGGCACCCTTTAAAATTGCTCACTTTCGGCCCGGCGCAGTGGCTCACGCCTGTAATCCCAGCACTCTGGGAGGCCGAAGTGGGTGGTCGGGAGTTTGAGACCAGCCTGACCAACATGGAGAAATCCCGTCTCTACTAAAAATACAAAAAATCGGCCGGGCGTTGTGGAGCATGCCTGTAATCCCAGCTACTTAGGAGGCTGAGGCAGGAGAATCACTTGAACCCGGGAGGCAGAGGTTGCAGTGAGCTGAGATTGTGCCATTTGCACTCCAGCCTGGGCAACAAGAGCGAAACTCCATCTCAAAAAAAAAAAAAAAAAAAAAAAGGGGCTCACTTTCTGCTTTGAAAGTGAAGTGGCACCCTTAAAGGCAGGAAACCTGTACTTCTCCTGAGCTAGCTTTGGAATAAAAAGTCATTTTCTGTATAGCAGACCTTGCTGTTGTTAATTGAAGTCTGTAAGCGGCGAGTTACTGAACCAGGGTTTCAGTTACAATATGACATGATTTATAGAAGACCAAAACCCCTCCCTCTTCCCAGGACCTATATACTATTTCTCTGAATATATTGCCGTATTTTTCCCTTGACCATGTAATGTTTCAAACATTTATCCAGGGAGCTCTTACATGCAACAATTGTCACTTGGCAGGAATGAAGGATTGTGAATGAACAAAAAGTAAAAGAAGAAAAAGAAAACAAAATTGCTGAAGGGAGAAGTAGAAAAAAGTCTAAAATCTGGGGAACCATTAGAAAGCAGACTGCGTGACTGTCAAAGTCAAAGACTGACAAGTCAAGGAGTGACTTGGTCAAGGTTTAGGTGAAAGTGGAACTAAAAAATGATTTGGAGATGGTGAAAATATAATCTGTTTTCATTTTGCTTAATTCTTACTTGATTTCTTAAATAGAACGAATAAGGGATGAATGTTGCTGTTTCTCCTAGATCTATATTAACATAAAGATACTTCTGGGCTGGACACAGTGGCTCGTGCCTATAACCCTAGCACTTTGGGAGGCTGAGGCAGGTGGACTGCTTGAGCCCAGGAGTTTGAGACCAGCCTGGGCAACATAGTGAGACCCTATCTCTACAAAAAATACAAAAATAAGAATTAGCCAAGTGTAGTGGCACATGTCTATAGTCCCAGCTACTCAGGAGGCTGAAGTGGGAGGATTGTTTGAGAGGTGGAGGTTGCAGTAGGGTATGACCATACCACTGCACTCCAGCCTGGATGTGAGAGTGAGACCTTGTCTCAAAAAAAACAAAACAACAACAACAAAAAAAACTTTGGTGTTCTGCCTAAGGGCATACAAAAACTTGGAGATTCCCTATGGAATTGTTTCTCCAGTTCCTTCTGGTGAGGCAGTGCTGGGATAACAGGGAACTGCACACTGGATAATAGGCTTACACTCTCATTTAGTGCTGCCCCTTCAGTGGCCACCCTGAATCAGGTATCTCAGCAAGCAGAAACCAACAGGAAGGTAAAAAACAAACAGTGTTTGGGGATGATGGCATAACACAGTCATATTGCCGCAGGCTCTCTTGTCCCTTTAAAAGAACACCATCTTTGGCATCTACCATTTGGAGGGCACTCATCAATGGAGTAGTTTTATAGTGTGCTATTTTAATAGTCAGCCTAAATTGACTATTCAAACACAGCAGCGCATTAAGATTATTGCTGCACTACTGGGGAAAAACAAACAAGAAGAAAAAGGACAAAGAAAAACATGTTCTGGCAGTTGGCAGAAAACTTGTCAATCCAGTAACAGAAGCTGCAACAGAGCAAAAGTGAAATATCTCTGCTTCTGTTAAGGAATAACATGTACAAAGAGTAGTCTTTGGTAGCAAACACATTAATAAACAGATGGCTCTGATCCTATCAGAAAAAATTCAACCAAGTAGTCACACTTTAGAACTGAAATACAGAGAGCTACTTGGGGGAAGAAGAGGATGAGGGAAAGATAAAAATAAAACTCATCGCTCATTCTTAAGTCAGAGAAAACCCTTAATTAATCAGTTTTGGTTCTTGTGGTTCTTCATTCTCATTTGAATAGTAAAACCTGGTCCTTCTGTGAGACACAAACAACTCATCTACATAGAAAAGCCAATTGTTTCTCAAGGTTTCTAAGTTCTGGTACCTGAAAGTGACTAGACCTTCTCCGGTCATCCCCACACAACCCAGCCTTAACCTGCTGCCTGCTGGATAGGGTTTTTGCCGCTTTTCTCATCCGGCTGAAATATTTAGAGGATTGCAAGAGGAGATGAGTTTAAGAGGGATTTTTTCCAATCTCAGGGAAATCCTAGCCTGGATTTCTGTGCCAGGCAAAATTCCAATTTCTTCAGGGACGACTCAGTTTTTTGAGTCTGAAATAGCACTGTGGAAGAAAGCTTGATATCTGATTTCTCACCTAAGATCTGCTAAGAACTAGTTATTCAACATTTTAAAAGCATGTGCACTTTGACATACAAATTCCACTTCTAGGAATTTATTCCTCAAGCATTCTTTCACACATGTACAAAATATCATTTGGACAATATTAAATGCTACATTTTAGGAAGAGCTAGAGTTTGTAAATAAGAAAATTTTAGCATTATGGGACTAGCTAAATAAGTTCTGGTACATCCATATATTGAAATATTATACAACCAGTAAAGTGAATAAAGCTATTCCATACACAAGTGCCGGGTGTGTCCCACAAACCCTGCCTAACAGATGAAATGAGTACTCAGACACAAGTATGCAGTGTAAGAGAGCTAGGTAACTACCTGGCTCTAGTGACCAGAAAGCAGCTCCGAGAAGCTGGAGCTGCTTGCTTTTAGTCAGTGCAGGCACAATGCTGAAAACCTGGAGCAAACACAACCTGTAGGTAATTAACATTTATTGTTCCCCTTCAGGGAATGTCTCGTGCATGGGCGTGGATGATCAAAGGTCAGTTCTTGGTCAATATAAGTAAACAAGCCTGTTTAAGATAAATTTCCCTATACTCCCTTATACCTATTCCTTACCCTCTGCCTCAGGGTTACAGAACAGTTGCCTTCAGCTATTCTCTCCCAGGGCTCTGCAAAACCTTCTGATCTTTCAGAAGGTATGCATCCTTTCCCTATAGTTTTTCCCACCACTCTGACTGATCCCCACATCACAAGAAATATTATTTCATGGGAAAGTTAAAGTGCCAAACAGTGAGTATGTTATAGTCCCTAGCATTTACGTTTGTATAATTATTTGTGGGAAAACACATACATACACACAAAAACTAGTAATAGTGATTGTCTCTGGGGAAAACAATGTGTATGTTTTATGTTTCAGACTTGGTATATTTTGAATACTTCATACTATTTAAAAATACAATAAAAACGTGAAATAGAGTAAAATAATCACAATATTACTCTAAAAATCACTGACTAGGAAAGTATGTGAGATGGTATGTTATTCTGTTTCACTGTAGTAGCCATTTTATTGTGTACATATATCCTATAACATGTTGTGACCTTCAAATATGTACAATAAAATTTATTTTAAATTAAATATATTTATAATATTTTTATGTATGTATATCCATATATAGATTTTATATTATTATGAATATAAGAAGCTAACACAAATTCGCCTAAACACAGCTCGAGAGTAGTGTGGGGGATGAGTAAAGTAAGCAGAGAGAGGTAAACATAGGGAGGGAAAAGTAAACCAAGGAGAAAGAGAAGGTGTATACTTTAAATTTTTTTCACATTCTATGAACACTTTTTTTGGTTAAAAAACGTAGTTTATGTGCATATATATCTAAAGAAATTTAAAAAAGTTTGATCTGTAGCTAATGGCTGGTATGAATGTCCATTCATGATAAACTGTTGTTTTTTTTTAATTTGCCAAAGTGAAAAACAGCATTTTTGAATTTTGTGAAAATTCAAGCAAAAAGTTATTTGTACGTGTGTATACATATTTCACCAGCATACATACATATATATACATGCATATATATACACAGACATATATATACATGCATATATATACGTGTGTGTGTGTGTGTGTGTGTGTGTGTGTGTGTGTGTGTGTGTATGGATGTCTGTATCCTGGCTATGACTTTTAAGGATGAAAGAATGAAAAAATACACATACTCAGCCATTGCCAGTGATCTTTTCAGTAGAATGTCATTGGAAAGAAGGACGGATGAAGAGGTGATTAGCTTTGCCTTTGTATATCTTTAGTTCACTTGTAAACAAGAGTCTATCCCTTTCTTTTTGTGTGTTTGTTTTGAGACAGGATCTCATTCTGTTGCCCAGGCTGGAGTGCAGTGCTGTGGTGTGATCATAGCTCAGTGAAGCCTTGACCTCCCCGGCTCACCAGATCCTCCCATCTCAGTCTCAAAAGTGGCCTAGGTAAGACGGTTTTTCTCTTTTGGAGATGGGGCTCTCACTACATTGCTCAAGCTGGCCTTGAACTCTTGGGCTCAAGCAATCCTCCTGCCTCAGTCTCTTGAGTAGATGGGGCTATAGGTACATGCCATCGTGTTTGGCTGATTTCTAAAATCGCTTCCAACAGTCACCTTATGATTGTATTCTATTTCTTAAAATTAGTAAAAGAAGAACATTGGGATTTTAATAGAATACGCATTTGTCTCTGTCCTGATTTGGTTATTTGAAGCATGTGCAGTCGGTGATGGTGATTTTGAGTGGGCATTAGTATCAGAATACTCTCAAATTCATCAGAATTTTGTGAATATATCAAAATTCCTTTTAAGGGTAAGTACAGCAATATCCAAGAGTTCTTGTGGGTGGTCTGCCACTTTTTCTGGCCTCTAAAATGCTTTTCTGTCCTTAGTATCTAGAAATGATTACATCAGACAAAAATGTTTTACTAGATTACTCCAAGTGGATTGTATTTTATTCAAAAAGAGTGAAATTCTATTGATTTCTTAATCTGGGAACTGATATTTTCCTTCTTGTGACTTCATAAATTTCGCCAAATCAAATGACCACAGATAAACCTGTTCTTCCCAAAAATGAGATAAAATGGAAGACAGGTGCTATTAACTGCCTTATTTGGTGGTTAAGAGCAGAGGATTTAAGAGTAAAGCAAATTGGTGTTTTAATCTGATATTTACCACCTACATGTTTGGTGACCTTGATAGAGCTGAGTTATTTTATATCTCTAAACTTTAGTTACCTTATTTATATAAATGAGGAAAATACTATTCCTTCATAGAATTGTCCTTAGGATTCCATGATATGATACATGAAAGTCACAGGAAGATTAACTGAACTCAAAGTGCTATTATTATTGTTATTATTGACTACTACCACTGCTCTTGCTACAATTGTAGTCATTATAGTCCGTGTTGTAACTTCATAAATTTCACTAAAATTTTCTAGTATTTTTTAACAAATATATATTTATTAGATAATAGTCATTTAGTATAGTATATACATCTGACTATAAATGTTTTACATATAAACTGATGTATTCATGAGTATCTGTGCTATTCATATTACCATATAAATAATAAAATATTCTAGAAAATTTACTGTTTATTATAAAAAAGATATTACACACATATATTATACGTATAACGTATTCTTATATCATATATTTATATGAGAGAATGAGAGATGGGGAAATTGGCCTGCCCTAGGTTCCTTTTTCTCTGCCAGAGTCATCTTTCCCCACCCCCATAATTGCTGCTATCTATTTATTTTTCACACACTTGAATTTAAAAAGAGAGAGAGATGGAGAAGGGAAGAAGGGAGGAAAACAGGAAGAAGGGAAGAAGGCAGGGAGGGAGGAAGGAAAAATAAATATTGGCAAAAGTCAACATGTTTGGGCAGATAGTGATTTAGGTTGCTCTGAACTTCAGGTTTCAGGTCTCAGAAACGTGGATCCCTGAAGGAAAGTGTGAGTAAGACAGGGGAATTTAGGGTGAGCCTTGAGCTCTGCATCCCACAACACAAATGCTGCTGATGCACCTTTCACAGCAGATGGAGGAAAGCAAGGGCCTATTGGCACATTGATGTCATCGTCTACCAGTCTGACCTGCTCAGCCTTGACAAGCTGTTAACAGCTAGCTAGGAGGAAGTATCATGCGTGCAGACTGACTATTCCACTATTACTTCAGTTGGAATCTGGGTTGTCCAGATCATTTAAGATCTGCAACAACCAGGGCTTGGCACGATGTATCTAGGTCTAGTTGGGGCAGAAGTAGAAGGATAGGAGTGACAGCCAAGAGCCACAGTTTTGAAAGGGCAGAGAGAGGCCTTGCAGATTTGGCTCATTTTCCCATTTCAGAAAGAAATTACCTTACATATTTTCTTAGCCTGAAATTTGATAAGGTAATTTTTGTAGAAATGAAAGTCTTTGAAATTAAAAATATAAAAATCCAAGATTTAATTTTTACTCATAATAGTAAAACAATGTTCAAGATTATGATCATCTGCCAATCAATATATAGTGCTTCAAGTTCAAAATTATTTTTAGGTGCATCATCACCTATGATATTCATTACCACCCTATTACCCATCATTTCCCCTTACAGAAGTAGAAATTGAGGTTCAGATTATGCGTGAGACTCAAGGTCATTAAATATGCAGTAACTTCAAGATGAGGATTCTAAGGGAGTAAGATCAAGAAGAGATATAATAATAATACAGTTTATAGGACATTAAAAAGTTAGTTCCTGCTCTGTTTCTTTGGTTGAATTCCCTCAGAAGCAGAGTCTGAGACAAGGATTTAAGCACAAGTAGTTTATTTGGAAAGAGATTGTTGCAAGACATTCCTCTACAGGAGTCTCACATTTCCATGCATCTTGTGAGCAGAGCCACTGTCTTTGATCTGGACTATCTTTTCAAGGTTGTTTATATAGCAAACAACCTTGAGAGATAGAGATAGTGTCTCCCTTCACAGAACAAGAATACCTTTGATTTATTTTGGTTTGGCTTGTCTTTTTACTTTCCGATATAGTAAAGATGTCTCACTTTGAAGGTTCGTCTCCCATAACATGACCCGAATGTGCAGGTGTCACCTGGTTTTCTTGGTGTCACACTGTGAGAATTGGGGCTTGGGAAACAAGCTCATGCACTAATGCTCTGGTTACTGTTATTGCTGTGAATAATACATCCATTTGTATCTGACCCAGGAATCTTATATCTTTTACCAGCTTCCATGACATTTTGCCAAGCTAATTATTATCTTGCAAGTAGAGTAAAATCTGATACCCTTCATAGTATTGCAGTGACCCCAGGAGGCACCAGTAGGGGAGTATGAAAGTAAGACATAGAAGGTAAGCAAGCCAATAAGGAGGAGCACATGCTATGGGAAACTGAAGGCTGGAACTTTGGAAGACAGCATAGACTGTGCCTCAGCTATCCCCAACCAAGGGGTAAGGGGCCTAGGGCATTTATTCAGCAACATCCATCAATCATTGGTTGAGTGCTGCTCCAGATAGTTATCTCTGTGTCTTATCTGGCCTGTTGTGTGTGTGTGTGTGTGTGTGTGTGTGAGTTTCTGTGTGCATGCTTGCATGTGTTTGTGTGTGCATGTGCCAGCAGGGTACAGAGGCCAGAGAAAGCCCTTAGGAATACAGTGACAGGTAGAAGCCATTGGTTAGCTATTCATGGGCATGAAGAATGTGGAGGTGACAAAGGACGGGTACCAACATCACCTGCTACCCTTTGGCCCAAGTGGTTTTCTTCAATTTCTAGGCCTCAACTTCCCTCTATCATTCTTACAGATCTTTAAAGGTGTGTTTCTCATTGTCTGTCTTGTAGCTCAGCCAAGTTATGATGGGCACAAAGTAGACAAAGAGTTATTGAGTTAGGCTATTTAATGGCTTTCACTTAACATTTCTTGGATAAGGGATCCTTGCCTAGAAGAAGTTTGATATTTTGGCCCTGAGCCAGGAAGAGTGATAAGATGAACTCTTAATGTCATTTTAGCATTTTAAGTTAGTAAATTATTGTCCCTTTAAAAAGTGTTGCATCCTAGAAAAAAAAAAAATGATTCCCGATAGAGTGTGCTGATATTAAGAACCTTCCAAAGACAAGCTGCTGTCACTGGGCTGTATTCTTGCCACCTCGTGGCTGGCTCTGCTGATCAGATTCACAGTTCTTCTATTGACTGGTGTAGTGTGTCCTTATAGTTTCTATAATAGTTTCTGAATCTTAGAGCTCATGCACCACAAACAGAAGTTTACACAATGACAATATACAATATCTATTTCTCATTTCCTCTGAAGATATCAGTAGGCAGGAAATGCAGAATGCATTTATTCAGTCAGTTTTAATTTACTCAACAAGTATGTATTGAATGTCTCCTACACGCATGGCATCGAGTCCTGGAGATTCAGTGGTAGACAAAAGGCAAAATAAAACAAAATAGTACTAGATGTGATCTCTGACCCTCTGGGGCTTACATTCTAGTGGAAGAGGTGTGTTCATCAAAATTTATAAAAAATTTACAAAATTATGACTCTGATATGTTCTATAAAGGAGAAATTGAGAGCCTGTAATGGGGGAAGGGGGAAGGAGAACTGGATCTAGAGAGGGAGATCAGGGAAAGCATCCTTAATAAAGTGCATAATGGATATAGACTTTCTATTTATGAAACATGAAACAAATATGTATGTCCTGTTCCAAAAATTTGGAACCCAAATAGTAAAACAGCTTTTTTTTTTTTTTTTTTCAAATAAAACAGTTTTGTGTTGCATATACTTGCAATATTATCAAAAAATCTAGGCTATCTCTTGTATTAGTTTCTTACTGCTACTATAGTGAATTACAACAAAGCCATTTAGTGGATTATTAAAGCAATACAACTTTATTATCCTGAAGTTCTGGAGGCCAGGGGTCCATAATAGGCCAGCAGGACTGAGTTCCTTTGGAGACTCTGGAGAAGAATCTGTTTCCTTGCCTTTTCCAGATTTAAGAGGCTGCCTGCATTCCTTGGCTTGTGGCCCTGCATCACTCTGACCTCTGCTTCCTTGATCACATCTCCTTCTCTGAGTCTGATTCTCATAAATGGCCTAGCATACTCTTCTATTCTTCTTCTTGTATTGTGCCACTTTTGTTTCTTCATTGGTGACAGGGTTGGTGAAGAAGAGATATGGTACAGATGCATCTTACTTATGAGGTACATTAATAACCTAGTACTTTCTGAAATACTTCTATGTCCAAAAGCAAATCTTGACTCTTCTGTAGGGCATTTTTGTGGGTATCTACATCTCACAGTTCTCAGTATTTTCCATTTATAGTGGCTTTTGCTAGATGACTAATTAACACCGACACCTATCCCAGCCACTGGATTCTTATGGCCCACTCCTTTAGCAGCTCCTGATGGACAGACTTGCTTGTAAGACACTCCAAGTTGAGTTCTTCTCTATGAGATCCACATCAGGCCTTCAGGAAGCAAACACGCATCCTTGACTCATCAAACTCTGGAAGTACAGGCTCTTCCCAGAGCAACCCTGCCTCTTAATTCTACAGCCCAGAAGGACACTCTGCCCATCCTCTCAGATATAGGTATTTCACTCATAAGATATCAGCTATTTTATTCCACAATCTCTGTGGAATATCAGGTTATGTGAGTAGTTGCCTCAAAGTTTCTGATCACTTGGCTTATGATAAGAGGAAATACTTCCCCTTCTTCTACAACAATGGTCTCGCTCTAAAGGAATCTTCTAATTTTCCAAATTGCTAATGAATTCTTAGCCTTTTTCTCATATAACTTGGAGAACTAATATTGGCATAACTACCTTTTTAAAAATATAACTTTATTAAGATACATTTTATATACCAATGAAATGTACCCATTTGAAAGTTATAGTAATCAACCTTGTAACCACCACCAGAGTTGCAGTATAGAATATTTCCATGCTCCAAAAATTTCTCTCATGCCACCTGTCAGTTAATCCCCAGTCTACTTAACCTCATTCTCTTGTCCACAGGCAACCACTAATCTGCTTTCTATCACATTTGATTACCCAGTTTAGAATTTCATAAACGTGAGATCACAGGATATATATTCTTTGTTGTCTGCCTTCTGTTCCTAAACATAATGCTGCTGATAATTATTTTGCTTAGCTTTGTTTTGTTGTGTTTTTCAGTAGTTTGTTCATTTTTTATTGCTGAATAGTTTTCCATTTTACTGATACACTACGGTTTGTTTATCCATTCACATGTTGCTGTATATTTAGTTTTCAGTTTTGGGCTATTATGAACAAATCTGCTGTGAACATTTGCATAATAGTCTATGTATGGGCAGATGTTTTCATTTTTTTAGATAAATATCCAGGAGAGAAATTGCTAGGACATAGGTTAAGTGTATTTTAACTTTTAAAGCAATTTCCAATTTTCCAAACAAATGGCATAACTAGCTTATGACTTCCCCAATTTGTAGGTGCTGCAGAGATGGCTTAGTGTTTTACTTTCAAGTGTGGAGTTGCTTAGCCACTATTATTCTTAATTTGAGGACTTTAGATGATACTCTGAAATAACAGAAACATTTCTATTTAACTAATATATAAAATGCTTAGTTTAACTTCCTTCCTATACAATACCAGACTGAAATATTTGAGAGAGCAGGAACTATGTCTTATTTCTTCTTTGTTCTTCGAGATACAGTACCTGGCCACATAATAAGTTGGAAAAAAAAAAAAAAAGGAAAGCAAAACAATTGAAATAAAAGCTAGTAACTTTGAAGGTATTGCCCAAACACTAAAACTATAATTATTTTAATGATTTCTTTCATTGTCTATAATTTAATAATTTAGACTTGAAGTTAGCAAAATCCATAAACCCAAGTAAAAAACGGCAGTGCTATATATTCACCATTTCCTCTCTGGCTAGCTGTAAGAAATCTTTTCAGTTCCCAAGCAAAGTAAAATAACAAGGCAAAAGGGAAAAGAAAGAACAGTCATCAAAGGCACAGTTTTTTTTCTCTATTCCTATCTTCTGGGCCTCTGAGGCTGCACCTTGAGTTTGAACATGTATTAAAATTGGCATGAAGCCATTTTCCTCCTAGGCTGTAATTTCAGAAAGCCTTGTCTGGGAAGAAATGGCCTTTCAGGTACTTCAAAAGCAGCTCCTCCCTAACACCCTATGATGTCAGGGCTGACTGGGACTGTGGCAGGGCTCTCAATTAAAAGGATGACTTCTAAATAGTGTCTCATCATGTCACCTCAGGCTTGTGATGGTGACCTCTGTGGCCGGAGGGAGAAATTGTGGCTACACAGGAGTCAAAGTTAGAGTCATGAGTTTGGAAATGAACAGAAAAATGAAAAGGAGAATACCACCACTTTTTAGTGGAGAACTTTTTCAGAATATGAAATGCAGGCCGCTCTGAATATACCTAGAGTACTCCAATTGGCTTCACAAAAGTGGTAGCTAGCTTGTGCTGGGTTCTACTTCCCAAGCCTGGTCCCGCAGCTCTCTGATCCGAAGGGCATTTTGCCTTTTGAAGATCAAGGGCGTCCTTGGGAATATGTCTTTATTTTTTCCCTCAGCCCACTTTCCCTTATTCAGTCTTCTCTGATTATATTTCACCTAACACTCTCATGTATCCTTTGGGCTTTAGAATAAAGTGAAGAAAGGTGGTTCCTGAGGAGACAGAAAGTCTTGTCACAATTTGATCTATCTAGATAAGCCATCCATTATCCTGTTTTGACAGTTCTAGTCAAATGCAGCTATTTAGTGTTCTATCACATGTAACATTGACAGATGTATGGCCCTTAATGGCCTTCTCATTAAAAAAAAACAAAAAGCAGGAGATGGTTTTATCTGACAAATGTGGAATGGAGGATTCTGACCACTTATACAAGTGCCTAAAGTCCCCTAGGAGAAATACTGAAAGGTTATATCACTCTACTCAGATTTCTGACTTTCAGATCTGTGGCTTATTTAACACATGCCCACACCAAGGCTTGTATACAGATATCTAATTCAGTGAACTTTGCAAAGAAAATTGGTTAACATGTTAATTTAAACAAACGAAACACACTTCGTTTTAACCTCAGACTATGCCCTACATTCTAGAAGTGTAAAAGATTCAGGGGTCCAAAACTTAAGCTATTTTTAACCAAATCTGACCTCAGGATGGGAAAGAGAGTGAAAAATTAAAAGCAACAGAAGTAAGCACAAATAACAAGATGAATTATAATAGATAAGACTACAAGCAACCGTAAAATTTTGTGTGAAAGACTGTAAGAAATAGTAGAAAGCTATTAATAAGGATTGTGGTAAATGTGAATGCGCTAAAATGGCAGGGTACATATTAATTTTATAAAAACAAGTTGCATATAGGCTAATTCTGTAGTTTAAAAATGAAATCTATGCATACATACCTGTGTTATTGGTGATATATATCATCTATATCCTGCGCTTTTATATGTTAATGCAATCATAGCAGCTGCAAATTTATCTACTTTATTTATATATAAGATGCTAGAATAAGTTTAATTACATAAAATGATTCTGATGGATGCAACCAACCTCGATATTTAGCCAAATTGTTTTAACATTTTTATTATTATAATAAAGGCTGTTGCCGGGCCCGGTGGCTCAAGCCTGTAATCCCAGCACTTTGGGAGGCCGAGGCGGGCGGATCACGAGGTCAGGAGATCGAGACCATCCTGGCTAACACGGTGAAACCCCGTCTCTACTAAAAATACAAAAAATTAGCCGGGCGTGTTGGCGGGCGCCTGTAGTCCCAGCTACTCGGGAGGCTGAGGCTGGAGAATGGCGTGAACCCGGGAGGCGGAGCTTGCAGTGAGCCGAGATCGCGCCACTGCACTCCAGCCTGGGGGACAGAGAAAGACTCCGTCTCAAAAAAAAAAAAAAATAAATAAATAAATAAAAAAGCTGTCAGAACACTGGCTCAGATACCTATGTGTTTCCATAGGACAAACTTCTAGAAGTGGAATTGCTTGGCATAAACTTCTGTACGTTGTAAAATGCTTCCTGTGTACTCTCCAAAATAACTTCCACCGATATGGAGCAAGAGTACAATCCCAACAGTAAGGCATAGTTATAATTCCCCAAAACCTCGCCCCTACTCCATTGTGAATATAAGGTATTTCCTCATTTTATTATAAGTTTTAATTGCGCTTGTGAAGGCAGATGTGCCTATTGATATACTTTGCTCATTTTCATTTGGTGCTTAAAATTTTTTTTTAACTGCGTGTATGTTAAGGATTATAGTTAGCTTCAATTAAAAGCCTCTCTGTCATACAGGGCCTTAAATAATGTTTTTTCATTGCCTTCATTAACAGTTTTAATTTGTGGCTCATTTTCATGTAACAATTATAATCATGGAAATTTTAAAATTCTGATTTTTCCTGCACTCAACTTTTACAGATATAGCATCCAATGACTATACTAATTTCTTTTTTTTTTTTTTTTTTCTGAGACAGAGTCTCGCTGTCACCCAGGCTGGAGTGCAGTGGCGTGATTTCAGCTCACTGCAGGCTCCGCCCCCCGGGGTTCACGCCATTCTCCTGCCACAGCCTCCCGAGTAGCTGGGACTACAGGCGCCCGCCACCTCACCCGGCTAATTTTTTGTATTTTTTTTAGTAGAGACGGGGTTTCACTGTTTTAGCCAGGATGGTCTCGATCTCCTGACCTCGTGATCTGCCCGCCTCGGCCTCCCAAAGTGCTGGGATTACAGGCGTGAGCCACCGTGCCTGGCCTAGCATCTAATGACTATACTAATTTCTATTCTCATTTTGGGAGAATACCAATTGCAGGTTTTTCTCTAGTTTTTCTCACTTTTAACACAGTATCTCTTTTATAGTACTAATAAATTTGCTTTGATTCATTAGTTTTACATTAATTTAATCACCATTCATTAATTATTTATTCATTTAAACATAGTTTTTAATTTTTTAGCTTTTATTTTAGGTTTGGTGATACATATGAAGGTTTGTTACATATATAAGCATGTGTCACAGGGGTTTGTTATACATATTATTTCATCACCCAGGTATTAAGCTCAATACCTAATAGTTATCTTTTCTGCTTCTCTCCTTCCTCTCACTCTTCCCCCTCAAGTGGACCCCAGTGTCTGTTATTTCCTTCTTGGTGTTCATAAGTTCTTGTTATTTAGCTCCCACTTATAAGTGAGTACATTCAGTATTTGGTTTTCTTTTCCTGTGTTAATTTGTTAATGATGATAGCCTCCAGCTCCATCCATGTTCCCACAAAAGACATGATTTCATTCTTTTTTATGGCTGCATAGTATTTCATGGTGTATATGTACCACATTTTATTTATCCATTCTGACATTGATGGGCATTTAGGTTGATTTCATTTCTTTTTTATTGTGAATAGTGCTGCAATGAAAATCCACGTTCATGTATCTTTATGGTAGAATGGTTTCTAGTCCTCTGGGTGTATAACCAGTAATAGGATTGCTGAGTTGTGTGGTAGTTCTGCTTTTAGCTCTTTGAGGAGTCCCCATACTATTTTCCACAATGATTGAACTAATTTGCACTCCCACCAACAGTATATAAGTGATCTTTTATCTCTGCAACCTCGCCAGCATGTGTTTTTTTTTTTTTTTCTTACTTTTTAATAATTGCCAATCTGACTGGTGTAAGATGGTATCTCATTGTGGTTTTGATTTGCATTTCTCTAATGCTCAGTGATATTGAGCTTTTTTTCATGTTTGTTAGATGAACGTATGTCTTTTTTTGAGAAGTGTCTGTTCATGTCCTTTGTCCACTTTTTTTTTTTTTTTTTTTTTGAGACGAAATCGCTCTCTGTCGCCCAGGCTGGAGTTCAGTGGCATGATCTCTGCTCACTGCAACCTCTGCCTCCCGGGTTCAAGCGATTCTCCTGCCTCAGCCCCCTGAGTAGCTGGACTACAGGCACCTGCCATCATGCCCGGCTAATTTTTTGTATTTTTAGTAGAGACAGGGTTTCACCAAGTTAGCCAGGATGGTCTCGATCTCCTGACCTCGTGATCCGCCCACCTCGGCCTCCCAAAGTGCTGGGATTACAGGTGTGAGCCACCGTACCCGGCCTTTGTCCACTTTTTAATGGAGTTGTTTGATTTTCCTTTGTAAATTTGCTTATATTCCTTATAGATGCTGGATGTTAGGCCTTTGTCAGATGAATGATTTGTAAATATTAACTTAAACATAGTTTTAAAATGTCTGACCTTTCTTTTGCCACTTGTTCATTCTTATAGAGAAAGAGATGGGTATTTTTGTTTGGTTGGTTGGTTTTTGGCATTGGGATTAGAGGCGGGTTTTATGAGAGATAAAGAGACCATTTAAAAAATCATTTAGTAAATATGGAGAAAAATGGAAAAGTTTACTGTTAATAGGCTTTGCTTTTGTTCCACAAGTAGAGGTAGACGAAGGGATCAGAGAGATATTTTTGTTTTTGTTTGTTTGTTTGGCTTGATCTGGCAGCAGAAAATTTTTCTGCAGAACCCTTCTTTCATTGTGTGTTGGTAGCCCTGAGTTAGGCAGGCAGCTCAACCCTGTTTCCCTGGCATGCTGCCAGGGAAATGCTGGAGGCAACTGTGGCACTTCCATTGGTGCCATATACAAATACAGTATGTGCCGTCCTGGTCCCTGCTCCCTCTAGCCTTGGAAACCTGTAGCATGTCCCAGGGCTGGTTGAGATCGACATGTCTCTCTCTCACTTTCCTCCTCACACTCCACCTCAGTTCTAGGCATGCTTGCTACAAATTAGGAATGACAATGACAGCCTTCGGTTCAATATTCTTCCACTAACCATCTGCAGGCAGAAGGTAGGGCACAAATCAGTGTTCTTCTTTCAGGTTAGCGTCATTTGAATTAGAGGTGGATTTTGGGGGTCATCAAGCTTTATAGAATGCTAGAGATACATCATTATGGGACAAAAATATCACTGAAAACATTTAATAAAAAAGAAAACAGCATTTACCCATATCTCCTTTGGGGAGATGAATCTGGATGTTGAGAAAGAATACTTTGATGATCTGGTTGAAGTGGGGATTGAGTGCACAAGGAACATACTCAGGTCAGACAAGATCACCACAACAGCTCCTGGCATGGCAGGGGCTCCTATTAACTGTTGAGTAGCATGTCCAAGTTGAAAGATGGGAAGACTAAGACTCCATATTGCCCTTCATTAGCTCTCCAATCCCCTGCCCCTTTCAGACAACCCCTCATGTCCTTTATATATAAATGCTTATCAGATATTAAAGAATATGGAGTTGAAAGGGCACCAAATAATCAAACTGCCAAGGGTTATCAGGTGTTTTGGTCTGGCCCTTATCTGCATTCTGTATTGTGAAAGTTCCCTAAAGTTTCTGGCCTGTGGCTGAGACCATTGCTCTAGTTACCAGGGCTGTTACAGTGTCCCAGCTCTTCTGTTTATATTCACATAGACTTTCAGTAGATATCTGAAGATTTAAGCATATGATTTTTTAGGTTGCCACACTATTTGGACCCATCTATTTCCAAGTTTTAAAAATCTTGGCTTTCAAAAAAATCTTGAATTTCATATATAAAACTTCGCACACTTTTCTGATCAAAAAATAAATTTGTGTAGTTAAGCTGAATTTCTAAGGACATGATATAGCTGAAAAGTTTTATGCGGGTGGTCAGTATCTTAGGCAGAGGTTTTAGGTGTGACTTGACTTTGATGTTCCCAGATATTTTATGCTCTATCACAAAGGTTTAAAATCACCCAAGGTTGTATTATTTCAGAGTTGGTTTTAATATCAAGTGCACCAAAAGCACCCAGAGAGAGATAATGCTATACAACAACAACAGCACGAAAAGCCATTGGAATGGAACTGTGACAATTGCATGATTAATACAAATGCTGGAGGTTTGCCATCAGTAAATTTCCTACAACATTTAATCACTTTTCAAGTTAAATAAACTCAAACCACGTTTGAATTTTCTGATACTTGCACATATCAGAGTCACGCAGTTTGAATTTTTCTCAGATCCCTTTTCGTCACAGCTGTACTCATGATAACTTTGTCCATGGTTACATCCCATCATCCCTTGTTGTATGCCTTTCACTCTTTTGTCATGTAAACTGCTATGGTGTGAATGTTTGTGATACTTCCAAAATTCATGTTAAAACTTAGTCATCAACGTGATAGTATTAAGAGATGGACCCTTCACAAGGTGATTAAGACATGAAGGTGGAACCCACATGAATGGGATTAGTAACTTTATAAAAGGGCTAGAGAGAATAAGCTAGACCCCCTTTTGCCCTTTTCCATCCCTCTGCCATCTGAGGGAACTGTTCAATTTCTCTGGAGGACACAGAGTTCAAGGTGTCATCTTGGAAACAGAGACTACAGACACTGAACTCATCAGCGCTTTGATCTTGGACATCCCAGTCTCCAGATCTATGAGAAACAAATGTATGTTCTTTATACATTATGTAGTCCTCAGATGTCTTTTCATAGCAGCAGGAATGCTAATACATTGACCCTTCTGTCATATCCTCAGGAGCCTCTCTTCCCCTGAGCAGGGGCTGTGCTCAGCTTTGGGTGCCATGAGACCTGGCAGACCCAACTCACTGCCCCTTCTCTAGGCAATTTGTCCCTCATTGTGCTAGAGGGCAGCTTCACCCAGCCTCCCCTGCTTGAAAGAAGCTGCTGCCTTTTCCACATCTGAGGGCTCACATAATAGGTAGCACTAATTCACCCAGTGGGAAGATTGAGAGAACAGCCTGGAGGGGAGGTCGATGAGAGGACACAGGAGCCTTCTGACTTCATTTAACCTCTCAAAAATCAGGAGCAAATTTCTTCCTACTAGAAGCAATGCATTTGAGGTGACACTTTTAGATATGATAAGATTGTCTTTTGAATGTTAACACAAGAAAAGGTCATTGTTGAAGGCTTCCTAAAATAGAAAAGTTTGTATGTGCATGGTAGGGGATAATGAAAGAAATTCATATTATAATAAAAGTTAAAAGACAAATATGAATAATAGAGTCTTTGCAAAGTTATTTGTTCTCATTAATATATCTAAGTGTTAAAGATCTGAAATTATCAGGTTATTAGCGCCCCAAGGGAAAGAATTATGCCTCAGGAAATTCAATTAATAAACAAGCCCCCTGGGCATATTTAGACTTTGTTGGAAATACACATACATATATTAGGTATCAAGTGCAGAATAAAGCAGACTCTCAGATCTAATATATTATAAAAATGTACACTACTTTTGAAGAAAGGAAATTAAAACACACATATACACAACGCATTTGGAAGCTTGAAACCAGTGTCTTTTATTTGACGTTAAATCTTTGATTGATATGTTTATCCTTTTATCATTTTCCCCTACCTTGCACATTTTTAGCATTCTTCTCTGACAGGGAACCAACTGCAGAATACATCATCTTTTCCTTAGTCATACAATCCAGAAATTTAGGAATTAGTCTAGACTTTAAGCCATCCTTCCTTCTTCCTTTTGTCAGTTACCAAAGCTTGCCTATTTTAGTTACAAACAGCTGTCAAATTCACCCATCACATCCTCTCCTCTGTCGCCTTTGTTCAGTTCTGTTTCAGTCTTTGTTCGGATGATCAACACAAATCTTAAGTGAGCTCTTTGCTTTTAGTTTTGCTGCATTCAAGGTCAATGTCATTTACATGTGATAGCCAATTACTCTTCTAAAACAAAATGTGATTTTTTCTTCTGCCTTAAGCCTTTAAATAGCTTCTTACTGGCACATAGAGATAACAAACTGCTGAGGATGGTGCAACATGGTTTGACCCCTCCAAGCTTTCCCATCTGATATGGTTTAGCTCTTTGTCCTCACCCAAATCTCATCTTGAATTGTACTCCCATAATTCCCATGCATTGTGGGAGGGACCTTGTGGGAAATAATTAAATCATGGGGCAATTTCTCCCATATTGTTCTCATGGTAGTAAATAAGTCTCACAAGATCTGATGGTTTAAAAAGGGAAAACCCATTTCACTTGGCTCTCATTGTATCTTCTTTTTGCCTGCCGCCATCCGTTTAAGACATGACTTGCTCCTTCTTGCCTTCTGCCATCATTTTGAGGCCTCCCTAGCCATGTGGAACTGTAAGTCCATTAAACTTCTTTTTCCTCCCAGTCCTGGGTATGTCTTTATCAGCAGTGTGAAAACAGGCTAACACAGTAAATTGGTACCAGCAGAATGGGGCGTTGCTGAAAAGATATCCAAAAATGTGGAAGCAACTTTGGAACTGCATAACAGGCAGAGGTTGGAACAGTTTGGAGGGCTCAGAAGAAGACAGGAAATGCAGGAATGTTTAGAACTTCCTAGAGACTTGTTGAATGGCTTTGTCAAAAATTCTGATAGTGATATAACAATAAGGTCCAGGCTGAGGTGGTCTCAGATGGAGATGAGGAACTTGTTGGGAACTGGAGCAGAGGTAACTCTTCTTATGTTTTAGCAAAGAGACTGGTGGCATTTTGCCCCTGCCATGGAGATTTGTGGAACTTTGAACTTGAGGGAGATGATTTAGGGTATCTGGAGGAAGAAATTTTGAAGCAGCAAAACCTTTATGAGGTGTCTTGGATGCTGTTAAAGGTAATCAGTTTTACAAGGGAAGCGGAGCATAAAAGTTTGGAAAGTTTGCAGCCTAACTGCGATAGAAAAGACAATCCCATTTTCTGAGGAGAAATTCAAGCAGGCTGCAGAAATTTGCGTAAGTAACAAGCTGAATGTTAATCCTCAAGACAATGGGGAAAATGTCTCCAGAGCTTGTCAGAGGTCTTCACAGGAGCCCCTCCCATCATGGGCTCGGAGGCCTAGAAGAAAAAATGGTTTCATGTGTCAGGCCATGGGTCCCTGTGCTGGGTGCAGCCTAGGGACTTGGTGCCCTGTGTCCCAACCTCTCCAGCTGTGGCTGAAAAGGGCCATTGTAGACCTTGGGCCATAGCTTCAGAGGGTGCAAGCCTCAAGCCTTGGCAGCTTTCATATGGTGTTGAGCCATCGAGTGCACAGAAGTCAAGAACTGAGGTTTGGGAACCTCCACCTAGATTTCAGAAGATATCTGGAAATGCCTGGATGCCCAGGAAGAAGTTTGTTATAGGGGCAGGGTCCTCATGGAGAAACTCTGGTGGGGCAGTGCAGAAGAGAAATGTGGGTTGGGAGCCCCTACACAGACTCCATGCTGAGGCACCACCTAGTGGAGCTGTGAGAAGAGGGCCACCATCCTCCAGACCCCAGAATGATAGATCCATGGAGAGCTTGCACTATACACCTGGAAAAGCTGCAGACACTCAATGCCAGCCAGTGAAAGCGCCCAGTAGGGAGACTATACCTTGCGAAGCCACAGGGGTGGAGCTGCCCAAGACCATGGGAATGCACCTCCTGCGTCAGTGTGACCTGGATATGAGACATGGAGTCAAAGGAGATCATTTCAGACCTTTAAGATTTGACTGTGCTGCTAGATTTTGGACTTGCATGGGGCCTGTAGCCCCTTTGTTTTAGCCAGTTCCTCCCATTTGGAATGGCTGTATCTACCCAATGCCTGTACCCCCATTGTATCTAGGAAGTAACTAACTTGCTTTTGATTTTACAGCTTATAGGCGGAAGGGACTTGCCTTGTCTCAGATGAGACTTTGGACTGTGGACTTTTGAGTTAATGCTGAAATGAATTAAGACTTTGGGGGATGATTGGGGAAGGCACGATTGGTTTTGAAATGTGAGGACATGAGATTTGGGAGGGGGTTCGGGGCAGAATGATATGGTATGGCTCTGTGTCTCCTCCCAAATCTCATCTTGAATTGTACTCTCATAATTCGCATGCATTGTGGGAGCGACCCAGTGGGAGATAATTGAATCATGGGGGTGGTTTCCCCCATACCATTCTCATGATAGTGAACAAGTCTCACAAGATCTGATGGTTTGATAAGGGGAAACTCGTTTTGCTTGGCTCTCATTCTCTCTTCTCTTTGCCTACCACCATCCATTAAGACAAGACTTGCTCCTCCTTGCCTTCCACCATGATTGTGAGGCCTCCCTAGCTACGTGGAACTGTAAGTCCACTAAACTTCTTTTTCTTCCCAGTTTCAGGTATGTCTTTGTCAACAGCATGAAAACAGGCTAACACACCATCTCGACTCTCATTACCACTCTCGTGTGGTATTTACTCACATCATGCTTGACTGATTTAAGTTGCCTGTATGTATTGTATTCTCACTCAGATCTTGCTCCTTTACCTGGGTAGGTCCTACTCACTCTACCCATATGAAGCAATGTCTCCAGCAGGAGTTCTTCCCAGACTTCCTCCAGAGTGGGTTAGAATCCTTTTTATAGCCTCCAAAAGCACTATGTGACTCTCTCTCATAGTAGTTGTCTTACTATAGCAGATCAATATACTTTCATTGGTAGAACAAGGTTAGGGTTGACATTTTATTTCTCTTTAAATCCCTGGATATAACACCAAGCCTGGCATATTGAAAAAACTCATTAACTTAGGGCTCTGCACTAGCTGTTCACTCTGCCTTTATTGGTTTTCCCCAATAGCTGCATGGCTCCCCATTCACTTCCTTCAAGTTGTTGTGTATCTGTTACCTTCTCAATGAGACCAACCCTGACAGAGAGAAAGGGACTGATGTTATAAATCCAGTTGTAATCTAACCCCAAAGCTTAAACATATAAGGCAAACAAGAAAAACTCTATGTGATCTCACTTGTAAATATCTTTAAATGTACTAATAAAGTCTGATAGCAGAGCAAATGAGTAATTTGTTCTGAACTATAGAAATGCAAAAATATATTATCTTTAAAACATAATAAATAACATCATCTAATACAATTTTCAAAATTCAATTGTCTCAAGAGATTCCAGAAAAGTGGTTTAAATTTAATTCCATATAAAAATAATTAATCATAAAATAATTGAATTAATTAACCCAATGAAGATATTGGCAAATCAATAGGCAATATCATACCTGAATGTAAAACATTAGCGATAATTTCAATAAAGCCACAATGAAGGCAAAGATATGAAATGTTGTTTATATCTATATATATCTATATATAGATATATATCTATAGATATACATATAAACAACTATATATATATATATATATATATATATAGTTAGAGACAGGATCTTGCTATGTTGCCCAAGCTGGAATGCAGTGGCCAGTCAGCCATGATCATAGTGAGCTACAGGTTTGAATTCCTGGGCTCAAGCAGTCCTCCTGCCTTAGACTACCAAGTAGCTGGGACTATAGGTGCATGCCGCCATACTTGGCTTCATTAATAGTTTTAATGTTCTGGCAATTATAACCAAAACAATAGATAATGTAATCAAAATAAAAATTATAATTGGAAGATAAAATATTAGGGATAATAATGTTGAATATATAACATTTATTGAGTCAATGAGGGGGTAAAAAATAAAGATTCAGAAACATATGTAAATATAAAAAAAAATTCTCCTTAAATACCAAAAATTAATTGGTAGAAAATGTAATAGAAAATAATCACCTCAAAATAGCAACAAAATATAAAATAGTTAAAAATAATTGTAGCCAAATGTGTGCTAGACTTTCAGGGAAAAAAAACACTGTGAAAATATATAACAGAAATGTTAAAAAGTGAAAGGACTACCATTTTTTGAAAGATCAAAAATTATGTCAATATTATTCTTAGAATGTTAATTATTTTTAAATGTATTCATATGACATCACTTAGAAGATATTTGGAACTTGAAATTATAATTCTAATTTTACTCCAGAATAATTAGAGACAAATGAGAATGGCTATGTTTAAAAAATGAACTCTTAAGGATTTATATTTAATAGGATATGGCCACTAAAGTATCTTATAAAGTTTTAATAATGAAATGGCATAAGCATTGAGAGGAAGATTTATGAAACAAAATAATACCATTAGATACAGTTGCTAATGTACACAAGAAGTTAATAGTAAATAAGGTATATACATCAGCATGAAAGAGGTTTATTTAATAAATATTTTTCAGGGCCGGGCATGGTGGCTTATGCCTGTAATCCTAGCACTTTGGGAGGCCAAGGCTGGTGGATCACGAGGTCAGGAGATCAACACCATCCTGGCTAAGGTGGTGAAACCCCGTCACTACTAAAAATACAAAAAAAATTAGCCAGGTGTGGTGGCAGGCACCTGTAGTCCCAGCTACTTGGGAGGCTGAGGCAGGAGAATGGCGTGAACCCAGGAGGCTGAGCTTGCAGTGAGCCGAGATCGCGCCATTGTACTCCAGCCTGAGCAACACAGCGAGACTCCTCCATCTCAAAAAAGAAAAAAAAAAAAGGAAATATTTTTCAGAATATTGATTTTGATGCTAGTGAAAAAAAGCAAAACAATTAAAATTGACAATACAACACAAAAATTTAGATACTGATCTTATATCAAAATAAATTCCAAAAGTAATAAAAAGCAAAATATTTAAAATCAGTCATGAAAAGTATAATGTATGTATGGCTATTTAATTTACCTCTACAGGATAAAGGATACAGTTAAGTAAAAAACAATAGAAAATTAAAAAATAAAAATATCCTGATTTGAATATTAAAAAGTAAATAACTTATCAAAGAAGGCATAAAGTTAAAAATTAATAACAAAAATGTATAGTAAATAAGCCACAGAAATACTTAACATAATAGAGAAAAAGCTCATATCAAACACAAAAATATGGCAAATTGAAATAAAAGTAATTTTGCAAATAGTGCTGCATAACTACTAATAAAATACAGACTGGTTAATCTCAATGGTGATCAAAGAAATCTAAATTAAAATACAATTTTTGCTTATTAAATTAGTAAAGATGAAAACATTTTAAAATGCAGCTTCAGTAGGCCATCATTGAAATATGCACCCTCATACATAACTGAGAGTAGAAAATTATGTACTCTTTTGAAAAGCAAGTAAAATATCCCTACCCTCTGACTTGGTAATTTCCCTTTTAGAAAAATCTACCCTAAGGAAAGAATCTGATATACAGATAGAGATTTATCTGTTGTTTATAACAGTGAAAATTTAGCAATAACCTAATTGTTTAACCTTGGGGAAATAGCTAAGAAAATTATGATGCATCCATATAAAGGAATATTCTATACAGAGGCCACAAAGTCAAAATGAACAGAGACCAGTCAGTTAATATAAATGAGTAAAACAGGGAGATGAAAGAAAACCTTATAGACAAACCAATACTTGATCTACATTAGAAGCGGCCATTAAGCTCTAAGTATCAATAAGTTTTTGAGAGGATCCAGGTGCCTTTTTCTATAATTCCTTATTTTCTTGCAGCAGCTGGAAATCTGGATTAGTTAATGTTAAATCAATCAACTTTTACATTACTGGCAACTAATTTAAACTTTATGTCTATAAACAAAGCAAATCTGCCAGCCCAATGTAATGCATGGAAGATTGCTTTAAATCTTTTGTTGCACAACTATTAAAATTAATTTTCATGGAAATCTTATTTTGAAACATGGAGGATTGCCCATAATATAATAAACAGGAGATTTAAAATTTGAAGGCTGAAAACTGCCTCCAGACAAGGATAAAGTTTATTTTGTCATCATTGCCTGCCCAATATCCAGCACAAAGTCTGATACAGAGCAAGCAGCTGCTCAGCAAACATTCAAATGACTGTTATCAGATGGAAATACTAAGTCAGCTGTAAACAAAAGTGCATAAACTGACCGAAAATATATCAATATGTCAACATTAATTGCCTCTTGTTTTCCTTACTTGAAAAGAAAATATTAGATTCATTTTATTCATTAGTATTTCATTCATTCATTTCATAAATATTGAGGACCCAGAATTTACTGGGGAATGTTCTCAATAATGGAGATATAGAAGTTAAAAGAAAAAAACGACAAAAATAAATTCTTGCTTCATGAAACTTGTATTCTAATTAGGGACGACGTGCAATAAACGATATAAATAAATAAACTGTATAGTATGTTTCATGTGAAGTGAGAAGACATAAGAATTAAATGCCTTAACATTTGTTCTTGAGATTTGTTTTAATCAGGTGTGTTAAGACACAGAGACATGAGGTGATTTCCATAGAGGAAGAAGTTTCTGCTCACAGATACTAAAAACAGGAGACACAGCACACCATGCTGGGCCACATGAAAGGGCACCAAGGGAAGTCAGTGGGCAGAAGGGCTGAGAGAAAGTCATAGGCTACAACCTTTATCGGGGTTTCAGAGGGAAAGGTGAGGTAGGGCAGCGTAAACACCTTTGGACTGCCTAGTTTGTATAACGCAGGTGGGCTTTGCGGCATAAGGTCTGTCCCTAGCTGACTTGGACCTGACCCTGGGTTGATTGAGGGGAGAGGAAACACTGGCCTAGGTACATAAGAGCTTGATAAAGGAAATGGTTAGGGCTGTGGGCTCTGGATTGGTTAGTTTGTGGATGAAAGATGTGCTCCCTAACAAGCCTTTTGCTATCCCTTAGAATTGACTACCTCTGGGAGGGCAGTCTCTCCCTAATTAGTGACAATAGAAATGCCAGAACACCAAGAATAAAGAAAATAAGTACAATTAAGACAGTAAAATATAGCAAAGAAAGGGGATAGAGAATGTTGGAGTGAGTGGGCTGGAATTTTAGACAGGAATGCCAGGATAGGCCTCACTGAGAAGATGAAAAATTGTGTGAAGATCTGAAGTTGGAGAGGGAGTGACCCATTTGCATATCAAAGAAGTTCTTTCCAGGCAGAAGGAACTGCAAGTGCAAAGGCATCGATGTGGGAATGTGTCTGGCCATTTGAAGGAATAGCAAGTAGAACAGAATGACTTGACCTACGTGAGTACAGTTGAAGGAAATAAGTCAGAGACATAGTGGGGTGAGGTGCAGAGGGGAGAAGAGTGAGCAAGTACTGTAGGCTGTTGTAACCCATTTTAAGGATTTTGACTTTTAGCTAACTGAATCCACAAATGTGCTTATATATAATAAAAAATGGCCAAGTATGGTTTATCCCAGGAACATGAAGATGATAAAAGTTAGAAAATACATTGACAATTTACTACATTAATAGACCAAAAGAAAAAAAAGGTTATTATTTCATTTGATTCAGGAAAAAAAGCACTTGATGCATTTTAGTACATATTTAAAACATTACAAAAAAATCCTAGGAAACTATAATTAGAAGGAAACCTTCACTTTATAGAGGTCATGTACCAAAAATTTACAGTACACTACCCCTAGCAAAAGACCTTAAGTACATTCCCTCTAAAATTGAGAATGAGATTAGTATGCTTATTCTCACTATTAATGCTTAACATGGTCCTGGAAGTCCTGGCCAAGTGTGTAACAAAAGAAAAAGAGAAGGAAAAGTAGTAAAATTTTAAATAGTAGAAATAAAATTGCCATTATTTATGGAAGTATGATCTGCCTTAAAACATTAAAAAAGAATTATTAAATTATTAAATCTAATAAGAAAGTTCAGTAAAATTGTCATGAAGAAGATTAAAAAAACAAATTACTTATATGGAGAACTTGAAACAATACTTATATAGAGAATGTTTTAAATATCTAATAAGGCTACAAGAATACAATGGGAATCACTGGGGAGACGGTCATTATTACTCTTGGCTAAGACAACCTAATATTATAAAAATGTCAATTATACTTAAATTAACCTGTAAATTCAGTGCAATACCAAATATTTATTTCTATTTTGTTCATGACTTAATATATTTATTTTAAAATTTACATGGCTAAATAAATATCCACCATCCACCATCACTACATTAATTTTAATTTAAAAAGAGAGAAAATAGAAATGATTTTCTTGACTGGATATTAAGATATATATATATATATTAAAAACAGTGTGGTATTGATGGGGGGAAAAAAGGCAAACTGGCCATTGAAAAGAATGAACATGTAAAAGACAGATATATATGATTATGAAAATTTAATATACAATAAAGATGGCAAATCGATGAGGAAAGTATAGATTACATATGAGTCCATTTTCACACTGCTGTAAAGAAAATACCCAAGACTTGGTAATTTATAAACAAAGGAGGTTTAATTGATTCACATTCAATGTCTCAGGGCGGGGGTGACTCAGGAAGCTTGCAATCAGGACAGAAGGGGAAACAGGAATATCTTACATAGTGGCAGGCAAGAGAGAGCTTCTGAGAGCAGGAAAAACTGCCTTATAAAACCATCAGATCTTGCGAGAACTCACTCTCACTCTCACAAGAATAGCATGGGGGATCTGCTCCCATGATCCAATCACCTCCCACCAGTCCCTTCCTCGACACACAGGGATTATGGGGATTACAATTTGTGGTGAGATTCAGATGGGGAAACAGAGTCAAACCACATCATATTACTTGGGAAAACTCCCACAAAATCAAGAAAAAATGAAACTTTTCCCTACATATCACTATATATAAAAGGAGATCGCAGGTAATTAAATACCTAAATGTGAAAAATAAATCTATAAGCTTCATGGAGGAAAATGAAAATGTAATTGTAAACTACAGGGAAGTAGTAATTCTTAAACATAACTTTAAATGTACAAACCACAGAGCAAAAAAAAAATGAATTATACAAAAATTAAGAATTTCTTTTCAGAAACTGATATCTTGGATAAAGTTAATAAGTGACAGAAGGTGAGAAATAATTTGCAGTTGTTTAAAACCACCAAGAAATTAATATCTAGAATATAAAACAAACTCTTACAAAATCACAAAAAGACAGAAAAACCAAGAGAAAAATGGGCAATGGTTGTGAATAAATAGTTTAACAAAAAGGAAATAAAAAATTAAGCATATGAAGTCATATTTTAAATAATTGCTAATCAGAAAATGAAAGTTAAACTACGATAAAATACTGCTTTACATCATTAGCCTGACAAATTAGAAAGCTGACTAACGCTGAGCATTGGTGAGAATATGGACTTCTTGCACCCTGCTGGTGGGAATGTAGACTGTTGCAACCATTATGGAGTGTGGTCTGTCATCAGTAAGGCAATTAAGAAAATGCATATTCACCCTATCATCTAGAAATTTCACCCCTTAATATATATTATAGAAATTAGTGCTAGTCATCAAATATTTCTGTCCCTCAACCTCCCAGGCACATGGTAAGATTGCACTGATTTGCTCTTCCACCTTTGAAGATAGATGTGGCCATGTGATTTACTTTGGCCGATGAAATGTGAATAGAGGTATGTTCTCTTGCTACTGCTGCAGTGATAATGGAAACAATAGGTTAAGATGGAGTCTCTATCCCCCTGGGTCCTTGGGTGGCTATAATAGGCATATTCTCTATGTTAGTTAAGACCTATCTTGGATCTCCAGAATGAGTGAAAAATAAAATTTGTTGTGTTAAGCCACTGAAATTATGAGGTTGTTTGTTCTTGTAGCGCAATTTGTAACTGATACAGTATTCCAAGGAATTTTTTATATAGGCACATCTTATGACCTGAATATGTATCTCCTCCAAATTCAAATCTCGAAGCCCTGCCCTTCACTGTGGCTATATTTGGGGATAGGGCTTTTGATAGGATTTCTTTCTCTCTCAATATATGCACAGAGGAAGGGACACAGGAGGACATGGTTAGATGGTGGCCATTTACAAGTCAGGAAGAGATCCCTCACCAGGAACCAAACTGGCTAACATTTTCATCTTGGAGTTTTAGCCTCTAGAACTGTGAGAAAAAAAAGTATCTGTTGTTTAAACCATCTACTTTGTGCTATTTTGTTATGGCAGACCTAGCTAACTAATACAGTACATAAGGTGATATGTATAAGGGTTTTTTTTTTTTTTTTTTAAGCTTTTTAGTAGTTGTGGGGAGCTGGAAGCAATCTGATCCTCTGTTATTGACTAAATTATGACCCTGCCTCCAAATTAGTATATTTGAAGTTCTAACTCCCAGTACTTTAGAACATGACTGTATTTGGACATAGGACCTTTAAAAAGGTGAGTAAGGTTAAATGAGGTCATAGGATGGAGTCCTAATCCAATAGTATTTGTGACCTTATGAAAAGAGACACCAGCTAGTTCTTTCTCACTCTGTGTGCAAGCACCAAGGAAAGGCCATGAGAGTACACAGCAAGAAGGTGGCCATCTGCAACCCAAGGGAAAATCCCTTCCCAGACATCAATCTTTCTGCCATCTTGATTTTGAACTTCCAGCCTCCAGAACTGTGAGAAATAAATTTCTGTTGTCTAAGCTGCCCTATCTGTGATATTTTGGTTATAGAACCATGAGTAGATAAATATAACCTCCATCCTTGGGAGAACAGGCAGGTAAAATCTGGTGGCTGCAAAATCCCAACTACTAATCCATCTTACTTAGGGAGTTTTTCTTGGCTGGGCTATAACCGTTTGATTCTCCTGGGAGTATCAGGTTTTCTTGTTATTTGTACCACCAACCCTTACTCCAACCATATCAAAATTCTTTCCCTGGAATTTTTTTTAAATTAGGAATTAGAGATGACATAAATCAGCACAGCTCTGGTACTGGTCTAAAAGGAAGGAGAATAGAAGAAATTGGAATTCAAAAAAAGGAATCAAAGATGAGAGGCAGAAAGAAAGTTTTGCTGGTATTTAATTTCTTAGTTCCAGAAGTGTCTGAGATCTGTTACATTTTGCTCCACCTGCAGCTTGATTTTTAAGCCAAATATTAATACATCTTCTCCTTGAGATTCAGCCATATAAAATTGACTTTCTTTATTTGGAATTAAAATAATATAAATCTCAAACAAGGCTTCAAGTTTTCTGGATTCTTCACATCTAAAAGTTTTAAGAACCCACAACCTAAGACTAAGAGAACCCCAGCTAGTTCTCAGTGCACAGAAGTTATTCTGCAAGGAGCAAATATACCTATAGTTGGAAAAGGTGCTATAAAAAATGAGACTTTTGTCTTTGACTTTGGAATCAGCACAGTATGAAAACACTTTAGAAACTCTAAAGCATTTTATATTTGCATTGTGCAGGATAATTCTTCAGTTTACCTGCCAACTAGAGTAAGCCACTGAAATGCAAGTTTCCTCTAGTGCCATTAAATTGCCCCATATAATTCATAAGGTATGTTGTGGTATAATCTACCTGGACATAAGGGAAAAAAAGTATCTCTCTCTCAAACAAAGATAACACTTTGCAGGAGGGAGGGAGGGTGGTGACATGGTCAGGCTGAAAGCTGAGACATGATCACATGAAGTTGCCTGTACAGGAAACACGTAAGACTTGCTGCAGTGCCCTGACCCTGACTTCAGACTTTAGATGGTCATTCTAGAAATCTCTGAGTGATATTTTGAAACTATGGCTGTAGTATTTCATTCTCTTCCAAGTTCTTGACCATTCTTTTCTCTACCAAAGAGCAGACTTTATGCATCCTGCTGAGCCACTGGAATATTTCTAAGACAGTAGTTCTGGAGGTTAACTTTTCTAGATACAAATTAGATAATAAAGAAACTCATTATCCTTAGTCTCAACTCACATGAAATCCTGAGGGTCCATCCTGAGCCATCTGAAGGTTCAGATATGTCAGTGTTGGTTTCACCTTTTGATTTAAACAGTACCTTATCCCATTCCTACAGTGAAATAGCTAAAATCTGCTATAGTAATGAAATGAATTGTTTTCATGCTACTCATCATATATACTCTTCAATGCCAACAGTAATCATACCTCACAAGTTTTTCCTTAGAATCTCAGAACTCAATAAAAACACTCATTTAGTACTTAATAAGTAGATAGCACCTAATTAGTTTTAGTATCTCAAACGCTTCGGAGGAAAGGCAGCTTATTAGTAGGAATTTCTAAACATATATTAAGCCTTCTAATGCCCCTTAAGTGCTATAAACGTTTTAACATTTTAGTACAAATGCTGAGAGAGTCAGTTACTTGCCATACCACCAGACATAAGTTAGTAAAGATGAGAGTGAATTCTAATTTTCAGTCCATTTCTTTCCCTGCAGAACTCCACAGAATTCCTTTTAATGGTAGACAACATAGCACAATGCAACTTCTAGGGTTGTTATTTGATTCTGATGCAATGCCTTTTATTTTGTGTCCCTGGTGCAGTTCTTCTATCATTACAATGGAAAACATGACAGCTCAGTGCAGAAACGTGTTCAATCTAAGGTAAAACACATGCAGAAGCATCAGGACTGAATTCAAAATTCTGTTAATAAACATCACTGACAGAGTATCTTAGCTTAGTTAGCAAGTTAAAGTTCTGTGACATTAAGGTATGTGCAAATCTGAAAAAGCCTTCAGCATTTCCACACAAGTCTGCAAGATTCAGGATTACAGTAGGCTGAATTTTTCTGAAGGCATTTCCCAGGTATAATGACAGGCTGGTACATTCAAAGCACATTTTTCTAGGCAGGTATTTACTTAATTGCTATTTAATGCACCTTCAGACATAAAGTTCCCTTGAGTCAAAATGAAATTACTCAATAGCCACAGACCAATCCATGAGACTTATTCTCAAAATATAACCCAAACACAACACCTCTTGTCACTAAGAGAAGTTTAGAGAGAAGGGAAAAAAACAAGTGGCTAGCCCTTCTCTTTCTCTTCTGTTAAATAACATTACTTTCATGATCCGGTTTCTTCAGATTCATCCAATGGGGACCTTACAACCAATGCTATCAGCCGATTTCTGCATACTCAGAAAACACACCAACTATGCACTCTTACAGTATTGTGACTCCAGTTGAGCTTTTTTATATATTATGAAATATTTAAATCAAAGAGGTATGAGGAATAATATAATATAGTCACCATGCTGCTTCACAAAGAAAATGCTAATACAGTTAAAGTCCTGTGTGTATTTCTACACCATTTCTTCCCCAACACCTTTCTCCCAGGAATAACCGCTGTATTAAAATTGGCATTTTATTGTTTCTCTGCATTTATTATTTGAGATTCATTCATACAAATATGGATTTTATTAATTTCACGGCAGTACTGCATTCCACTGCATTAAGATACCATATTTTATTTATTCAATGTTCTATTGATGGACGTTGGAATCATTCCCATTAGGAGCTATTAAGAACAATGCTGCAAAATGCCTACATGTACATGTCTGCTCAGATATATGAGCAAGAGTTACTTTACGGTATATAATATCTAGGTTATGCACAGTCTGCAACTCCCTTAGATTATGATGCACTTCCTCAAAAGGTTGTACCAAGAGCCTCTGTACTTAAGAGCCTCAGTTTTAAGTAATATTTACAGAGTAATAAAATGTTTAATTTTCTAATAAACTTAGTATCTTCAAGCGTTTTAATTTTGCCAACACTCATAAAATGGAGTAACTTTTCATGTTTATTGACCATTGTCTTCCCTTTGTAAATAGTCATTCACCTCTTTTCATTTTTCTTTCTATTATTGATTTATAAGCATTATTTACATATTATAGATTCTAAAAATATATAGTCCTGATCGGAATATGAATATGGAGGGCTTTAATAGGGAAATTGCCCCCACAGTGTATTTAATTAAATATCTAAAGTGGTTTTATGTAGTGAAAAGAATGTTTGTGTTTTTTTTTTAAGATATAAATTCACGATAGATATATAGTAAACTAAGTAAATGCCAGGAAAAAGAAAAACTTGAGCAAGAACATAATCAGTGTACTTAAGAGCCTCAGTTTTAAGTAATTACAGCATAATAAAATGTAAATATCATGCATTTAACCAAAAAGAGTGGCATAATTTTATTGTCGAGTGGGTTTGTGTGGGGAAATAGGATGTAATAAAACTAAATTCTTATTTTATATAGCAGGAAGTCAGTAGATAATATATACAATTTTTAAAAAAGTGAATTGCATGCCACTTAAAAATATGGAGAAAAACATCAATGATAGGTTACTAAAATACTTGAAAGCATTTGCCTCTAAGGAGTAGAATGGAAATAGGCAGGAATGAGATAGGGAACTGTTGGTTTTCACTACAAATGCTGTATTAATAATCAACTGTTAAAAGTTATACATGTATTACTTTGATATAAACATTAAATGTAAAATTTTAGCTATACCTATCTATGAAATTTAGAATTTTAGGTATATCTATCTATAGGCATATAAATAGATTACAAACACAAACATAAAAATACATAGGAACCCATGAACCAAATGTTTAATAGTGTTTACATGGGGTATCAAGGTTGTAATTGACTTATTTTCTAGTTAATACTTCTCTGAGTTTTCCAATATTTCTAAAATACGCATATATTTATTTCTTAGCACAATATTGGTGCTGTTAATTTTTAAAGTGAAAGGAAATAATTAAAAAGAACAAGATTATCCTTCAAAAGGTGTAGGAAATGGACTTCAAATGATGGGAGTGGAGGCCAAAAGCAAAGAACAATTAGGAAACCATGAAGGCCTGAACTAGAGTGTGTCCATGGTAGAAAGTTCAAATTAACATGTTTTGGTAAGAGACAATGTGGGAAAAATTTGAAGCATAAATTTTGAGAGCCTTTAAATTCTCTGGTTTGGGCAAGCTGGTGTTCCCATTCACTGAGATAGGAAATTTGTCTTGTAGAGCAAATTAAGTTCCATTTTAGAGATACTAAATCCTTTATTACACTGCAATAGTTGGAGTGGTCTAACTGCTGTAACTAACAACTGCAATTCTCAGTGGCCTAACACAACTTGACTCTTCTTTCCAGCAAAATGTGGTGCAAATGTTTCTGGCTGGTGAACCTGTGACACTATCGTCTTTCAGTGCTGTCAGGGAAGAGAAAGAGCTTGGGTGATCACACAGACCATGATAGGGATGATAAACAGAAGTGATCTGTGTTGATTCTAACCACATCCCATTAGTCCTATGTCTATCATACAGCCTGCATAACTGCAAGGAACGTTGGCAAATGTCTAGTAAAACACAAATATGAAGCAAAAGTTTAGTTGGACACATAGCATTTTCTCCACTCCAGACCTCCTGGTGGGGAAATTCAGGAGACAGAAATGTCCAGCTGAATTAGAAATCTGAACCAGAGAAAACGTTCAATAATGTCATTACTTAAATGGTAGTTGAAGTCAGGATTAGGTGATTTAGGGGGCACATAGACTAAGAAAGAATTGGCATGGAACCCAAGAGAATGTGTAAACATATGCAAAGGAGGAAGGAAGAGGCAGAGAGGAAACAACCAGAGACAGAAAGTTAAATCAGATGAGAGAATCAGTGAAGGAAGAAACTCCATGATGCCAGACGTTAGAGAAAGGCAAATCGAATTTGAACAGGAAAGCTTTTCTATATTTATCTTGGCAACTAGAAAGTCATTGGTAGCTTTCACATACAAGGATTAAATAGGTTTGGAAGCAGGAATCAATCTCTGGGGGTTGTGGAGAAAGTGGGAAATGAGAAGTATGAATGAATAACAAACATCTCTTTCAAATCCTTTAATATTTTGAAGGGAAGGAAGGCGAGAGAGCAATTAGAAGAGTAGGGATGAATGGGTGATGGAGAACTCCATATATTTTCTTAGTAACCATTTCATTTCCTATTTATGTGAGTCAGAAATACTTAATTACCAAATGGATTGATCAATGTAAGCACACTGGTTTTCTATAATTCCAGTGCAAAAGAATATACTGCTTTACTCAGACTGAATGCCCATACCAAGAGTTTTGCATTATCAATTACAACTTGTCAATTCTATTTACTATTTATGTTAATCTGGGGCCCCAGTTTGAGAGGCCATGTTCCCCATTAAATCACTCAAACATGTGGCAGGCAGGAATTCTCATAAAATTAAATTTCATAAGGGGAGGATGTAGGTTTTGTAGAAAATGTAAAATAGTGTAGCATTGGGCAGGATTAGAATAAGAAAAACATGATGTTGTGGGAAAGGGGAGGGGAGCCAGAAGAAAAATTATGTTTGCTAACAAAATAATTAAATGCTTTGTGGAATATCCATTTAGTTATATATTTAAATGGTTTAATAATTTTTTAAAATTATAAAATATTTACTTTTCTTATATTCCTTTGTTTCTGTTTTTTTGGTAGCAACATTTAACATTGGGACTTACTCTCTTAACAAATTTTAGTAATTTGTTAATTGCTATATAAAAATGGAAACAATTAGGGTAACTATCCAGAGTCTCCGGGAAGGTAGGAGGGCCCTTTCAGCATTTCAGTGACCACTCAGCCTCAAAGCTGTGTTGTCTGTGAGACAGTGTTAGATACAAGATCATATTGTGATCCAAAGTGATTATGGAAACTATATTAAACTAGGGGAGAGGCTTAAACTGTTTAACAGTATTTGCTTCCCTCCTCCTGCACCCCTTGGTATAGGATTCATCAGTTCATAAGCCTGAAAGCTATCTCTTGGTAAGCCTAAAAAGTCAGAGCCTGGAATTCTGATACCTTTGTTCCTCCTAATTGTGTCTCCCCAGCAGCACCAGTGCAGACGTCCCTGACCAGAGGCTAGGAAACTCACTTAATACTTTTCAGCAGCTTACCAAGAGGAAACAGGGGGAGGGAATCACATTTTCACATGAGAAATTATGATCAGCTGTGATCCTCTGTCAGCCCATGAATTTCAACTGGTGCTGCATTTTCAAATTCACTATTTCAGTCCTAATCAGTCTGTGGAAAGCAGTCATGGGGGTTATACTTCACAAGCAGTTTGGCTTACTGAACACTCAAAGGAGACTGCAAGCGAGCTTTCAGCTGATAAAATTTGCTCCTCAGAGTACAAAGGGAATATAAGTAAATCTGTCTTTATAGGCCCAGCATTTGAAGCAAACTAAAGGATAGCTTGAAAGCATTTGATTGTCAGAGATTTGAAGCAAAGCCTGGATTTTCAATAGGTGATAGGCTGGGGCATCCTCTGTGCTGAAGGGGGCAGGAGTTTCTCAAAGCCCTACTGAGTTGGAAATGGATGGACACATTTTATTTCTAGTGCTAAGAAACATCTGGAGGGGAAAGCCTCGCTTCTTGTAGTTTCCTTGGATATTAGAACCTGTTCCACAGAACCCACAAATTCCAAATACTTTTCCCAGGTGAATCCCAAGAGGCAAAATTTTAAGTGGACTTTGTCATGGAGTTACTGTATCTAAAACAGATTTCCATTACTGGGCTTGGAAATAAATAACCTCATGGAAGTACGCATATACATATAAGATTAAGCTACTGTTTCCATTTTGTTTTTGTTTGTTTTCCATCTGGGGGTAAAAATGTCAGAAGTGTATAGTCAAATTAATGTGTTTAAAATAAATCCTACCTTATTGAAAAATCAATAATACTCATTGTTGAAGTTAAAAATCTCTCCATGTTAGAAAAATGCAAAGCCTAAAAGTAGCTGCTTTAAATTATTGTGTTTATGTACCCAGACCAACAAGCACGCTTGCTGGATTGTAGTCTATGGTGCCCTCTGGTGGAACAGAATCACTATCGTGTCTCTTAATCCTTAAAACCAAGTGTCAATGTTCAAAGAAATCTAGATTCATTTTAGACAGATATGTCCTAGGATTTGAAAGACTTCCATGAAGTGTAATGCCAGCTGTTTTGGGGTGTGTGTGTGTGTGGGTGTGTGTGTGCGTGTGTGTGTGTGTGTTGTTTTGATTTTTCAATGAATAGAAAGTCCCCTACTTTTGAATACTCATCCTATGTTGATTTGTTCAGAATTTGAGGCTTCTATAGATACATTTTTGAGGTGTGCCTTAAAAAAAATTATTAAAAAGAATTCTGATAATTCCCAATTCCATAGTTTTAGAAGTAGTAACACTTCTAAACTCTGTCTTTGATAACTTAGTCTTATGACTTGTTTGGTGTTTTTAACCACATAATCTAAAATTTACTACCAGTAAGAGAAATGCCTACTCAAATGGAATCATTGGAAATGATGTTGTACAAACAAACAAGTAAAATAACACCCCCACCAAAAATGAAACCTATTGTGAATGCACGCTTGATTCGCAGCATGTTTGCCCGTTTTCACAACCATTGTAGGTTTGGGCCCTATTCATAAATAATACTGTTAATGGGAGATCATTCATGATTTGGCTCTGTGCTTGTCAGTTGTTGGTATATAGGAATGCTTGTGGTTTTTGCATGTTGATTTTGTATCCTGAGACTACACTGAAGTTGCTTATCAGCTTAAGAAGCTTTTGGACTAAGACAATGGGTTTTCTAGATAGAGGATTATGTCATCTGTAAACAGACAATTTGAATTCCTCTCTTCCTATTCGAGTAACTTCTATTTCTTTCTCTTGCCTGATTGCCCTGGCCAGAACTTCCAATACTATGTTGAATAGGAGTGGTGAGAGAGGGCAATCTTGTCTTGTGCTGATTTTCAAAGGGAATGCTTCTAGCTTTTGCCAATTCAGTATGATATTGACTGTGGGTTTGTCATATATGGCTCATTATTTTGAGGTATGTTCCTTCAAAATCTAGTTTATTGAGTTTTTAACATGAAGGGATGTTGAATTTTATCGAAGGCCTTTTCTGTGTCCATCGAGATGATCGTGATTTTTGTTTTTAGTTCTGTTTATGTGATAAATTACATTTATTGACTTTCGTATGTTGAACCAGCCTTGCATCTGGGGATAAAACTAACTTGATCATGGTGGATGAGATTTTTGATGTGCTGCTGGAATCCATTTGCCTGTATTTTAGTGAAGATTTTTGCACTGATGTTCATTAGGAATATTGGCCTGAAGTTTTCTTTTATTGTTGTTGTATCTCTGCCAGGTTTTGGTATCAGGATGATGCTGGCATCATAAAATGAGTTAGGGAGGAGTCCTTTCTTTTCAATTGTTTAGAATAATTTCAGAGGAAATGGTACCTGCTCCTCTTTCTACCTCTGGTGGAATTCAGCCCTAAATCTGTCTTTTCCCGGGCGTTTTTTTGGTTGGTAGGCTATATATTACTGCCTCAATTTCAGAACTCGCTCTTGGTATTCAGGGATTGAACTTCTTTCTGCTTCAGTCTTGGGAGGGTGTACATATCCAGAAATTTATCCATTTTTTCTAGATTTTCGAGTTTATTTGCATAAAGGTGTTTACAGTGTTTTCCGATGGTTGTTTGTATTTCTGAGGGTCAGTGGTGATACCACCTTTATCATTTTTTATTTTGTCTATTTGGTTCTTCTCTCGTCTTTGTTAGTCTAGCTAGCAGTCTAATTTTATTTATTTATTTTTTCCAAAAAACCGGCTCCTGGATTTGTTGATTTTTTGAAGTCTTTTTCATGTCTTTATCTCTTTCAGTTCCGCTCTGATCTTGGTTATTTCTTGTCTTCTGCTAGCTTTGGGGTTTGTTTGCTCTTGCTTCTCTAGTTGTTTTAGTTGTGATGTTAGAGTGTCGATTTGAGATCTTTCTAGCTTTTTGATGTGGGCATTTAATGTTATACATTTCCTGCTTAACACTGCTTCAGCGGCATCCCAAAGATTCTGGTATGTCGTCTCTTTGTTCTCATTAGTTTCAAGGAACTTCTTGATTTCTGCCTTAATTTCATTATTTACCCAGGACTCTTTCAGGAACAAGTTGCTGAATTTCCACATAGTTGTGTGGTTTGAGTGAGTTTCTTTTTTTTTTTTTTTTTGAGACGGAGTCTCGCTCTGTCGCCCAGGCTAGAGTGCAGTGGCGCGATCTCGGCTCACTGCAAGCTCCGCCTCCTGGGTTCACGCCATTCTCCTGCCTCGGCCTCTCCGAGTACCTGGGACTACAGGCGCCCGCTACCAGGCCCGGCTAATTTTTTGTATTTTTAGTAGAGACGGGGTTTCACCGTGGTCTCGATCTCCTGACCTCGTGATCCGCCCGCCTCGGCCTCCCAAAGTGCTGGGATTACAATCGTGAGCCACCGAGCCCGGCCTTGAGTGAGTTTCTTAATCTTGAGTTCTAATTTGATTATGCTGTGGTCTGAGAGACTCTTCCTTGTGATTTCAGTTCTTTTGGCATTTGCTGTGTTTTACTTCTAGGTATGTGATCAATTTTAGAGTAAGTGCCATGTGGTGTTAACCTAGGAATACAGCTAACAAGGGAAGTGAAGAGCCTTTTCATGGAGAACTACTCAAGGCATTGCTCAAGGAAATCAGAGAGGAAACAAACAAATAGAAAAACATTTCATGTTCATGAATAGGAAGAATCAATATTGTGAAAATGGCCATACTCTCCAAAGTAATTTATAGATTCAGTGGTATTCCCATTAAACTACCTTTGACATTCTTCACATTATTAGAAAAAAAACTATTTTAAAATTCATATGGAACCAAAAAAGAGCCCTTGTAGTCTCAACAATCTTAAGCAAAAAGAACAAAGCTGGAGGCATCACATTACTCAACTTCAAATATACTACAAGGCTACAGTAACCAAAACAGCATGGTACTGGTACAAAAACAGACACATAGACCAAATGGAACAGAATAGAGAACTCGTTTATAAGACTGCACATCTACAGCCATCTGATCTTTGAGAACTGACAAAAACGAGCAAAACAAGCAATGGGGAAGGGATTCCTTACTTGATAAATGATGCTGGGAGAATTGGCTAGCCATATGCAGAAAACTGGAACTGGACCCTTTCCTTACACCTTATACAAAGATTAACTCAAGGTGGATTAGATTTAAATGTAAAACCTAAAACTATAAAAACCCTATAAGAAAATCTAGGCAATAACACTGAGGACATAGGCATGGGCAAAATTTCATGACAAAGACATAGGCATGGGCAAAGATTTCATGATGAAGACATGCAATTGCAGAAAAGATGCAAATTGCAACAAAAGCAAAAATTGACAAATACAATTTAATTAAACTAATTTTTTGTTGTTGTTTTGAGATAGAGTCTTGCTGTGTCACCCAGGCTGGAGTGCAATGGTGCGATCTTGGCTCACTGCAACCTCTGCCTCCCAGGTTCAAGCAATTCTTCTGCCTCAGCCTCCCAAGTAGCTGGGATTACAGGGGCCCACCATCAAGCCTGGCTCATTTTTGTATTATTAGTAGAGACAAGGTTTCACCATGTTGGCCAGGCTGGTCTCAAACTTCTGACTTCGGGTGATCTGCCTGCCGACTTCGGGTGATCTGCCTGCCTTGGCCTCCCAAAGTGCTAGGATTACAGGTGTGAGCCACCGTGCCTGGCTGTGATGTAATTAAACTAAAGAGCTTCTGCACAGCAAAAGAAACTGTTAACAAATTAAACAGACAACCTACAGAATCGGAGAAAATTTTTGCAATCTATCCATCTGACAAAGGTCTAATATCCAGCATCTATAAGGAACTTAAACAAATGTACAAGAAAAAAAAAAACAAACAACTCCATTAAAAAGTGGGCAAAGTATATGAACAGACACTTCTCAAAAGACAACATACATGTGGCCAACAAACATGATAAAAAACTCAACATCACTGATCATTAGAGAAATGTAAATCAACATTACAATTCTCACACCAGTCAGAATGGCAATTATTAAAAAGTCAAGAAACATCAGATGCTGGCAAGGCTATGGAGAAATAGGAATGCTTTTACGCTGTTTGTGGGAACGTAAATTAATTTAACTATTGTCAAAGACGGTGTGGCAATTCCTCAAGGTCCCAGAACCAGAAACAGCATTTGATCCAGCAATCCTGTTACTGGGTATATACTCCAAGAAATAGAAATCATTCTATTACAAAGATACATGCACAGGTATGTTCCTTGCAGCACTATTCACAGTAGCAAAGACATGAAATCCATCCAAATGCCCATAAATGATAGATTAGATAAAGAAAATGTGGAACATATACACCATGGAATACTATGCAGCCATATAAAGGAATGAGATCATGTCCTTTGCAGGGACACAGATGGAGCCGGAACCCATTATCCTCAGCAAACTAGTGCAGAAACAGAAAACCAAACACTTCATGCTCTCATTTGTAAGTGGGAGCTGAACAATGAGAACACATGGACACAGGGAGGGGATCAACACACACTGGGGCCTGTTGGGGATGTGTGGGGAAAGGGAGAGCATCAGGAAAAATAGTTAATGCTTGCTAGGCTTAATACCTAGGTGATAGGTGCAGCAAACCACTGTGGCACACATTTACCTATGTAATAAACCTTTGCATCCTGCACATGTACCCCAGAACTTAAAATGAAATAAAATATAATAAAATATATTTAAAAAATTAGTGGCTGAATATGGTGATTCACGCCTGTAATCCCAGCACTTTGGGAGGCCAAGGCGGGTGGATCACAAGGTCAGGATATCGAGACCATCCTGGCTAACAAGGTAAAACCCCATCTCTATTAAAAATACAAAAAATTAGCCAGATGTGGTGGCGCACGCCTGTGGTCCCAGATACTTGGGAGGCTGAGGCAGGAGAATGGCATGAACCTGGGAGGTGGAGCTTGCAGTGAGCCAAGATCGCGCCACTCACTCCAGCCTGGACGATAGAGCAAAACTCTCTCAAAAAAAAAAAAAAAAAAAAATGAGGAACTCTGGTTTCCTTCCCAACTTGAGAAAACTGTCAACTTTCCAAAATGTTCGAATCTTATCAGAAGAGATTCTACAGAATATGATGCTCTGAATTACCTCAGAAATGCAAAGTGTGTTTTTGAGAGTGTGACAATAATAAAAAAGCTTAGCCAAACAAAATTGGACATATTTGAAGACAACGATGAAAAAAACAAAACAAAAAACAAATTTTGCCTCTGAAATACAAAATCGTTAATAAGATGCACTGGTTGAGGGAGAAATAAAAAATTGTCTTAAGGATCTGGACACATAACCTGAGGCCCAGAGAGATGTAGTATCCTGGTCACGTTCTCTAAGTAGAGAGCCCACTGTGACCTATGGAACCCAGGTCTGATTTTAAAGTTTGAGTGCTTCCATTCTGCCTGGATTTCTCTCCACGAGGTAAAGAGCTGGGTCCTATCTGAATAGGCAGGTGTGCACGTGCCCCTATCTACAAGTGTGAATGTGTGTGTTCCCGTTGTTCAGGTTGTAATGTATGTGCATGAAAAAACAATATTTCCAACCAATACAGGCATGTTTTGAGACAGTAGAACGTGGTTCTGAGAAGCCTGAGTACAAAGTAAAGGCTTACTCACTGAACTGGTTATTGGTTTTGCCTTCCTTTTAAGACCATCCTGCCAAGCAACTATCATGCCAATGACAGCACTGTGGTCACATGAGAAGGTCTAATGACACTAAACTTTCCAATTTTACAACTGAATCCAATTTACCCATTCTATTCTTACCCAGGAACATTGTGGTTATAATATGGGTTCCAATTTTCTCCAGAAACAAAAGAATCTGATTATATGTTCACAAGAATCCAGTCTCCATAACGATCAGTGTCATTTCATTCAGTAAATTAGCCTTTTCGTTTTGTATCAATTTATTCATTCATTCACATGTCCAAAAATTATTTATTGGTCTTGGCCTACAGAGGACAGCCAAAAAATTATTTATTGGGAGACTTCCAGTATCTCTCAGGATAATGCTGCTTGAATACAAATGTTTCTACTTTACTTACTAAACCCATACAGAGCATTTAGAAAAGAGAGAGAAAGAGAGAGAGAGAGAGAGAAATTATAATCTATGCCTATAGCATCACAAGGAAAGAAAACATATTACAACCTTCAATTTATGTACAATTACCTGAGAAGCCCATGCCAGAGTGAATAGTCAAACATATTACACAGAAAAGAAGTAGATGCAACTGGGAAAAACTAACATCATCATCATCATCATCATCATCATCATCATCATCATCATCATCATCTCTGTCTCTTTCTCTCTCTGTCTCTGTAATCACTCTGGAGAAGCCAGCTGCCATGTTCTGAGGACACTCAGGCAACCCTATGAAGAAGCCTACATGAAGAGGAACTGAGATCTCCAGCTAATATCCAGAGAACAGAGGTCTCCTGCCAACAGCTTGGAAGAGAATCCCTCAGCCATAGTCAACCCTTTAAGTGACTGCAGCCCTGGCTGACATCTCATTGCCACCTCATGAGAAGCCCTGAGCCAAAACCTCCCCCTTAAACTGCTTTCCAAGTTTCTTTCCCACAGGAACTGTGATATAATAATTGTTTCTTGCTTTAAGCCACCTGATTCAGGATGATTTGTTATACAGCAATAGATGGTAACTAATGTAGAGTGGGTCAAATGGAAAGGATTTGGATGTGCCTATGACCAAAAGTATTAGTCTTGTGAAAGTAATGCTTTCTGGAAGAGATGAGCTATCTTAATAGGGAAAGTCTTCCCTTGGAGGCTTGGCAGTGAAGGGAAAGAATGAAGCAAGTTTATAAATTAAGGGTCTAAAAGAAACAGATGAAAATTACAGAATCAGAACACACAGCCCTCTTCTATTTCACAAACACTACATTTAACAACCTGTGTTTCACTGTACCAACCAAAAAGTACATTCTTGAACTAAGAAACCTGATAAACCACCTAAATCCCAGACTCCTAACACAGAAACTCATGCTATTATTCACCCAGGAAAATTTAGGACGTTTAAAAACAAACAGAAAATGGCAAGAAATAGCCATATAAAGCTACTGTAAGAAGAAAACAGAATATGAACATCAAAACTCCTTAGCTAATTAAAATTATGTCACCTGCATGTGAAACCATAAAACGGAAAACTTGTAAAACAGTACTCTGATATAGATTAAATATCTTTAAACGAACACTTGTAAATATGAAAGACCTTAAATTAGACAAAAATTCAGACTAGAAATGGGCCAAAATAGAAAGATGTGATATGAGTGTTGACCAATCCTAGGAAGTAAATTGAAGAAAAGTTCAACATTATCTCAGAAATAAAGACTAATATGACAAGGCTGAACACAGTGGTCCACACCTGTAATCCCAGTGCTTTGGGAGGCCAAGATGGGTGGATCACTTTGAGGTCAGGAGTTCAAGACCAGCCTGGCCAACATGGCAAAACCCTATCTCCACTAAAAATACAAAAAACTAGCCAGGCGTGATGGTGGTTACCTGTAGTTCCAGCTACTTGGGAGGCTGAGGCACAAGAATTGCTTGAAGGGAGGCAGAGGTTTCAGTGAGCCAAGGTCACGCCACTGCACTCCAGCCTGGGTGACAGGGCCAGACTTTGTCTCCAAAAGAGGAAAAAAAAGACAAAATGACAAGTAACCTAGGTAGTGAAGTATCAACTAAAATAGAAAAGACGTTAAGGAGAGGAATGAAGCAGACAAGAAAAAGAAAAAGAGAGAGTGATAAAGTGATACAGAAAATAGGCAGAAGATCCAAGAAAAACAATAAAACAAACTAATGTTTAAAACTGTAACTATTTAAAACTATAATCAAAGAAAACTTGCCAGAAATAGAAAATCTCAATCTATTTATTGAAAGGGGTCACTATTCCTGGGGAATCAAGGTTGGGACACATCCTACAGAACAGACAGGCTTTAATGCTATAGAAATAAAAAAATTGATTACTCCAGAATAAA